>NC_085137.1:391769309-392107850 GCF_035046485.1 Aedes albopictus
CCTCCAGCAACTCCCTCGGAAATTCCTCCATGCGCTTCGTCTAGAATTCTTTTAGGAGTTGCATCGGGAGTTTCTTCAGGTGATTCTTCGGGAATATATCTAGGAGTTCCTCCGAGAATTCCTTCAGTAGTTTCTTCGGTAACTTTTCCGAAAGTTCCTCTTTCTGAAATTTCTCAAAAAGTTCTTACGTGAATTTCTTTGGGAATTCTTCCAAGACTTCCTTGGAAAATTCCTCCAGGTGTTCCTTCAAGAATTTCTTCTGCATTTCCTTCGGACATTCCTCCTGACAGAAATCCTTAAGCATTTTCTGGAGAAATTTTTAATGGAACGCTTGGTAGAATTACTAATGGAACTCTTAAAAAAAGCTCGCGACTAAACTCCTTCAAGAATTTCTGAAAAAACTTGTGGAATAATTCGCAATAAAACTCCTAAAGAAATTTCGAAAGGAACTCTCGAAGAAATAAAGTTGCTGGAAGAATTGCAATTCAAATACTTGGAGAAAGACCCGTTGGAAATACTGGAGAAATTCCAATGGAACTTCTGGATGAATTTCCCATAAAATATACGGCGAAATAGCCAATGGGACTTCAGGCAAATTCCCAATGGAATTCATATAGAGATTCTTAAAAGACTCCTGGAATTCCCAGAGGAACTCGAAGAGAAAATGAAAACGAAACTCTTCGAGGAATTGCCAATTCAAATCCTTGAGGAATCCTTATTGGAACTCCTTTAGAAATTCGCAAAGAAACTCGTAGAAATATTCAAAGTGCAATTTCTGTGGAAATTCACAATTTGATTCATGCAAACTTTGCTTATCGAACATCTGCAGGACTTCCGGGAGGATCTCCAGAATTGAATTCAAATGGTTTCCCGGATGAATTAAGATAGGAATCCTTGAAGAGTTCTCGATAAAACTCTTGGAAAAAATCTGAGGGAACCTATAGGAATCAAAAATGAAATGTATTGAAAAACTCGTCAAAAGAAATTCTAGTAGATTTTCTGAAGAGATTCCCATCGGAACTTCCAGAGGAATTCCTTATGCAGCTCCTGGAGAGATTATCGAAAGAAATCCTAGAAGAATTCTCAGAAAAAAAGTTTTGGAGGAAATCACGAAGGGGCTCCTGTGGCAATTCTCGATGGAACTCCTGAAGAAATTTTCGAAGGAACTCTTGGCAAGATTTCTAAAGGATTTTCAAGAAACTTCTTAAGTAATTGTTGAAGGAACTCCTCAAGAAATTCTTTAGAAAACTCCAAAAGAAATTACCGAAAGAACTCATAAAGAAATTCTCGCAGAAAGTTCTGAAATTGTTTTCCAAAGAACTCATGAAGAAATTCCATGTGGAACATCAGAATAAATTGTCGGAAAAAGTTTTGAAAAAAAACATGAAATAAATCCTAGAGAAATTATTTATGTATTTTCTTCAAGAATCTTTCATGGAAGTCCTTTAACAGGTATCCCCTGGAACACTCTTGAGGATTTTTTAAGAAATTTCTGAAGTAATTGTTGAAAAATTCCATGGAGAAATACTCGATAAAACTTTTCAAAGAATTCCCAAATGAAAGTCGTTGGAACTACTGGGGGAATTTCCGAAGGAATCCCTGAATAAATTACAGATGGAATCACTGAGGAAATAATCGATGAAACTCCTGGACGAGTTCCCGATGGGACTTTTGGGGAAATTATAAAAAATCCAAAATTCAAAACTTATTATTTAAGGAATTCTTGGAGAATTTCTTGAGAGAATTTCTGTGGGAACTGTTGGAGATATTCTCGAAAAAAAATTCTTGAAGAATCCCCGATGGAACTCCCAATATAACTCTTAAAAGAATTCTTGAAGGCATCCCTGGAGAAATTTCCAATGGAATCCCTGAAGGAGTAATCGATGAAACCCCTGGAGGAATTCCCAATTAAACTCTGCGAAAAATTCGTAATGGAACGTCTGCAGGAATTCCCGATGGAATTACTGGAGGAATTCTCTATGGAACTCCTGGAAGAGTTCACGATGGAATTCTTGGTGATTTTTAAGAGAAATTTCTGAAGAAACTACGGCAAAAATTCCCGAAAAAAACTAGGAAAAAAATCCTGAATTATCTCCTAGAAAAATATCTGAGGAAAAAACTAAATAAATTTCTTTAAGAACTGTTGCACAAATATGCGAAAAAAATCCTAATCCTGAACTTTGACGAAATCCCGATGAACTTCGGGAATGATTGCCGAAAAAACGTTTTAAAGAATTCAAAATTCAAGTCAATGCGAAATTCCTTGCGGAACTCTCAACCCTTGTAGAATTTTCGAAACGTCTTCCGGAGGAATCCCCAAATTCAAAACATGTCATTTGTACTAAACAAATCTCAGAAGGTTTTCCTGTTGGGAGAAGCTCCAAAAAGTTTCTGAGAATCCCAGAACAAACTCCTTCTCACAATCACTGAAGCAAACAAAATTCACAAATCACCGCACCATCACCGATCGGTTTTCGGGTGGAATTTTATAATTTCTGCAAGGTTGTGTTGAACACACCATAGGCTGCTGTGAATTCGGGTATTGAATTGCAAATTCCGGTAATGATTCATGCAGTCCAATATCCGTTGTGCTGTGATTGCTAAAAGTTTATTCATGCCTAGTTTGGGTAGTGGCTACGATTAGGATAGCGCAAACTCCCGTGTTATGCCTCGAGCATGTGTGCTTGTCAACAACGCAATCGTTGCTACACTCATCTCTGAACCTACCACCAGAGATGTATGTACTATCACAATTGATGTATTTGTTGGAAACCTCATCAGGAAATACGTCTATTGTTCGGTGTATTTACCGCATGAAGAGCCATCCCCTACGGATGCTTTCAAACAAGTCATCGTATGCTGCACTGCAAAAGGCCTTACGCTAATTGTTGGCAGTGATGCTAATGCTCATATAATCTGAAGCAGCTCAGACATCAATTTGAGAGGCTCCAGTTTGATGGAATACTTAAGTAGTACATATCTTGGATTACTTAACATAGGCAACCGCCCAACCTTATCTGCTATAGAGGATGTGTTAGATATAACGCTTTGCTCAAGCAGAATTAGTCACGAGCTGACCAATTGACATGTGTCAGATGCAGAATCTTTATCTGACCATCGCTACATCTTTTTTGAACATGTGAATGTTACTTCGCAAACTTTGCGTTTCAGGAACCCTCGGTCAACCAACTGGGATCTGTTTACCGATTTGATTGCGACCAAATTTCATGGATACTCACCATCCATTGGCACTCCAAGTGATTTAGATGATGCCGTTGATACTACAACGACCTCATCATGGAACCTTTTGAAGAAGCTTGCCCTCTGTGGTCTGTGAACTCCGATCTGGCGAAGCTCAGGAAACAATGTAGAAAGAGTTGGAACAGACGACTTTCGGCTGGATCGGAGGCTTTCAGGTCGGCTCGCAAGGCCTACCAGAAAACTCTTCGGTCTGCTGAACGCTCTGGCTGGAAAAACCTATGTACAAATGTTTCCAGCTTGAGTGAAGTAAGACGGTTAAACAAAATCCTTGCGAAATCTAAGGATTTCCGGGTGAACGAACTTCGTTTGCCAAATGGCGATCTGACTTCCTCTGATGAGGAAGTTCTGGAATGCTTATTCAGCACACACTTCCCTGGAAGTGTGGATATTACATCTTCGGATGATCCTGATGTCTTTTCTTGTAGTTATGATTCTTTAGCTTCGGCTCGGAGTATTGTAACTATAGAATCGATTGAGTGGGCTCTTAATAGCTTTGCTCCTTTAAAATCTCCTGGGGCAGATGGGATTTATTCTATTTTGCTTCAGAAGGGATTTGATTATTTCAAACATGTTTTGAAAAAAAAAAACTACTTGTTTGCAGTTTTGCTACAGGGTATATTCCCAAATTCTGGAGGGATATTACTGTAAAGTTTATTCCGAAACTGGGTCATGCGTCGTATGAAGAAGCAAAGAGTTTCAGACCTATCAGTTTGACCTCTTTTCTTCTGAAATGCATAGAACGCATTGTGGATCATCACATCCGTGATGTTCATCTGGCCAACGTGCCTCTTCATGTGAACCAACATGCCTACCAATCTGGTAAGTCCACTGTAACTCTTTTACACAAGGTTGTTTACGATATCGAGAAAGCATTCGCTCAAAAGCAGTCTTGTCTGGGTGTTTTCTTAGATATCAAGGGTGCCTTTGACAACGTGCCTTTCGATGCCATATTGGAAGCCGCACGGAGTCATGGTATATCTCCAATGATTTCCAATTGGATTCACCAAATGCTCAAAAACCGATATCTCTTCTCGACATTGCGTCTAGCAGGGATTAGGAAATTGAGTGCTTGTTGATGACCCCAAGGGGGAGTCTTATCACCGCTTTTGTGGAATCTCGTAACAGATACGCTATTGAGGCAACTCAATAATAGCGGTTTTCCTACTTATGGTTTTGCCGACGACTACCTAACATTGTTAGTTGGTATGTGCATCAGCACCCTTTTCGACCTGATGCAAAACGCCCTTCAGGTAGTTGAGGGTTGGTGTCACCAATATGGCCTTTCGGTAAATCCGAGTAGAACATCTATTTGTTCTTTTCACGGAAAGGCGAAACCGTTATGGCGTTCGACCTTTGCGTCTCTTTGATTCTGAAATCGATGTGACTGAACAGGTAAAGTACGTTGGAGTCATTCTTGATTCAAAGCTTTCCTGGACACCTCACATTGAGTTCAAAATCAAGAAAGCTTGTATGGCCTTCGAGCAATGCCGGCGAACCTTTGGTACAACTTGGGGTCTAAAACCCAAGTATATCAAATGGATTTACACAACTGTGGTTCGGCCAATATTGGCTTATGGATGTCTTGTGTGGTGGCAAAAGGGCGAAGTGAGAACGGTCCAATCAAAATTAGGCCATCTCCAAAGGATGTGCTTAATGGCGATGTCTGGAGCGTTCTCTTCAACTCCTACGGCAGCGCTAGAAGTTCTCTTTGACGTTGCCCCACTACACATTCGTCTCAAACAAGAAGCCCTTTCTTGCACTTACCGGTTACGGGTACTCGGTCTACTAGAGGAAACTCATGTGAACCGCACATCAACACACACCTCGTTGTTTCCACTTTTAGTGAATTGGGACAAAATTGTCCTTGCTCCAAGTGATCTTACAATTGCTTGTAATTTTCCATATAGGCATTTTCCACGAAATTCCCTTCCCGGGAAGAGTGGACATCTGGTTATCTGGAAAGAAGTATTTCAGACGGCATGGTATGTTACACTGATGACTCCCTTCTCGAAGGTCGAGCAGGTGCTGGTGTTTATTCTCGTGAGCTAAGGCTGTATCAGTCTTACTCACTTGGTAGACACTGCGCCGTGTTTCAGGCCGAAATCTTTGCTCTTAGAGTAAGGTGGGGCAAAAGTTCGACCCTAGTTGAAAACTCAACTTTTTTCAAGAAATCGAAGCAGATATAAATAAATAAATACCGTGTAGTGATTCTATCATCCATGAGCTAAAATTTTGCTGAACAAAGTAACGCCAAATGTCTTTTCAATTTTGAGTTACAACACTTTTAGTATGTGGGTGTCTAATTCGAACTCTTGCCCCACCACTGGGGTAAAAGTTCGAATCTGGTGGTTGTGGTGTTTCGCTAACCGTAGCACACTATTTCGACACTTTGGTAATTGGAACATCTAAAACCAATTAATATTTGATGTTGAAACTGGAATACACTTTAAAGTTCGATCTGGATTTTACCCAAATCAGGGTTAAATTTACTTCACCAAAAATTAGTAGTTTTTCGTCAAATTCAGATAAAACAACTTTTTTTCAACTTTTATCGAATTTTCTCACTAATTCCATCTTTTTTAGAGATAACATGTACATTTTGCAGAATTTTAGGGTTTTACCTAAAGTTGCCATATGACTCGAACTCCTGCCTCACAATTCGAACTTTTGCCCCACTATGTGTAAAATACGATTTCCAAATCTTTTTTGCAAAAAGTTATACATGCTAAAGCATCTTCAAAATATACCTAGTTACGCCCCAAAATAAAATATCGAATTCGTTTTCATTACAATTCCATTCCATGCGTTGGAAGGACCATCGCATATTACAATTTTTTCATCAAAAACCAACATTTTGTCATAACTTTTCGAAATATTGATCAATTTTCATAATTTTTGGAATGAAAGACTCTTTTTCAAAAAGACTTCGAATAACCTTGACACCCGGAAGATATAATTTGAATTAAGCTCAAAAACTTCAAAAGAAACTCTTGCCCCACTCGAACTTTTGCCCCACTTTACTCTATGTGCGGAGTGCAACCAGCACTTCAGCAGCACGTAATGGGCAAAGTAATATACTTCTGTTCAGATAGCCAGGCTGCTATTAAAGCACTTGCTTCGGCCAACTCTAGGTCGAAGGTAGTTATCGCTTATCGAACTCAAATCGAAGAGCTCAATTCAGCAAGCGCTGTTCACCTTGTATCGGTACCTGGCCATTCTTCCATCGCTGGAAATGAATTGGCAGATGTGTTAGCTCGCACTGGAGCATCACATGACCTCATTGGCCCTGAGCCAGCTATTCCGATATCGAAGTGTTGGGTAAAGCTTGAGATTCACACCTGGGCTGCCACTCAACACAGACAATACTGGAATAGTTTGGAGTCATGTCGTCAAACCAAATTGTATTGTACTGAGCCATCTCCAAGGGTGGCGAAGTATCTTACAAATCTGTCAAAGCAGATTGCAGCATTCTGGTCAAAGCATTGACTGGCCACTGCCAACTCAGCTATCACATGGCGAATATTCAGCAAGCTGGTTCATTTGCATGTGATAGCTGTGAATCCGATTATGGAACTTCGTATCATTTGATCCAGTTTTCGCGCAACTGCGTTTGCGAGTATTCTGTAAACACTTATCAAGTGAAACTGACTTCAGAAACCTGAATCTTCAGGATATTCTGTTGTTCTTAACCCGCTGTGCTGTGTGCGTTAGTACCCTCTTCCAGGGTATTTTTCCTATTTCCCTACCTGTCCCTATCCCCATCCAAATCCTTTTTCCTTCCTTTTCCCTCAGGTAGATGATGAAATAGGCTGTTATTTTGGCGATGCTAAAGATTGCTCGTAAATGAGCTACCATGCGTCCCCATTAGATTTATGATGCATCTCTAGAAACGCATGGCAGTTTCATGGACATTCATGTACCAAGATTCCTTGCACAACATACCCGTTGTAAGTTATAAAATGACTTAAGAGAACTGAATTTACAGATTTTGTTTCCAAAAATCAAACTTAAGTGTATTATTATTATTATTATTATTTATTTTAATTCAAAATTTAGAAAGAGGGAAAAGCCCCCTTGAACTTAAGTGTATTCTTGAACATAATTGATCAGCACTTCAGTTCGGCTGCCCATAGGGGGCTGTTCATAAACCACGTTGACCAAAATTTGGCCATCTCAGAACCCCCCCCCCCCCCCCCCTCCCTCCCTTCTCGTAGACTTTTGACAATACAAAAATTTTAAAATTTGTATGGAGCGTAGACTTTGGCCAGACAACCCCCCCTCCCCCTCCCCCTAAAAAGTCTACGTGGTTTATGAACGGCCCCTAGAATCCTACTTCCCTTTAGATCTACTACAATCACAGAACGTTTTCATGAATCGATTGAATCGCATTTCTCAATGTAACATCCACCACAACGTGGCCTCCCACTTCACCCAGCCTAACCCGCGTCGCAATACTCCGAAGCGAACAAGTTCAGTAGGTAAGACCTACACACCGCACCGTCCAAACATCGATCCTCCGATTTCGCTCGTCATCAAACAAACAAACAAACAACAGCCGACGAAATACAGAAAAAAAATCGGAACCGAAAAAAGCACAAACAGAGCACTAAACACACCAGGCAGGCGATCCACCAAAAACACCAACAACAACTCAGCCAAAAACACAAAACACAGCAAAGCAAAACGACGACGACTGACTGAGGGGGGTTTCCTTCTGGTTCAGTTGTGAAAAATGCTCATCGGTCCAGTAGCAGCATCGTACGGGCAGGTGGTGGAGGGTGGCAGCGGGCGGGGGTGACGACGTTTAGCTCACAGACAGGTTGGCCGTGAATACTGTTGGGGCGGATGGACGTACGGACGAGCTGCGCTTGTATTGGTGGGCGGCTACACGCTACGCTACAACGACGACGACGACGACGGGCGCGACCAGGTTCTGACTGACTGACTGAGAGCGGCGATTCTATCCCCGGTGTTCCCGGCTTCGACGGCGGCGGTAGTCAGCCAGTCAGCCCAGTGTCCACTCGGACTCGGAAGAAAGCGAGAACACGATTGTTTACATCACGCGTGTCGTCGAGACGTTTGCGCGATCCGATCGTTTTTAGAGAGAATTGATTCGTCGAGGGAATGCTAGAAGAATAGAAGATCGCGCTCGCGATCAAGTGAATGGTGGGAGAAAGGTGTTACGAGTGTTTGGGATGTTAGGGTGGGCTACAAGTGGTTTTCGCACGTGTTCTGTTTTCGAAAAAATAAAGATCGATAGAGGAAGTGGAACGACGACGATGGCTACGGCCGAGAAGGGTGAAGGTTGATTATGGATTCAATGTCAGTTGATGTAACCGTGAGGAGAACAGGCTAAAACGCGAGAGAGAGCGAGTATTTTTCGGGGGGGTTCCACCGTAGTCGTTGTCGTCGTCGACGACGATTGTGTTGGTTGCTCTTATGGGTATGCGGTATGCGGTTTTTCAAAGCAATACGACTCGAAACGATATAAAAAGTTTTTGATGTTGCCAGCGATAAAGCGAAACAAAATTTAAACGGGCTAAATAGAAAACCTGAACTTACTAAGTAAATACTATATCAAAACCAATCGAACGTTTTGGCTATTTAATTTAAGCACAAAGGTATTCAGCAAGACCATGCTAAGTCTGACGTATTCAATTCTCAGTTGATCCAGAAACGTTTCATAATGGAAACTCATTTGACTTACTAGGGCATATAGGGTCTGGGACTATTTGGCAAGAAGCCTATTTTGGGCACTTGCTGCAATAACTCAGTCAATTTCGAACCAATTTCCGGACCGTTCCGCATTTACAGTGTACATCACTGTGATGTTTGATCCGGGTTACGAATTAGATAGTATTGTATTAAAAGTTTCGAATAAGCGGGGTAAGACGGTAATACTTTTTTGACATCTTCGGGGACATCATGTCACTCCAACAAACCATTTTTAAGTTATAACTTTTTAATGAAAAAAATTAGGATTTTTACGCCCTTTTCAAAAGTTTGGTAAAAAAATACTGCAAGATAAATAAAAATAAAAACATTTTTATATAGAAGCTAAAACATGGTCACGTCTACTCGATTTATGCATTGAGCTGGAAATGCTCCTCTTTAAAAAAATATATCTTTCTGAGTCATACTGTCACAGGGGTTCCAATTGAACTTTAAATATTGCCAAAGAAATCTCCTACAAAGATCTTCTAAAATATCCAAAGACGTTGAGATCAATGCTACGTTTTATTTTTTATTTACCCTTAGTTCAATGTGATTATTGGACATTGCGTTTTTTTACAAGTAATGTTTTTATTCGAGTTGAACTTTTTTTATATCCATACAAATATTCATATTGGTTATGAGTGACGCAATTCGGAAAATACAAATTCTCCCTTCTGTCCAGTCGGTTTTTGCTAGAGTTATTTATTTGTATGTTGACCTTTCATCCTTCCGGCAGTTCCCTTCAAACTTCCAATCTTATAACCTTCTTCCTTTTATCATAGATTTCTATAGATATAGGTTTTGATGAAAAAGTTGCTAAAAAATATGCTTGCGGTGCTCTTTGGACAATGCATTATTTTCTGTAGAACAATCTTTTTAGATAATCAAAAATAAATCATTTGCTGTAATTTCGATAAATAATTTGTTCAAATTGTTATCTAACCATAAAGTAGTTGATAACTCTGTATGAAACTCTTCTGATTTGTTTGATTTTTTCTTCTGACGTTTACTCAATTTCTTCCTGGATTTTTCGATTCAATCGACAAAAACTGTTTGCAGCAGATTTTTTCCAAAAATAACTCACATTGTGAAATCATGTATAAACAATTGCAAGAAACTCTTGAAAAGTTAACTCACAATTTTGTCCAGGAATTCAGCCATAATTCTTACGAGAAAATAATTTTCTTCCTAAAACTTGCCGTTTTTTAATAATGCTTTTTATTACTCCGTTCTCCGTGTCAAAATCAAAAACCACATGTGAGATTTCTTTATATACTTTTCCGTGAATTTCATTTTTTTTAACGCCGATAAACTAACAGATTCTATGGCGTTTTTTTAAGGATTTCTTACGGAGATAATTTTACTTTCAATAAATCCTTATCCTTGCAATTTGCCCAATAACATCTTCATGCGTTTCTTCTCATATATTTCAAAATTCTCTTTATTCTGACGTTACGTTCAAAATAGAGCAGTTCTCAGCTTCAGCATTTTAGGACGTCCTCAGTTATCAACTTCGAGAACACGACCTACACAAGTGTACAAAATAAAACGAAAGTCGTGAACTTCTGTTAACGACCAAAATTTTTGAAGCACAATTTAGCGCTGATTTTGAAATTGTGCTTCAAAAAATTTTAAGTAGAGCAATCTTTAAGTTTTAGCTTAATATCGAGTTTTACAACTTTTTAAAATACTCACAAGAAATAAAATTCCATAAGTTAGAAGCTGAATATAATACCATCAGACCATCTGAATGCAGGTTTTGCGTCAGATTGATGATTCAAGATATTGGAAAGTTTTAGGAACGATCTGCTTAAATTTGAGCGAAATTTCCAAAAATATATGAAGAAATGTATTTTTTTTTCAATGAGAAAAAAAAAACAATTAATTTTTTTCTCGACGCTTATTTGATGTATCATATGTAGGAAAATTACAGTAGAAAATTTCAGCTCAATCGGAGTATTGATTACGAAGAATGAGATGTGTGAAATGAGCGACTTTCCCTCAAAATAGAACAAAAATCAATTTCAAATCATCAACCTTGTATGGAAAGTCGAAGTCGAAATTTCGCCCTACTGTAACTTTTTTCCTTCGCGTTTTCGAACTCAGAACATGACTCTGCACCAAAAATGATCATCAGCTTACCGAGCACAAAAATGCTGTAAACTAGTGTTATTATTTAGGGTAAATCTTCTATAGCATGACTTAATACTTGCAAATGATTGCACATCTCATAAGAAAAGCATAGGATTTTTAACAATGTACAAGTTTTAAGCCGAGTAACAATCGGCGATTTACCCTTATAATCCCGCTGGATATCCCGTAAAAAAATATTAGGGAAATTTTCAAATATTTCATGAATAATTTCTTTAGGTAATCCCACCTGCAGTTTCTCTAAAAACCCTATTTCAAATTTCTCCAAAAAAAAAATGTAACAAATATTTATTACCAGCAACACTATTCTTCTTAGTTCCGTCATTATGTAATCTTGTTAATTTACAAAAAAAAAGGTTCAAAACATCTCTAATCGAGACCGATCTGAACTATAATATTTTTTTAGATTTTCCTGGATTCACTGAAGTAGGGCAATTGTGGTTAAAATGGACTGGGTTGTGTTTTACGACATTTAGACTATTTTTGCATATTTTAACAATTGGGTTCTATGCAACAACATAAATCATTATACTTCTGCTGATATTGGATTTTAAAATTAGCTAAACCACTTAAGAATGACGAAAATATCGAAAATCATGCAAACTATATGGTCTTATATAAAACTGAGTTTATCGTTATTAAGGTCAATTCGTTCATTATTCTCAAATTTCTACATGTGTGATACCATATTCCAATAATTTACTCCTAAAAGAAAATATTTAGTAAAGAAAAAATATGAGTATTGTTTTTAATATTTTTTTTAAAATAACCGAGCTTGGAGGTCGAGTTGGGGGTATAATGAATAGTTGATAAAACTTAATATAATTTTTATGAAATTTCGCATATCGTTACATAACTAAAGTAAAAAGTTAAGAGAGCATATTTTACTTCAACAAAATTAAATTGTTATTAGACAATCGTTTCAAAATCGTAGCACATACAATTTACATTAAATTTACTGACATGCAGTTGAATATATCTAAATTACATGCTTAAATTAACTTTTAAATATGTGTTCATTTTACCCTCACTGTTTTTTGCTACTCGGAATTCTTGATTTTTTGTAATCGAAAAAAAATAAAGAAAACTGCAGTTTTGAGCATTTTTTTTCTTCTAGAATGTTTTGAACTTAAAGCCATCTACGATATTACATGATAAAAAAGAAAGATTTTAACATATTTCTATTGAAAACAACGCCAAACGCTTAGGGTCACATTTTACCTCCATTTCCCCTACTCTTTATTAAGTCTGGGAAACTTCTCAATCGTCTTATTAAAAGTAGCATCGAAAACTCTTTTTTTTTAAGTAGCATAAAAAGCCTTAAATATCCATTTCGATACGTTGTTCCTGAAAAAAAAATTGTAATATTTACCCTTTCGTCACGAAAGGGATATGACACCACGATTCTCTGGCCAAATTTTCAGCTCAATCCGTCAATATTTGAACGGTGCTAAACTCGTTTGAAGTTTGTATGGGAGTTTATATGGGAAATCAAATTAAACTATAGCAACGCTATTCCTTATTATAAAGATTTGTAAACCAAGACTGATTCATTGATGCATCCAACGATTTTGTAAACCAATTTTGTAGAGAATCACAAATTTATATGGGATTTAAACAAAAACGCATATGTATTGAGATTTAAGAATACATTTGCTCATTTGTTCCAATACAAAATCTCTGGTGGTATCGTTTTTAATTATTTTTCAAAGATTTCAGAAAAAAAAGTTCCTCAGGGACGTAAGCATTAATGTGTTCCACCAATTTGCATACAAAAAAATTCCCTGCACTAACTGTAGGTTAGATTTTACATCAATTCCCATGTAGATGCAAATATTGTAGCAGTAAATTGCTTCAGAGTTTCAATAGTAAATACAATCTTTCTTCTAAAAAACGATTGCCAGTATCATCAGCCCATACTTATATGAAAAACATAAAATTCTATGTAAATTTCATGATGTTTGTTTTTGGCTGACCAAGCCATGTGAAAATTACACTGTTGCAAATGCTTTGACATCCATGTGCACAACAGAAACATGTACTCGATAAACAAATTAAGAATTGAATTAGAAAAAAAATCACGTACTCCGGTGAGGCTCGAACTCATGATTCCCAATTCGCTAGACGGGCGCTTCTATTCCTTCCAGCTGAGGAGTCACTCGACTTTCTCCGTCACCAGTAGGCGTAGAACTGAACTCATTTCCACAGTCGCACATGGTTAGCTTCTTTTCATAATCCTTACCTCCTTCGGATGGGATTAGATGATCATTCAACAACACATACACTGTTGTGCATGACATTGACAGGTGTTTTCCATTTCAAACTTTTGAATAAATTTTGAAAATTTGTAATTCTTCATAGAAAAATGGCTCTAAGTACAAAAATATAAGAGATACAAATTTGTCGTCTTCGACAAAAATGTGTCATATGAGAAGTATTAAAAGAGTAAAAAAAACCCAAATTAATCCACCTAGTGGTGATAGTGCCTTTCTCGTCGAACATGTTCTCACAATCTTTCCGACAACGTAAGTCAAAGTGTTTCTGAATCCGAATATTTTTATAGAAAAGCAAGCATTTTATCAAAGACATCTTTGAATTGACTTAAAACTTATTGATTGCACCTAGTCCGACGTTATGTTCAACGTATAAGCAGGGCTGAAAAATATCAGACTTCTCAGTTGACTGCTTGAGCACTTTGTTGAGCACCTTCACTAACACTGGAGGCTGATCAATATCAAGACGATACTAATAAGCTAAGCTATAACTCTTTACACAATCACAGATCACAATTTTTTTTCTGAACATTTGGGCTTGACCGTTGAAAACAAGAGCGATAGGTAGTGATTATAGTGCGACGTCTGTTTGTATGTGGGTTTAATTTGTAAGATTTTGTTCTCTTACACATATTTATCGCTTGCATTGATTATTTACTTTCGTAGTTCCGGCGAAGCCCCAAACGCTGGTTGTGCAACCCTACCGGTAGTTTGTAATGTGGTGTGAGTCTATTTTCTAGTTAACCGTTCCTCGGGTTATTCAAAAAGCCGTGATGTAATATGTTGCATAGTACATTTGGTTACTTTCGATACGGTACCGGAACAGGTTCCGGAGCACACCAGGTCTCCCAAATATAGTCTGAGACTATTTCATTGCTAACGTTCATTAGGTTACCCAAATAAAAACACGATTTAATTTATCTCATGCATGGGTGGGTATAGATCACTTTTACATTTGACCACTTCCAGTGGGACACCCAGAACTGGTTTCGGGACACTACCAGTTGTCTAAAATATGGTCTGAGGCTATGTTCTTACTCATCGTGTATTCAAAAAAGCTGCTATTTGATGTATTGTCAAACACTTATTTGTGCATTTCGCCAGTTCCGGCGAGACACTCGAAAGTGGTTCCGGTACGCTACCGGTAGTCTTAAAGAGGCCTTGCTGACCGTTATGCGCGTCATCGAAAAAGCCGATATTTAATGCGTGGTCTGCATGCGTTTGGTTCCGTTCTACATGTGACCACTTCCGGCGGAGCACCTGGAACCGGTTTCGGCATAGTATTGGTTTTCCAAAGTGTGGTCTATGATTGTTTCTCTTGTTAACCGTTCATCAGGTTACCAAAACAGCTATTTATGGGGTTGGTTCTCCTTTACATTTGATCACTTCCGATAAGGCCCGCTTAATCGGTGAGGAATACTACCGGTTGTTCGAAATATGGCCGGAAACTTTTTTATGCCAATCAAGATACCTAAAAATCCGCGATTTGATTTGTCGCATGGATTTGGTTCACTTTTTTGTTTGGCCATTTCCGGCGGGACACCCGGAACCGGTTCCGGATCACTACCGGTTCAGATGCATATGGTCTGAGAATATTTTCCTGCTGACTGTTCATCAGGATATCAAAAAAGCCACTATTTGCTATGTCGCATGTATGGGTTTGGTTAACTTTTAAACTTGGCCACCTCTGACGGGACATCTGGAACCAGTTCCGGAACACTACTGGTTCCGATATGTTCTGAGAATGCTTTCCTGCATACTGTTCATCAGGTTATCGAAAAAGCCGCGGTTTGATATGTCGCATGCATGGTTTTAGTTCAATTTCATATTTGGCCACTTCCGGTGGGACACCCGGAACCGGTTCCGGAACACAACCGGTTCAAATATGGTCTGAGAATATTTTCCTGCTTACCTTTCATCAGGATGTCAAAAAAGCCACTATTTGATATGTCGCATGCATGGGTTTGGTTAACTTTTATACTTGATCACCTCCAGCGGGACATCTGGAACCGGTTCCGGAATGCTACCGGTTCCAATATGGTCTGAGAATGTATTCCTTCTTACTGTTCATCAGGGTATCGAAAAAGCTGCGGTTTGATATGCCGCATGCATGGGTTTAGTGCACTTTTATGTTTGGCCACTTCCGGCGGGACACCCGGAACCGGCTCCGGGACACTACCGGTTCAGATATGGTCTGAGACCATTTTTCTGCTTACCGTTCATCAAGTTATCAAAAATGCCGTAGTTTGATGTGTCGCATGGATGGGTTTGTAGCGTTTTTGGGGTACCGATCCCGAACACCTAAATGGCCATAGCTCCGGAACGGCTGGACCGATCCAAACCATTTTCAATAGGAAACAATGGGACCAGATTCCCCGTCGAATTAACCGTCGGTCATTAAAATCGGTTCAGGTTTACTGCCAAAAAGTGATGTGAGTTTTTTTGTACACACACATACACACATACACACACACACACATACATACACACACACATACATACACACAGACATCACCTCAATTCGTCGAGCTGAGTTGATTGGTATATGTGACTCGACCCTCCGGGCCTTCTATCGAATAGTCATTTTTGGAGTGAACATATAGCCTTTCCAGTACACTTAGTGTACGAGAAAGGCAAAAAGTATTCCGAAAATACTTACCATTCAAAGCGATGTTTTCACAAGAGATTCAGGAAGTTTCACCATAAAGTTTCTCCAGAAGTCTTTCCAGGTATTTCTCCAGGGATTGCTTAAATTTTATTCAGACTTCACTTCAGGGACACTTATATTTTGTTCCGGGGATGCTTCAACAATTTCTCTCAGATTCTCTCAGTGATTCCTGGAGAAATTATTTCAGAATTTATTGCTAGACGTTTTTTCAAAAAAAAATATCAAGTTATTCCTTTTTTGAATACCTGCACAGGGTTCTCCTGTTCCTCCAGGTAATCTCAAAAAATATTTTTGGCTTCTGCAGGATTTTCTTCAAAAATTTTTCCTTCAGAAATTTTTTCGGGGATTTTTATATAATTATTCCTGAAGAAATCTAATAAAAAAATATTCAATGAATTCCTCCAGAGATATCTCAAGTAGTTCTTCTAAGGCTTCCTTCGGAAATACCTCCAGGGATCCCTCAGAAATGTATCTGATGAATTTGTACAAGAATTCAACCAGAGCCTTTGTCAGGAGCTTCTGCTGATTTTTTTGCAAATATTTTAAAGAGATTCCATCAGAAATTCTTAGGATATCTACATAAATCCTTCTAGAAATTTCTTAAGCATTTTTTTCTTAAAACTACTTTAAGAGTTCCTAAAAAGTATCTCATGATTTTTTCTGGGAATAAAAAAGATATCTTTTTCTTTTTTTTTCTTTAGGTACTTTCCTAGAAATTTTTGTCCAGAAATCGCACCAGAAAGTTTTCTGAATATCTTCTTGGAATCACCAAAGTTAAAACAAATAGTTTTTAAGGACGAAATTCCTCCTGACAATTATTCAGAGTTTTTTTAGAATTTCCTTCAGATTTGTTTCAAGGATTTTTCCGGGCAGTTTGTGAGCAATTTCTGGAAAAAAAAACTTGTGAAAAAATTCCCGGATCTGAAACAATTCCTGCATTGATATTTGAAGGAACCCCAAAAGATATTTCTGACGGAGCCACAGTAGAAACTGCAAAAAACGTGAAGGAATCGCAGAAGGAATTTCTCATTGAATTCTTGAAGAACCTTTAGATGAACTTTCCTCTAGGACTTATTTGAACAAATTTTTCGATGAATTTCTATTAAATTTCATGAAAAAACTGTTGAAGAAATTCCACATTAAAATTCCTGAAAAAATATCGCTAGGAGTTTTCGACTGGAAATGGTTTGCTACGGCAATTCTGGCTTCCTCAGTCTAGGGAATCCAAACGATTAAATTTGCATCGTCCAATGTAAATTTAATCGATTGGATTCCCTAGACTGAGAAAGCCTGAATTTCCATATGAAGAAATATCTTTGACTCTGTAAAAAGTTTCTGTAGATGTATCTAAAGGAAATTTCCGAAGAAATCTCTAGAAATATTTCCGTAAAAATTTCAGGAAGAACTTTCGGATTAATCTCTGACGAATATCTGAAAAAGCCCTGGGATTTTTTCCAGAAATCCCAGGATTATTTTTTGAAAAACTTCTTATCCATGGGATGAATTTCTAGAAAAGTTTATTAAGTAATCTTTGAAGAACGACCCCGAAGAATTGATATTATAAAAAAATCTCAAAGAATCTGCAGATAAATTTTTAAAGCTATCATTAGAGGAAATGCCGGAGAAACTTCTGGGGAAACACATGGAGAAATAGGTGGAGAAAATCCTGAAGGAATCTCTGAACAGTTTTCTGGATGATTCCTGATAGAAGTTACGGAACACATTCTGATGAGAATTTTAAATTGAATTCTTAAAGCAATTTCTGAGCAATTTTCTGGTGGACTTGCGGAAGAAATACCTGTACGAATTTCTGAATGAATCTCTGGAAAAAATTTCGATGAAACCACTAGATGAGTTTATAAAATATTTTTTGGTATAATTTCTGAATCCATGTAGAAATTTGTGACGTAACCCCAGAGAAAATCATCGAAAAGTTTCTCAAATGAATCCCCACAAAAAATCGTGGATATATTTTTGGTCCAATTCTCAAGGTAACTTCAAAAGAACATCTTATGGAAAAATCCATGGAGCAATTTTGAAAGCAATCCATAAAAAAATTGGAGCAATTGCGGCAGGAGTCCATTTTTTCTTTTCAGATAATTTCTGAAAGAATCACTTAAGGTTTTCTGAAGAAATTTAGGGATGAATTTTGGAAACAAACCAACCAACATTTTCTTACATAACGGTGAAATAGCTGGTGAAATATCAGTAAGAAACGCTCACTGGAGGAAATTTTTGTATGACTGTTAGTTACATTTTTTTAAGACAAGTAGAGCTATTTCCGGAGAATTGCAGGGGTAAACCTTAGGCGCTCATACTGGTAGAGAGTTTTTTTTATCCCAAGAGCTTGTTACTCAGTGAGGTACTTGGAGTTACCTCGATTATACCACTGATTGCTTTGAAGAGTTAGTACAGATCCCTAACACAATTTGATTTCCTATCCGAGCAGAAGAAATAACAAGTAATTATATTAAATACTACCATATCATGATATATTCTTCATTAGGTTGTAATAAGAAGCAAAATAACAAGAACGAAAACCATATTTTTTTTTAAATAATACCTAGACTTGTTGAGTCATGTTTTTTTATAATGAATGCATACTAAAAATTTCAAGTGCTGTATTTGTTATCCTAAAGGTATTGAATAACAAATGAGTAACATTTCCTGTAAATGTAACATTTGTACATGTAACATTGTAACATCAATACCAAACCCTACTCAAATACCTCCAACTGTTATTATGATGTTCTTATAGCATCTCAAAGAATAACGCAGCAATTATACAGGGGATACTCAAAATAACTGGGACAGGTTAAATTTTCACTTTTCAAAAAATGTTCAACTAGCTGTAACTTTTCGAAAAGGGTATCAAATATTCTCAAATTTTTACTGTAAGTTCATCAACTAGTTTTGTATCAGTGGTTCAATTTTGGAAAAGATCGTGCTATTCTATTCGAAGTTATAAAGGTTCTAGAAAAAAGGTATAATTATTCGATAGCCAACTTTGAGCTGTTATATCTCCGGAATCAATGAACCGAATGCAACCAAGTTTTGATCATTTATGACTTATATAATGAGCTATTGAAAACTTTTGACTAAACCTGAAATTCTTCACACGAAAGAAAAATATAACGAATAGATTATTTTTCTAACATGACACCAATTTATCCAAAACTTTATCATCGTTTCAAAATTCGAGATGGTAATTATAGTTCATTTTAATTCCCTCTAATTGAATTGAATATATTTATGTTTCAAAGAAAAGCAACCAAATAGCCGGCATTAAATTGGAAAAGTAATGGGATGCATATGAAAAATAGATAAATTTATTAAAAAAACATAGAATAAATGAAATCACTATAACTTTTTTTCTTGATAATAATTTCAAATTAAGTCAACTGTTTTTCAAAGTTCATTATATTAGGCAGAAATGATCAAAATTTCATTGCATTCGGTTCATTGAATCCGGAGATATAACAGCTCAAAGTTGGCTATCGGATAATTATACCTTTTTCTAGAGTCTTCATAACTTCGTGTGGAATGGTCCGATCTTTTCCAAAATTGAACCACTGATACACAACTAGTTGATGAACCTATAGTCAAAATTTGAGAATATGTGATGCCCTTTTTGAGAAGTTACAGCGAGTTGAACATTTTTTGAAAAGTGAAAATTTCACCTGTCCCAGTTAGTTTGAGTATCCCCTGTAATTCTAGGTACTATTGAATATTTTGCTCATAGCATGATAGGGGTCGTACACAAATTATGTCACGCCCTTAGGGGAGAGGGGGGGTTTTGCACAACGTGACGACCCTTACAAAAAATATCGAAGTCCCATACAAAAAGTGTGACATAGGGGGGAGGGGGGTTGAAAAAGGTCGATTTTTGCGTGACATAATTTGTGTATCACCCCATATTTGTAAGGTATTTCCTTCGGCTCGGATATGCATTAAGTTTAGCCTCAGATGAGTAGGTTCTTAACTATTTGCAAAGCAAAGTTGGTTAACTTTTTTTTTCAGATACTGTAAGTATGAAGAAGATTTTTTTCAGAGACACAAGCAGGAAGGTTTAAATACTATGATTC
Source organism: Aedes albopictus (assembly GCF_035046485.1). NCBI lineage: Eukaryota > Metazoa > Arthropoda > Insecta > Diptera > Culicidae > Aedes > Aedes albopictus. The sequence goes on from NC_085137.1 coordinate 391,789,463, forward strand.
CTTGAATTACCCATAGCATGGCATAGCATAGCATGAATACTTGCACAAATCTTGGATGGACTGGCAAAGTTGAATATTTCCATTGGCATTGCTGATGTCGCTACTATCTACAATGTCATAGATTCACTCAGCTCCACACACCTGGCCAAGTCCTTGCAAGCATTGGAACTGAAGCATCTTCCAATAGATGAAAGGATGTTGAAAATAGCGAATTTTCAACTTATATGCAGTTATAAACTAAATATACTGAAGTAGAATTATTTATAAAGAAATAATATTAGAAAGATCTCACCAATTGTTGTGGGGTTTTTGTGTGGTTCAATGCCGATCATCTAATTGTCTTGATTAATGTGCTTCTCAGCAAAGAACAACACAATACTCACTATGATTCCTTGAATTACCCATATTCAAAAATTGAACAATAGGACGATACTCGGTTTCGTAGATATTACTCCGTATCGCAACCCGAAAAGGTCGATCATCTTTTCAACTCCCTCAACCATTCATGCCTCAGCACGGGTCACCCAACACCTTGGATTGGGGTTACCTGTTTGGAGGACTTTTACTCCCGGAATAGGGGGTCCGTAATGCTATTATAAGACGGCAGCTATACGAGCCAACAGCAGTTGCTTAAAGTTCTTTCAGTAATTAGTTCTCAAAACTTAAAGAGCTTTTCCCACATTATTCACTTTAGAACCTTAATAAAATTTAACAAATAGTAAAAGTGATAAGTGACTTTCGGGAAGGAGCGCAAAAACGTGAAATCTCCAAACAAATGACTCAACTTTGGCTCTCCAGAACTTCTAGATTTCTCAACAAAACAACAATAATTTTTTATCACTTGAAAGAACTACTGTTTGCCTTTCGATTTCTAGCTGTAACTGCCTAGATAAAACGGAAATAAAAAATATGCGACAGATATTTTTTTTTTTCATTTTTTAAAATTGTTGTCCATTTTTTGTTTAACTTGTTGTGGTAAATCTCAGAAGCAAAGTAAACAAAAGTTTTATTTTTGCGTACATACAAGTATGAGTATGGTTGAATTATTGATACAGTTTACCTCACAGAAAACGAATACTTAACAGATGAAAAATATACTCAAAACTGTTATCGCTCAACAGCACAATTGTGCTGGTTCGTCACGAAAGGGATATTCTAATTGTCGACTGTATTTATTTATGCGAAGAAGTGTGGAAATTTATAGAAGGTTCATATTCCAAAATTTATAGAAGGTTCAGGTCCACAGAATTACGTTTCGAGGCGTACCGCATACCCTTACCCAGTGTCGTCTCGCGCGCGCTAGCCTGCCTACCTATGTGTGCACCATCGCGATTCAGAGTTCTAAACCGCGTCTAAGCTAACGAAACAGGAAAGAATACAGCGCGGCGTGGAGCCGCGTGCTTGTGTGTTTGAACGTGAACTTGCGATAAAAGCCTTCACCGTGGACGTGACGCGAGATGATGGGGGACGACGGGTTCGCTCTCCGGTGTGCGATTGTGTGCGTGCGTGTCCGTCCGTCTCGGTCTCGGTCTCCGCCTCGAGTTTTGTGCAGTGAGAGTGATGGAAAAAAGGCACAATTAAGAACGAGTGTAAGTGGCCTAAAGACCTATATTCGAGTCGAGTTTTGATTATTCCCGAAAAATAAGTGTAAATAAGCACGGGAAAGGCGCGTTCCGGGTTCGGGGTGATAGTGAAAGTGACGCATCGACGGTCGCGAATCGATCCAGCTTGCGGAAATGAGCGAAAGAGCGTGTTAGAAATTCAAATTCTGGAATAAGTTGGTGATTTTTTTTTTTCTGCAACTTTTTTGCAGGTTTCGAATTAGAAGAAATACAAACACAGTTTTGTAAAAGTGAATCGAAGGGGAACCCAGTTTGTGAATGTGTGTGAGTGCGCGTGTAAGCGAAGAAGACGGCCAGCAAGAATGAAATTCGCGATTATTATTGCGAATTTATAGAATCGCCCCTCAGTGGTGTGCGTTTGCGAATTTATTTTTTATTTGATTCGCGAATTTTTGCTTCCTGCTTCGTCCGTTTGTATATGCAGAACGGCGCGAGTGTATCGCCATTCGGAAATTGTGCTGAAATTTCCGGCTCATAGAGCAAATTGTGCGCTGTCTCTAGTGTTTGGTGACTGTGGCCGTGACTCCATGTGATGGAGGCGCCACCTTTCGTTCTGCTGTTATAGTGTTAGTGGCCCGTGCATGTGCATCGAATCTGTCACCGACAATGACCCGAATTTGCTACAGCTGCTATCAGCGTTGCAGCCCAGCAGCAGCCGAGTGACATCGAGTTTCGTTTCTGACACCACCCCCTACTTCCCGGAAAAGCTCTCCAGAGGCTACCCCTCCCCCGCCTTCCGCCACGAAGCCATCGGTGTAAAATTTCCTAAGCTATTTTCGGTGTATGTGCAGCGTGCGCTCGGTTTGCACTTGTGCTCTTTTTACCGACCTTGAACTATATACTGCACTCTCGTATAACTGGCCTCGTTTTCTGCTGCTGCTGCTGCTGCATCTCTTCCTGTTGCATCCCGGGGAAAGGCACGCGTGTTCTCCTGTGCGCATATTTCGGGATCGACCTGCATCCAGCTTTCTGTATGTTTGTGTATGTGTCCGTGTACCAGCAACCCCCGATGACCAATGACAATCTGGGTGTTTTTGGAGTGCATTCCCGTTGGCTCCCGACGAGGGCCAGCGCTGCTGCCACTATTGTTGCCTGAGAATCTCGTGGTCGCCGTCATTCAGTCAAGTGCTACCTGATGGAAACGGGCTAACTACGAAGTGTCTCACGTGCGTACTCGAATCGTTAGTACAAAGTTCCAAAGTGTTCAACCCCGCGTCCGTAGCGAAGTTTTATGGAAGAAAATCTCCCCCCACAAAACGTCTTAACGTAGAAAAGTGTTCAAATAGAAGCAGAGAAGAGTTAGTAGAAATATTTACCAGTGTTTAAGCCAGAAGCTAAGCGTAAGAAGAAAACTTAGAAGAGGAAGAGAAGTGATTGTTTGTGACCCAAGTGCAGAAGAAAAGCCTTGTCAACCATGCACGAAGAAGCCTCATCGACGGCCAGTTCTTCCACCAAACCTACCAACATCGTGTACACCAACATCAATGGCGGGGGTGGCGGCGGAAGTGTCCTATCCGGCGGGGGTGGTGCAACTCATCTCAACGGAAATCTCCTGATAACAACCACTCCAACCATGCAGGACGCCTCGTCCTCCCTCTACGAGCTGGTTCACCATCAGCACCATCACCAACAGCAGCAGCAGCCCTCGTACCAGCAGCACCATCAACAGGTCATGACAACGAGCCAACCGCTCCATTCAACCAAAATCATCATCACCAATCAGCCGCTAATCAGCACCACTACCACCACTAGTCCAGCCGGGGTCCGCACCCTTCAGCATCACATGCAACAGCCCCAGCAGCCCCAACATCACCACGTTCAATCGACCTCGTCCTGCAGCTCCAGCAGCGGCCCGACCTCGTCCACCACGACCACCACCACCATCCTGATCAACACGGACGTCGACGGTTGCTCTCCGTTCGACAGCGTGGCGGCCGCTGCTGCTGCCATCTTCGAATCGGACCCCGGTGGACCTTCGGCCGAAGCGCTCACAGCGGACACGGCTGTGGCGGCGGCTGCTGCAGCCCTCATAGACCTGCACCCATCGTCGTCGTGCAGTTCCGCTGCGTCGGTCCCAAACGCCGCCGATGGAACCCTTCACATCCAGGAGTTGGGAATTGCATCGACAACTGTGGCGGCTCCAGCCACAGCAACAGCAGCATCCTCATCATCAACATCAGCGTCTTCGTCCACGGCTGCCGAACCCGGATCCGGAGGAGTGGCGTTGCATGAGCCCATCGAGATTAAGATTCCATCGGAGGGGTCCTTTGCCGAGGGATCCGATGGTAAGTACACCCGATTCTTTTTTTTTTTCGATTCATTGATTAATGACTGTTTAAAGACCCTGTTGCTGTCGCGATTTGGGAGATTGCGACGTGATGATGATTGTTGTTGCTTTCGACGAAACATCGGCGGCCGAAAATTGATGACAGTGCAATGGGTCAACGGGTAGATTAAGTCGGTTTGTGAAATATAAATAAGAATATAAATAAGATAAATATCTTTTTGTAGCAGATCTCAAGAAAATAGATAATAAGAGTTAGCTGATTCCACAATCGATACTAGCTAATTAAGCTATTCACAAGAATATATAAGCCACACCATCCAAACCATTCTGTCAAGTTAACTCGCACTTTCAATAACACGAATGCATCGAATTGCGGTATAGTTGAAGCGTTAGATTCATTGATACCAAAAATTAGCAATCAATTATCAAGCATGAAACGCAGTTTTTTTTTTCGATTCGCGGAATGTTGTTTGGTGATGAAAAAGAGAAGTGAGAAAAATATAGATAGATATTTTATACGGAAAGATAGGCAATTAAATCTGAAATTCTAACTTTTCCTCTACTCACAAAATTTTAAGTCAGAGTTTAAGCTCCTTTATTGAACGGAATATGCAGAAACGGAGAAGTTTTTTGCACTAGTCTACAAGTCAATAATAAATTTCCGTACGTTTACATCACCAATCCATAATGGTGATTAGTAGTGGGACATTAATGATGTCGTCGATAAACACTTCTTACTAGAGGCAAAGAAAATTTTTATGACATTAAACGTACTTTCTCACGGTTAAGTTATACAGCCTAATATGCAGCAAACGATCCTCATGCGTACAAAAGCAGAGGCCTCGTACGTGCATTTGCGGGACAAAAAAAAAAACGCTTTACGACTTGAAGCGATATCTTATGCGGTTTACGGTGTACACTATTGCGATGTAATGTAGCATCTTATGCGACTTCATAAGATTAGGACATAACAATGACCACTGCATTATCGAGCCACACTTTACAGTTATGTAACAAAAAATACTTCTTGCTGATTAATAATCATCCCAAATTCAAACTGACCTCAGTATTTGTTGAAATATACTTGATTTATTTGGTACTAGCTGTCCTGGCAAACATTGTATTGCCTATGCTTTTGACATACAGTTCTGAAGAGAATGGTCCCAAAAATGGAATTTCTAGTTTTCTAGTTTTTGTTGTTTTCCCGGTCGATTTTTGCAGTTATTCATTGGTACGAGCACGTCGGAGCCCTGCACGAATGCAATAGTGGAAGAATTTTGTGAATACTTTGGCCCGTTACCGTGCCTATTCGTCACAAACAAACACCATTCCATTTTTATTTATATAGATGTGCATGTTTGTCAGACTATCTGGAGTAAAAAACTTCGAAGCGTGATTTCCCGCACAATTTTCACAACCCCCTTTAGCAAGCGCCACGTATTGTTGATTATCAAAGCCACAGGCCCCTGGCATCAATGAAATAAATCGTAGCCAACATCTAACTGCCTTATACTCATATTCATGCAAATTGAAATGAGCGTGTAATCAACAAACGCAGCTTTCGTTTGATGTTGTGAGCCACACACGAAATCACATTCACAATGCGTGTTTGTTGGGTTGCTTTATTCAACTAATCGCATGCTCCTCTTACCGTACATTAATATAAAAGCGAGTTTGAAGTGTTTTGTGATCATAACGGGTGGAAAAAATGATTCCAAAAACTGATCAACAAACCAAAATAAACGTTAAACAAAAAAAATGTTGATGTTTTCGCATTTGACAGTGGGCGCTATTTATTAGCGCCCAGGACATCCTGTCTACCAGGATTCCAATGCATTGATATAGGCCGTGTCAGGGGCCTGCAAAGCCACAAACAGAAATGATGACTACTCCTTCAAACATTGTTGCTGTACAACAGTTGAATAAGCTGCTGTTAAGCTTGATTTAGATTTTTTTTCTTGGTTTTTTTATTTCGTGTCGGGTATTTTGGCTTAAGCTGTTATTCAGCTGTCATTGTTACTTGAGCTGTTCACTTCCTTGCAGCTTTTTTACACTGCATCTAAAGTCCAACAGCAGATCTTTCATTCTTATCACATATCAAATCACATTATGTCATCAAAAACGTTTCTAGCCTAGTGAGTTTGTATGCACACTTTTAGGAGTTTATTTTCGCATTTCTTCGATTTCATTCGTACACCAATGCGAGTTAAGCTGACATAATAAATAAAGTACAAAGTGAAGTCGTTTGATAATTGCAGTACGCAATAATGCGACTTCATTTCATACTTTGGGAGTTCGCTCACACGCATATGCGAAAAAAAAAACAATGATGTAGTCATACCTTATGAAAGTTGATTTCTATTATTATACGACTCCACCAGATAGGGTCTGGGACCACTTGGGCAGGAGCACCTATTTTGGGCACTTGCTGCTGTAGCTCAGTCAATTTTCAGCCAATTAACTTAATTTTTGGAATACGGTGAGATACGCACAGTATCTAACCATGTACAAAATTTCATATCGATTTTTCGAAATTGACTGAGTTATAGCAGCAAGTTCCCAAAACAGGTGCTTCTGCCCAAATAGTCCCAGACCCTACATCGCAACAAGTTCATAAAATAACACCAAATATGATGGAATTTGTGCCTTCTCCATACATATGTGCGATAGTAACTTAAAACAGTATTTCATACGAAGTGATATGTGCATCCATAAGCGTCGTTCCTAACTCATGCATAATAAGAAAGTAATGCTTTTTTTATTACCACAAGATATTAGCCGAAAAGTCTCAGCATTTCATGAAACTTTTTCCACATGCAGGGGCCATAGGTTAATGGACAAAACAATATCTTGGTTATAGAAGCAATGTTCTTTGGTGAAATCACCAAAAATTGTCACAGAAATCTGAAGAAAACCTCAGCTGTAAAAAATAATATATGAAGAAAAACCGATTACAACGAAAATTATAGTTAGTCGGTTTTGAGCTGCATTTTTTTTTTTGAAAATAATGTTTATGCTCATATACGTATGGAATGACTATGCGTCCGTTTTATACACTGTGGTGCAAAATTGATCGGACAAACGTCGATTTCCATACAAAATGGCCAAGATTGAGACGCTGTAACTTTGGTTTGCGTTGATGGATTGGGCTCAATTTTTGATACGGAGCTACTTATATGCTGAACTTTACGTATACAAGGTACAAAATGTTTTCGTTCACAGGTTTGGGCGTGGCAAGGCGATCAAAATGAGCAAAAGTGATCGGACAGCGGTACCCCTTTGATTTACACGCGTGCCGTGTCAAAAATTGAGCTAAATCCATCAACGCAAACCATAGTTACTGCATCTCAAACTTGGCCATTTTGTATGGAAATCGGCGTTTGTCCGATCAATTATGCACCACAGTGTGTATATAGCCATGTACAACTGGGCGCCTGCTGCAAAGTGATAATCCTCCATGAATTGCTTCAGGCATGGCTTCAGAAGATCCTTCTGAATTGCTCCATAAATTCCTTCTGATTTTCCTAAGAAAGTTTCTTCTCAGATTCCTCCTAGAGTTCTTTCTAAGATCCATTCAGGAGAACTCCTGGAACTTCTCCAGGAGTGCTTCCAGAGATTGATCTAAGAGTTTTTTTTCTAGGATTTCTGCAGAGGTTCCTTCGAGAGACTTACAGGAGCTCCTACTAAAATTACTGCAGCAGTTTCTTCTGGTGTTTTTTTTTTTTTTCCTCCCCTGTTGGGGAAATTAAGCCACTGCGTCCAATAGACTGAACTTTTGTGGCATTTCTTCTGGTGTTCCTCCAGGAATTATATCTGGGAATTCACATGAAGTAACCTCTTGGAGTCGTCCAGAAGTTCCTTAGAATTGCCTTTTTTGATAATTCCTCCAGCTGTTCCTCTGGTAATTCTTGGATTCCATGGAGTTTCTTGGAATCCTCCAGAAGCTCCTTCGAGGTTCCTCCAGGAGTCCCTTTACGGATGCCTCCTGGAGTTCTTTCTGGGATTCCTCAAAGATTTTCCAAGAGTGGCCAGAAGTTGCTTCTGAGATTTATACAAGAGTTCCTTCAAAGATGCCTCTTCCTGGGAATATACAGTACTGGACAGAATAAATTAAGCACTAGTCGATATTCATACATAAATCTCAAGTCTTGAGTTCTGAAACTCAGCTTCCAGTGCACAGATTGACTTCAAATTTTTACTGGACACTCTTAATGGCTTGAAATTTATTTAACTTGTTAAGAAACCAGACATTTTCAAGCATGATTTTAAAACTTATCGCAAATCTCCCATTTCGAGAAAAAATCGAAATAAAATTTATTTTGGAATAACTCCCAAATTTTCATAATAAAACAAATATGTATTTGTTGAACTGTCCAACGAAACACACAACTTTTCTTAAACATTTCGTTCACAAAATAAGTAAAAAACCGCAACTCAGCTATTTTTCCTGAAATTGGAGCTTTGTGATATTTAAAAAAGTTTAGTTCAGAAGTATTTTCTTTTTTCATAGGCCAAATTTTAAATTAATATGAATGTCCAGACAAACTTTGAAATTATTCGGTGCATTTGAATCTGAGATTTCACCCTCCAAACATGAGCATTTTGTGCGAAAAACAGTCAATGCGCACTTTATTCCTTTCCAGTATTCCAGTATAGTCGTGAAAGTTGTGTAAATCATGAAAAAAATAATATTTCGACCATTTTTGCATATATTAATTTACTAATTTTTGTCACAATACCTTTGAAAAATCCTTCTGTTGTTCCATTGAAAATTCCTAAAGAAGTTGCTTTGGCTATTTTTTCTGAATTTTCTATGTCTTTTGGAAAACTCTTTGAGAACTATTTGGAATGCGACCAGGGTTTTTTTTTTATAAATTGTCCCTCTGTTATTGGCTATTTCCGGTCAAAATTGGTTTTAGGCGGAATTGCTTAATAGCTTCCAACATATCGGCCCTTGGTTTGGGCTTCCTCAGGGAGATCTCTAATTGTGTTTATTTATTATGTTGGTTTGTGTTTTTTTACAAAAATTACTCACTATAGGCGTACCGCTAGCGTTTCATCGCCCTTTGCTAGGCTGTTGGAATGAATTTTGTGCTTTGAGAACTCTTTCGGAAGTTTCGATTCATTTGGAAATTTCGCATAAAGGTTTCTGGATGTTTTTTTGCAATTCCTTCGTGAAGTTCTTCGAAAATCGATACGGCAATTCCATTTTCAAATTATATCGGCAGTCCTTTCAAAATTCCTTCGTCAATTTCTTAAGTTATTCCTTTCAAATATTACCAGAAATTCAAAATTGACCGTTTACGAATTTCAGAAATTTCTTCGGGAATTTTAGCCATTCATGCTCAGATATTTGTGAGGCAGGTTCTTTGGGAATGCTTTTACTTATTTTTTGCCACATGTTTTGGAAGCTTTTCGAAAAATTTCATCACCAAATATTTTGAAAATTTCCTCCCCAATTCTTTTGGCAATTATTTATTTATTTATTCATTTATTTATTTTTAACTAAAAATACTTCTCAAAAAGGCACAAAACCTCTTCATCTTTTCCAAAAAACGTTATAATAATAAAATTAAAATCTAAAGGCTCAAACAGCAAAAAACCATAACAGAGCCAGCGTCTTGATGCTTCATCGATTGGATCTAGGGTCATCATTTGCTCAAGAGTCATCAAGGGTCATCAATGGATCATATCTGAAAAAAAAGCAAAAAAAAACAGAAGAAACGAAAAATTTCAAACAGCATATGAAATTTCATTTAAAAATTCAAATAACAACTTCATTATAGGTAAACATTTTCTACCGAGTATATCACGTACAGATTCCGGAATGGAATGGTTGAAAAGATTCAAACTACAAAAGAATCTTTTTCTAGGTAATTCAAACCTATGGCATACAAATACAATGTGATCAATGTCTTCATAAAATTCTCCGCAATCACATAAATTAGAATCCTTAATATTGATGCGGTATAAATGACTATTACAGATGTAATGATTTGAAATTATTCTCGAAAAAGTACATATCATATTTCTACTAATAGACAAATTTTTGAACCATGCAATTGACAAATGGAATGACACCAACGTAATTCTTTTGGCAATGTGATTATGAAATTCTTTTGTGAATCCCTTGAAAACCTCTTTGGAAAATCGTTCCGTAATCCTCAATCTTGTTAGAAATTTTGTTAGGTAATTTTGAAAGAATTTATTTAGCCAATTCCTTTGGAATTGTTTTCAAACTTTCTAATCTAATCTAATCTAATCTTACACTAACGCAGCCATTACTTCAATGCATCCTGGAAAATGAAGACTTTTCAAGTCTATCATTTTTCTTGTCTAACGGCCAGGCCAACTGCGCAGCATGTACCGCAGAGAAGATTTGAATGGATAGAACGATTTCAACACAGTCAATATTTGAAAATATTCTACACCTTGAAATCGAGGGGAAAGATGGAAGCGTGGACTTCCCGTACCAAACGCATCCAGATAACGATGTAGATATTTAAGCATATTTGCAATGCATGTATTAATATGGTGATGTGTACGGTGATTTGCTAAAAAAGATTGATTAGTGCGCCCGGATTGGTGGTAAGAATCACTGAAATTCACTGAATCTCCCTGAAACAAAAGATTTATTGGCAGTTAAAACAAAACATAAATTAAAACACAAGCATTACAAAAATACATCAATCTTTAATCTGGAATGCTACCACTTTAGGCAGCAAAATAGAAAGATTAAAATTTGATGGAATGTGGCAGATCTTACACCGTAACGCACCGTTCTTAGGTGATCTACCCACGATACGGGTTTGGAATTGTTTTCAAACTTTCTTTGGAAATACTTTTGGTTTTTCTCAAAGAAATTTTTCGAACTTTTTGTTATTATTTTTTTAATTTCTTCCGAAACTCTTTTTTAAATCTTTTGGAAATCCTTCGATGAATTATTTTAGGATTTCACATGTAGTTATTCAGATTTTTTTTTCGGCAACTTAGTTCTTTTGAAAATTGATTCCGCAATTTAATTTTCATATTGTATCGGCAGTTTGTTTGTTTAGCCAATGCATTTTCTTTCAAAATTCATTGTTTAACTCCTTCTGTCATTCTTTTGAATGTTGCTTGTAAATTCATAGATTTCTAAAGGAGTTGTCTAAGAAATTTCCAAAGCAATAGACAAAGCAATTCCCAAAGGGAATGGTTAATACATTTTCAAAAAAATTCTTTGAAAATTGAACAAGAAATGACCTAATGGATGGCCGAAGAAATTTTCAGAAGATTTGAAGAGATAACTTTTTCAAACATACCAAAAACTTGCTGTTAAAAGGCATACAATGTTGCTAACTGACAAATTGTGAGATGAATGTGTGAGAAAAATTACGTTCTGGTGGGACTCGAACCCATGACTTCGTATTCATTAGACCGGAGCTTTTGCCAACTAGGCCAGAGAACAGGTAACGTTTCTGCAAAACAGAAAGCCAAACTGTCTCCTAGCCTACACCATGAACACTTCATTTTCCGTAGGAACCGCCTTAGGAATAAACGGAAAAGCTGTGTAGGGAATTAAAAAAAATAACCGAGAAAATGTTCAAAGAAAATGACGAAGAATTTTCAGAGGAATTGCGATTAAAATTTCCAAGGAAATTCTCAAAAATTAAATGCTGGACAAATTCTGAGAAAACTACCTAAGATTTATTTTTTTTAACGAAACTTGCCGAAGGACTTCTCTAAGAAATTGTCGAAAATATTGCGTAAAAGTCGATTACCAAAAAAGTGCCGAAGAAATTGACGAAGGAGTTTCAAGTTATTTTCCAAAAAAAAAAATTCAAACATATTTCCAAACAAATTCTTAAAGAATAGACGATTAAATTTCAAAGGCAATACTGAAGAAATTTACAAAGCAATTGACAAACAAATCCTGAAAAAGTTACCGAAGAAATTCTTAAAGTTATTATCACAAGAATTTTCAGAGAAATTACCGAATCGATTCCCAAAAATATAGCCAAAAAAATCTTAATGCATTACCGAAGCAATTCCTCGAAGAATTCCACAAGGCATTCCCAAAGAAAGTGCCAAGTTAGCTCTTCGTCATTCCAACCTTTACCCGTATTTCTTTTATTTATAATTCTCCAGTTTTATTGCAAGAAAGAAACTATATTTGAGAAAATACTTTTACGAGACACGTTATATGCTACTGACGGGTTCCGCGCCAACTCTAACAAATGTTGGCAGTCCCCTTTCAGATTACAATTTAACTTTCTTAGCGTGTAGACCTTGCCTAGAAAAGCCGCTTTGCATATTTAACTTCTCCATTTTTTTTCAAGACTGTCTTTTGCAAAGAGCTAAGTTTTTTTGGTGATTTATTTAATGTGATTATTATTATTATTACTATTTAATAACAACACTTTACCATTATTGTGGAATTCGTGTCATTTAATGTGATTAGTAAACAAATGATTGCACCAAATGATGTGTGTGTGTGTGTGTATGTGTATATACAATTCAACTCCCACTGTCCGGCAGTGGTATTATGGAAGAAAGATGTCTGCAGTTGTCTGAATGATTTTTACTGAATTTCACATTAACAACTGAAACCATCTTTAGCCCGGGAGTTGAAAGGTGATAGCTCTGTTGGGATCCAGTGACCCGTTTCAGAATGTCTGGTTACTCACGACATTGTTTTTATACTTGACTTATTTTGTGTTTATCACTCAAGCAACACTTTTATGTAGGAGTAGTAGTTTTTCTATAAAACACATTGATGCTTCAAAACAGATTAAAAAAAATTAAATGTCAGTAAAAATGGAGAAATCCATAGACAAATTGTATGATAGGAGGAATAATGAAGAAATGTCCAATTATTATACCTAGAAACAAATCGTGGGGAAATTTCATCTTCATAAATTCCTCCATTCTGTGATTCGTCAAGAATACATTCAGGGTTTACATTGGGTCCTTCTGTAGATATTCCTGCGGCAATGTGTTATAGAGTTTATCGAATCTTTTCTCGAAAATTTGTCTAAGAATTCGTCCACAGTATTCCAAGATACAGGGGGTGCCCAAATTTTTGGGATAGGCAACTTTTTTTCTCTCATAAAAAACTTCAACCAAAAAGTCAAAATTTGAGAATTTTTGATGCACTCCATGAAAAGTTACAACAGGTTGAACTTTTTTGTGAGAGAAAAAAAGTTGCCTATCCCAAACATTTTGGCTACCCCCTGTATTTCCCTTAAAGTTTCTTAAAGGTTTCCTCAGCTGCTTCTGCTTGAAAAAAAAATACTCTAAAGAATTTTCTAGCAATGCTGAAAATGTAATTCCGACATACCTAGATTCAATCTCCCACACCTCATTTCAGAAGCTGAATCTGAAAGTATGGTATATGAAAAACTTGTGCGACTAGACCATTTCAAGAAAGTCGCGAAAAATTGCTCTATTTCGAATATTCAAGGAAAATGTCATCGACTTGCTTCGAAAAATGCCAAAAATCATGAATATCAATTGGCATTTTTTGAAATTGGTTCTTATCAAAAATATTACATCGCAACCATTGATGATTTGTTGATCGGTCCTAAAATAGCAGCTGTCTGAATCTAACCCCTCCCCCAAGAAAACGATTCCAACCGTCAATTGATTGTCCGTCCGTCCAAGTTCCAATCAGCCGCTAAAAGCAATTTCCCAAGTGCCCCATAAATCAAATCACAGTCCAACGCCCACCACCACCTCGGATTACATCGAACCGGAATGCGGAGAGAAAAAGGACATGATATGCCATTTCCTATCGTCGTCATCACTACTGGGTACTGGGCAGCTGGGCTGCTTGGCAGCCTGTTTTCCAGTCCAACAATCGATAAAGCCGCCGCTCACAATCAACGTCCACTCTGGCAGTCCAAACCCGATCAATTCGTGCGACCCATTGACAGTGGCCCGAAAACCATAACCTCAATTCGAAAGAGACGAAAGGACTTTATGTACCCCGTAGCCCCTAGCTTGCTCGGTACATGGGGCTCGATGTCTAAAACACATGGTAGCTCTGAACTTGACACAGCCCTGTGTGGCAGCAGAAGGAGTAAAGGAGTAGTAGCAGCAGTGCGGATTCTCCATTTCCATTTGCACCACATCGCGTTCGGAGAGGGACAGGATTCTTTTGACTCTCCCGGTCGGAGGATGTTACATGCAAACGTGGTTGTTGGGGTAGTCGTTTGTAACCGAGGAAATGTAGCGTAGCGGTAGTTGTACAATAGGGATTGGTATGTTATAACGACTACCATTGTGGCTGGTTTGAACAAGTGTGTATGTGTATCTGTGCCATCTCGACTGGGATGACGTATCAGAATGGATAAACCTAATTTACAAGTTGTTGAGACTTCTTAAATTCGTTTCTGACAGTTATTTGAAGGCAATCGTATAAAGCTCAAAAAGATTATAGATTTTATTTTAACAAAACCCCAGAAGCATATTATTTTTAATTTGATAAATTTTATGTATCTTATAAATGTTATACACTTCATCAATTTTATAAATTTTATAAATTTTGTAAATTTTATAAATTTTATAAATTTTATAAATTTTATAAATTTTATAAATTTTATAAATTTTATAAATTCTATAAATTTTATAAATTTTATAAATTTTATAAATTTTATAAATTTTATAAATTTTATAAATTTTATAAATTTTATAAATTTTATAAATTTTATAAATTTTATAAATTTTATAAATTTTATAAATTTTATAAATTTTATAAATTTTATAAATTTTATAAATTTTATAAATTTTATAAATTTTATAAATTTTATAAATTTTATAAATTTTATAAATTTTATTATAATTTATTGCATTGCTAACTGGACTGCGACAAAGTGCGGAATCTCAAATAAAAGTGCGATATTGAATCAAATCGTTCCGGTGTCTTCACCGCACTTATTCATCACGAGCTAATGAATAAGTGCGGTGAAGACACCGGAACGATCTGACGCAAAATCGCACTTTTATTTGAGATTCCGCACTTCATCGTAGCAATGCGCAATAATTTTATTATTATTTTTAAACTTTTGATTTTGTGTAGGAGTTCTTTTTGGAGAATTGTACTAGATCTGAATAATCCTCCAGCAATTTCTATCTGCTTATGAAAAATCTTCCAGAAATATCTTTTTGATGATGTTCTTGGGACTGGTGGGACTTGATGGGAAAATACATAGTTATTTTTAATTGATATTGATAATTTATTTTTGCTTATTAAGTGGTTTTTATTCCTCAAAAATCAATTATTTATGGGAAAATTTGATTTATTTATGCACTTTTTGATTTGTTTATGGAACAGGTGAACAGTCATTGCATAATTATGTCACAATTATAAGTCAGGCCATTTATCATCAACTCGAGGAGAATCTAGGATAGAAGTTCCTCAAAAAAACTCCTGCTGGAATACTAAACTTCTGTCGAAATTCTAGAAAATAGTACAACAAGAATCCCAAAAAAACAATTCTTAGACGACTCCCAGATAGTTTCCTGATGAAAGCCCAGAAAAGCTTCTCAAGAAATCCCAGATAAAATTTCTAGAAGAACCAACCCAAGTAACAATAACAGCTGAATAACAGCTTATTCAGCCAAAATTTTCAAAATCAAGCTTGAGAGCGGCTTATTCATTTGTTGTACAGCCATAACGTTTTTAGGGAATTAAAGCACTCCTGGAGGAATAACAGAAAAAAAAAATCATAAAATAATCATGAAAGAGTTCCTGCAAAAAATTCTGTGCAAAAAACGAAAAAAATCAGAAAATGCAGCAGAGTGATTCTTAAAATCATATTTTCAAGAAATTTTAAGTTTGAAACTCAGAATGATGTCTCTAATCAATATTGATTCATGGAACTATAAGCTTCACAAGAATTATTTAAAGGGACATCTGAGTTAACCCCAGGAGGAACTCCTAAATCTCTTATCGAACTCCTATGGAAAATCCATCGGTCAGAAAACCATTCTTCGAAAATTTCCCATTGAATTTCAAGAGATAATGATGATTAACCTGGGCGAAACTTCTTCTGTAGAAATTACTCCAGAATCTATTCCTTGATATTTTTCAAAGAATTTATCTAGAAATTCTTCTAAGAATACCTGCATAGGGTTCTCATACCCTTCCAGATATTCTTTCAAAATTTAGTAAATTTATTCAGAAGTTCTCTAAAACATTTTAATGATGTTTTTTTGTTTCAGCAAGATTTTCTCCAGAAACTTCTCCTTCAGAAATTTTCTTCAGGGATTTTATGCAATTGCCCCAGCAAACATTGTTTGAGAAATTCTTCTATCAAAGATATTTTCAGGAGTGCTTCTAAGGATTCATTCTTTCCTCAGAAATATGTTGAAGGATTTTTACAAAAATTCCACCAGTATTTTTGTCTGCAATTTCTACAAAAAATTTGAGAGACTTTTTTTAGACATTTCTCTACGGATTTCTGCAGCATGTCTTCCATAAATACTTTAGCGAATTTTCCTTGAAAGCACTTTACCAGATATTTACTCCATGGAGTTAATGATTTTTTACCCGAAGAATTAAAAAGATATTTTAAGCAGTTTCTTCAGGTACTTCTCCAGGAATTTTTGTCTGGGAATCGCTCCAGAAGAATTTCTTCTAGGAAGCTTAAAAGTTATAATTAAGAGTTTTCTTAAGAAGGGACTTCTTCAGAAAATCATCCAGGTATTTTTTTAGAATTTCTCCCAGAGATTCCGTCAAGAATTCTTCCAGGCGATTTTAGTGCAATTTCTGAAAAAAATCCCTGTTGGAATATTTGAAACAGTTCCTACATTAAAAAAAAAAACTCTGGGTGATATTTCTGACGGAGCCACAGGAGCAATCTGTAAGCAAAAATCGTGTAGGAAATTTTGCAGCAAGCTCAAAAGAAATTTCTCATTGAATTCTTGAATGAACCTACCGAAGAGATCCTGAAAGAATCTCTGCAGGATTTGTTAAAGAAATTTTTGATAAATGACTGTAATACTCAAAGAAAGAACTATTGAAGAATTTCCGCAGTGAAATTCCTAAAGAAATCTTTTAAACTCTGAAAGTTTTGATATTATTTTTGAAAAAATCCCTGACAAAATATTGGAAGAAATCTTAGCGGGAATTTCTGGAAGAATTCCTGAAGCAATTTTTGATGAAATCTCCAGTAATAGTTTTGTAGAAATCACAAGAAGTACTTTTGAATGAATCTCTAGAGGAATACCTCAAAAAAATAGGAAAAACTTCCTAGCGGAATACTTGCAGGAATTTCTCGGGAAAACTTTGAGCGGAATTCTTAGAAAAGTTCATTAAGTAATCTTTTAAGAAAAAAATTTAAATAAATTTCTCCAAGGAATACGTGGTTTAGTTTCTTAAGAAATCTGAGGAGAAATTTCTGAAATAATTCTCAACTATTGGTTTCCTGAAGGAATTGCTGGAATCAGTTCTGAAAGCTTGAGAACATATTTTGGAAGGAACTTAAAAAAATATGTCTTGGGAAATTTCTAATAGAATTCATGTAGAAATTTTTTGAAAGCATTTCTAGATAAACACCTCAAAGAATCCGTGGAGAAACTCTTAGAGTTATCCTTCAAGGAAATTGCCGAGAAATTTGTGGTGAAATAGATGGAGAAGTATCTGGAGGAAATCTTGTAAAAAATCTCCAGAGGAATTCCTGCAGAATTTTCTGGATGAATCCCTGAGGAAATTTCTGTACATATTCTGGCGGAAAGCATCAATGGAATTCTTAAAGCAATTCTTGGTGGTCTTACGGATTTCTAAACGAATTTCTGGAAGATTTTTCGAAAAAAAATCACATGTTAAATTTAGGAAAGAATCTTTGAAAGAATTTCTGAATCACTGTAGAAATTTATGAATGAATCCCCGGAGATACGTTCGAAGGGTTTTCTAAACGAGTCTGAAGTAATATCTGGCGGAGTTTAGAGAGGAAATCATAAAAATCTGAATACACTATTCCTGGATAAATTTCCGGAAAAATTCTCAAGGGGAAAAGAAAATTTCGAAAAAAAATCCATGGACGGATGCCTTGAACAATTTTATGAAAGTACCTCAAGAAGAATTACTGGAGAAAAATACAGGCAAATTTCAAAAGGAATCTCTAGAAGAATTTTTGAAGAAAACTCCGGAAGAATTCCTCCGGAAGGAATCTGTGGAAAATCTTCTACAAACATCCGTTGGCAAATTTCTGGAGGAATTCTGAATTTTAAACTTTCTGAAAAAAAATCGATGAAAGCATTTCTATAGATATCTGAAAATGATTTCCTGAAAGAATTCTCGCACGAAACTTTGGAAGAATTTATGGAGGAATTTCTGAGGAAACCCATGGAAGTTTTTCTGGAGGTAATTCTAAATGAAATTCTTGAGAAATTTCTTTAGAAATCCATATCCATGTTCAGAAATAGATGTCCTGAAAATTTTTCGGAACTACTGAAGAAATCCGTATAAAACTTTTTGTAAGATTGTTTTCAAAGATTGTCTGATGGAATCCATGGAATTTCGGACGGAATTCAAGAAAGGTTTTTTAAAGGAGTTGAGTTCTGTAATCAATTTCTAGGATAATCTTTTGAAAACTTTTGAAAAGTAATTCTAAAGAAAACATTGAGTGCAGGAAACCATGCAGTAATGTATGCAAATATCCATAAATTGTTTGATGCTTTTCTGGAAGAATCTCTCAAAGAATTTGTGCAGGAATCATTAAAGGATTTTTGAAAATAAAATTCATGGATGAATTTCTGAAGTATTTTTTGCAACATTTTCTAGAATAATCTTATCAGTAATTTTAAAGAAATAGCTAATGTAATATCTGAATTTAATCCTGTAAGGAACTCTAGAAACCCATGGAAAAGTTCTTTAGATAGATTTTTTATTTTTTTTTCTCAAGAGCTGATTACTCAGTGAGTAACTTGGAGTAACCTCGATGAGACCTATCGACATGGTTAAATTCAATGCTTTAAAACAAGTACGACCATGGTTTCCATCAGTCAACGACGTTGAAAATTCTATTGCAAATCATTTGTATACAAAAAAAATCAGTTGAAATAAAAAATCTAAAATTTTACTTTGAAATTGATCAGTCAGTGAATTGTTGTTCAAAGTGCTGAATATTTTTGATCCTCATAATCTAACCACCCTGGAATACGAAAAGCTATGCAAAACTTTTTGAAGTTTACTAAATTTTCAATTATTTAAGTTTGAAGTTTAATGAATCTTAAGAAAACGCCTGAAAGTATGCAATTTATACTAAGTATGTTTTAACTTTCGGAAAAGTAAAATTTTATGCATAACTTTCAATATTTATAGAATTTTTGATGACGAAATCGGGTTTGGTGAACACTTGGCAACTAGAAACAATCATTCGAATATTCATTACATGTGCGATACAGCTACGGTAACAAAAGTTTGAAAGTGTCTTTGATGTTCGCCTGACAGGCAGTTTCGGAAAATATTGAATTTTATACAGAAATATGTGACTAATTGGCTGTAACACATGTAAACTCATCATTCGAAAACTCTTGAGTCATATGATGAACATTTTTTATAAACTGTTTTAAGTCTGAAGCGTTATTATTAACAAATTAAAATGGACCTCTCGTCGATCAATTTCACCCGAAATCACGATGCATATATACAGATGGGTAAATTATTGGTTGAATTGGGAAAAAATCCACAGCTGAGTCGTTTTCGAGCATCTATCTCTACTGTGGTGTCCGGCCATTTAGTCGAATGCCATTTGGCTGAATGGGTTGTTTGGCCGAATGCCGTTTGGCCGAATTATGATCAAAATAATTGAAAGGAAGTTTTTGGCAGTCTACTCGTACAATGAAGTTTATGTTCATATTATACGTACTTTTATGCGGTAAAGTTATATCGCATAAGATGCAGTAAAAGTGCCTTATGCGTACAAAAGTGGAGGCGCTATACGTGCATTGACGAAAAAATTATAACGCTATATGACTTGAAGCGATATCTTATGCGATGCACGGTGTGCACTATTACGACGTTATACGGCATCTTATGCGACTTTATAATATTCGAAAAAAAAAACAATTCTTGTCACCTTAGTATCGAACTAATAACCTTTGGATTATCGAGCCACACTTCACACTTAACACCAAACACTACTTATGAAACACATTGGCTAATTGCCATGACATTCTAACTCACCTCAGTATTTGTTGGAATGCACTTCATTTCCCTGCGTTGTACGTGTTCGGCAGGCTATCTGGAGCTCAATATGACCTGAGAGAGAGGAAACAGCTCACTGACAGCGCGGATGTTTACATTTCCTCTTCTTACTTCGTTTTACAATTTTGTGCGCCGCAAAAAACGGAGCGACATTTTAAGATATTTTGGATATTTGGCCACTCCACACCATCAATGTGTGATTTTCAGGTCGGTTCGCAGTGACAGTTTGTGGCAGGTCCTCCTTGTTATTAAGTAGCACGCAATCGAAGCCAACTGTCTCCTCTCTCTCAGAATATGACGAAGCGTGATTTCCCGCACAGTTATCACTGCCTCTCTATTGCTAGCAAAACCCATTGTTAAATATCAACAAAACAAAAATGATGACTTTGTAACTTGATTTGTCACCATAATGATGACTGCTCTATAAAAGAGGTTTTATGCCTTTTTGAGAAAGATTTCGTAGATGAGGAAATCACTCAAAGGGGCTTTTCCCTCTTTCAAAATTTTTAGTTAAAAATAAATAACAATAACAATAACAATAACAATGATGACTGCTCACTTTCTTGTAGCTTTTTGGCACTCCAGGAGCACCTCTATCATTGCTATCACGAATCACATCGCAATATGCCAACGTTAACGATTTTAGCTTATGCGAGTTTCTATGAACATTTTAACGAGATTATTTTTACTTTTATGCGATTCAGTTTATATACCAATGCGAGATAAACTGACATAATAAGAAAAGTACCAAGCGAAGTCGTATAACAATTCGCTGTACGTAATTATGCGAATTCAATTGACACTTTGCGAGTTTGCTCGAACACTTTTGCGAATGAGCAAAGTTCGTCGCAATAAAACCTCAGAATATCGTCTACTACGATTTAGTCATACATGATAAAAGTTAATTTGCACTCTTATATGATTTTATCAGATACATCGCAATAAGTTAAAAAATAACATCATATGCAATGAAAATGGCCCCTCAGCCGTACTGAAATGCGATAGTGACTTAAAATAATCCTTTATACGATGTACAGCGTGCATCCTTATGCGATTCCTGGTTGTCTGGGTAGCTACCATTATGATGTTCACAAATATTTCCGTCTTTTCATCATCCTCTCTCCTCTCCTCTTCTTGGCGTAACGTCCTCACTGGGACAAAGCCTGCTTCTCAGCTTAGTGTTCTATGAGCACTTCCACAGTTATTAACTGAGAGCTTCCTCTGCCAATGACCATTTTGCATGTGTATATCGTGTGGCAGGCACGAAGATACTCTATGCCCAAGGAAGCCAAGGAAATTTCCATAACGAAAAGATCCTGGACCGGGCTCCACCCCATTACCCCGAACGCCATTACCCCGAACGCCACTACCCCGAAAGCCACTACCCCGAATAGGTCATTACCCCGAATGTCATTACCCCGAATGGGTCATTACCCCGAATGTCACTACCCCGAATGCCACTACCCCGAATGGGTCACTACCCCGAATGCCATTACCCCGAATGGGTCATTACCCCGAAAATCCTATTGCGTAATTTCTTTTCATACTTTATTCTCAATTTTTAGCACAAAAAAAACAAAATGTTTATTGATAAATATACAAAATAGCTTAAACTAGGTGTTAATCATAAGTAAAGCGATACCTGTCAAGTAGTCAATTTGGTCAGTTCTTCGATTGTAGGATTTAACGAGTTTTTCAAGCTTCTCATCTCGTATAATATCCTTTCTTCGTCGCTTCAACTCGGGCTCGCCTTTTAAAACGCGTAAATACTCAACGTTACCATTGCGCTCCTCAAGTTGGAACTGTTTCAGAACAGTGTAAAACGATGGGTTGTCCGCTCTTAGAAGTCCGTTCCACTTCGTATGCCATCCCTCGATGCAATTGGAGGTTCGAGGAAGATGGCGCAACACATTTTTGTACACCGACCACAATCTTGGCGGAAACTTTGGTCGCTTATTTCGCTTCTTTGGTGGTCCATTTACATAAAATTCGTCAAAATATCGGAAAAAGTCCTTCAAAGCAGGTGGACAACGTTTCTGTAGCTTTTTGAAAGCCGTTGGCACCTCTTTGGCTGGCAAGAAGGCCAAGGCCACAACCTGCTTGAACGACAGTTCTATCGATTTATTCCTCCCGTATTCACGCTGCAGCCCGAGTTTTTTAATTTTCCGAAACAGACTCTGGTTCAAGTGAAAGAAGCAGCCATGGAATGCTGCTTCTGGAAAGAACGCTCTGGCCGCGTTGATCTCAGCGAGTTCAAAATCGGTTAAAATTAGTTCTGGATCTAACTCCAGGCTGTGCTCCTCAGCGATTTCCAGAAGCTGGGAGAACGCCGTAGTGTATGTCGACTCGTTTTTCTTGGGCAGCAGCATGAACACGAGAGGAATAAATCGTCGCGATTTTGCATCACCGATACTGCCGTGAATGGTAAAAATTTGCTTAAAGCTGCGTGGCGCTGTCACAAACGTACCATCCATAATCCATACTTCTGCTTTTGACAAAAGCTGCAGCTGTTTATCGGATACAAATATGAGCACCGGCCCATCTTTGGTGTTGAGCACACGTCGCAGAAACGGCTCACCATTTAGATTTAGTTTGTAGCGGTCGTCTATATTATCCCAATCGCCAATATCTTCCGGGTCTTGCGGCATATCGCCTCTCCTGCGCCTTTGGATAATTTTACGCTGAGCATTTCGACTAAGCGATGCTTGAACCTGTTGAGTATTTCAGCAAAACGATGCACGTGTGAGTATTCCTGTTTTATGACATAGAGATAGATGTGTGGATGATCCGCTTCTATTGCTAATGTGTGCAAACGACGATACTACTACTTGAGTTTTGATCAAAACAACAATGGGTTTGTATATGTTTGAAAAGATAATGAATTGAGTGTTTGTGTTGTGAAGCGAATCATGAAAATTGTGATATAATGCTCCTGCAATTACCTCGGGTACTGTGGATTCCGAAACATCTCGCATGATTTTTTCGGGTTTGTCTGATGTTGCAATGGCCCGATCTGTTAACTTTGATCGAAGATCGGCGGACTCGACTCGCAGAGAGCTTGGTTCGTGGTTATGTTCTTTGGTAATGATGAACGTTGATTGCTCCGTGCCACGTGTTATAGCGCGACCACCGCACGGTCCGGCAGCGCCAGGTGTTCTGCGTAGCTCGCAGTCCCAATATTTGGTATCTTCAGTCTAGCGTAAACAGTGAATTTAATAAACTAGAAATGTTAGAATAAAAAAATGCCAAACCTTTTTGTTTAGATGGTATGTAAATCCATCGCAGCAACATTTTAGCTTTCCTCTCACTGTCCGAAGAAACTTGATATGCTGGTCGGATGTGTCACCTGATGTGGGTTCATCAGTGGTTGTTGATGGCGTAGTTTTCGGGGCCTCATTCTTATCAGCATGTTTCCGTGCAAAAGAAGATCGTCGATTATGCATTATCATGCTCCTGAACTTTTTTCTGTGCAACCTTTTACGTTTTCTTTGAGACAGTCTAGTATTTTCGTTCTGGTTATCTGGCTCCCCAGAACCATCGGAGTCGGATGTTAATCCAATTGGTCGCTTCCGTGTGATTGGATCTGGTTCAATGGTGACAAATGTACTCATAAATTACATCAATCTTGAGTTTATGCGGTCTACTTACCCTCCATGATAGTTTTGTTAAACATAACCTCATTGGTCAACACGTGGTGTTTGATTGTTGGCTGCTGGCGTTTCGAAGATAGCGTAGAATCATCGGATTCTGAACTTGACCGTATGCGGATGCGGCAGTATGAACGACGGGTTTTTAGAGGCAGATTTTGGTGGGTAGAATATTCTGCGCCATCGGAGAAGCTGTGATACGTTTCGGATTCGCTAGAAACCATTGTAATTGAACTGAGTCAGAAGAAAAACGACTAGTCGGTAAGCGAGAGAATCAATATCTGATTGAACTGGTAGAGAAAGCAATCGGATATAGATGAACATTGTAAAAATGAGTCAGTAATAAGAGAGACACTTGTATAGGTGGCACTCAATTTCGTTCAACGGTGAACGTTAGGTTTGAGGTAGTGTGAGAAAATAAGATGTGAGTCTGTACAGCTGATATAAATATGCATATAGATATGCTAGCATGTTAATCAAAGATTTCCCTTTTAAAAAAGGCTGTCCTTTCAAATTTATTATGAAAGGAGCTTTTAAGTATTCTAACTGCCTAAACATATTTTTTGCTCTTAACAATAGGCTAATTCTATCTCGTTATGCATTCATGTGATTTGTTAGTGATGAAATTTCTAAATCCTCTAAACAGCGTAAATCGCTGATTAAATATAATCCTGAGTTACTTAAAGTTGAGATTACCAAGGCAATCTTCGATTATTTCATTTGCAATAACATGAAACTTTTCAATAAACAGCTAATCATGGTTTTTGCAGTTATTTAATCTGTTCAGTGAATAACCCTAATATTGTATATCGAGGAGTTTTTCTTCTTTCATAGGATATTCCTACGAGTTAGTGTTCTAGGAATGTTATTATGATCACATTGATCACTAGGATAAATAGTCATCAACAATGATAAGGTTTTTTGAAGGAGAACAGAAATAATGTGACGATATGATGGGATTGTGAGTTCATAGCACTTTCCTGAAAGACGGTAGTTAAAAAAAACTATCAAATTGATATTTTCATCAGTATTTTGCCTTCTTGCAAAGCGTGCTGTTCTTTCGAAATCTTCTTCAATAATATTGATTGACAATAAAACAGTGAATATTTCAATAATATTTTTTTCCTTCTTTTAAATATCGGCTGTGTCTTTGAGTGTCTTCTGATATATCAGTATAACTCAGGGGTTCCCAACCTTTTTGAGGTGGCGACCCCCTTTAAGAACTGTCAAAACATCTGCGGCCCAATGAAATTAAAAAAAAAATATATGAATTAAATGAACAAAACTGATTTTTTTTGGGTACAGTAACGTAGCCAGAAATTTACTGTGGGAGGGATTTTCGACGATCAATGATACTTTTTTTTTATTCGACACTCACATTTCGTAAAAATGATGTCATGAACATTCAATTTGAGTCGTAGCGGCGCAGCCGAAAATTTTTTTCTTCTGAAGGCGTTTTATACTGAAAATTTGTTCGTCAAATTGTGGCTTTTGGGGATGGCGGAAAATCTAGCACAAAATAGAATAAAAATTTCTAATTTTTTTGCTAACATCGCGGCCCCTCTAGACTGGCTCCACGGCCCCCCAGGGGGCCGCGGACCACCGGTTGGGAACCCGTGGTATAACTGTTATCATAGAAACTACTGCTTGAATTCCAATTAGAAATTTCACCTTCTTTCAAACGTTACCTGTTATTTTCAACGCACCATTGATCGTCCATCATAGCATGGACTGACCAAAATTTAGCTGTCCAAGCTTTTGTTCGAGAATTTTCCTTCTTTTAACTTAGCCGTTCATTTGAACTTATAGTTAATGCTTTGAAAACTACAAGTATTTCAATCTGACATTTACCCTTCTTTTAGAAGTTTCCTGTCCAATCGCCTAGTAACCTACCCCCACAACATTCGTTTTAAACATACATCATTTAGTACTGAATATGTACTTACTCCAGACCATGTCAAACAAATGCTTTTTGATGGTGAGAATGACCGAAAAAATGTCCAGCCATTCGGCCAAAAAAATCATTTGGGCCAAAAGGCATGAGGGTAAATGCCAAATTGTCATCAAGAAGTGATGTGCTGTACTTAGCATAATTTTCCTAAAATGTAGGCTAACGGTTGTGCTGCTGCAATCTGCACTTCTTCAAATGTTTGTCTTCTTTTCAAAGTAGTCTGTTCTTTCGAGTTTTAATGTCCAACCGTGTACTGCTGCAGAGTTTTTTGGCCGCTAAACTGTTAACTTCTCTATAGACATGTTTCCTTCTTTTCATCAGAGGCTGTTCTTTGTGGTTGGAATATTATATAGTTTTTTTTGTAGACGAATTTATAACTCCATAGGGAATTTGTTCTTCTTTGAATAATAGGCTGTTCTTACAAGTTAAATTGTTCAGAATTAATTGGTGGCCGAAATGACAACTTGATCTGCTATGTTTCTTTCTTTTGAGAATAAACTGTTCTTCCGAGGCCTGCTATTCGACTGATCCATAGCCACTCCGTTCAATGTTCGTGGCGATACTTGTCTGCAGCGATCCAGTTGACATATTAACTCATTACTCATAACAGTTGATGATCAGTTTCCAGAACATCAAGCCCTAAAATTGTTTTCTCAATATTTGTTTCGGTTGCGGCACTTATAAATTGACTGGAATTCTGATTTTCAGTTCAGTTCACTTACCAAAGTAGAGCCATCGTTGTACTAATTGATTTTTTTTTAATTGGCGACTTAACTGTATCTTTTTATCAGAAGCTGTTTTTCTAGGTACACCTATATAGTATACTGGCAATTGAACTGCTAACTCTAAATGTGATTTGCCCTTCTTCAATTTATAGACTGTTCTTTCTAGCTACATCGTTACCGGGTTTATTGGCGACAAATCTATTAATTCCATCTGGTGATTTTCTTTCTTTGAAAAATGGGCTGTTTTTCGGCTTATTTTAGAGTTGTTTGGTAGCCATGTGGTTTACGAATGGTCCCATAGGAGATTTGCCCTTCTTCTATTTATAGGCTGTTCTTTTTAGTTATGCCCTTGCAGACCTTACTGGTGGTCAATGTATTAACTACATTTTTCTCTTTTCAAAGAGGTGATATTATTTTTTTAAGTTAGACTGTTACAGAGTTGGTTGATTACCAAACCGTCTATTCCTCTTTTAGAGATGTTGCCTTCTTCTAGCAAAACGCTGTTCTTTTGAGGCCAGTTTTTCAATCGGTCTTATTTTTTAGCCTAATGATCAGGGTCTTTGCTGAAAGCTTTATCTCATACAAGATCAGATCTAACACGTGTTATTCCTCTATTTTGTTTGAAAGCTCTTTTTTCAAATTGTATTTTCTGGTATTAAAACTGTCAGTATGTATTATTATTGAATTTTTCCTTCTTTCAACAATGGCTGCTCCACAGACAAACAGACGTCTCGCTCTACTCACTTTCCATCGTTTCCTTTTATAACGGGCTATTCAAATATTTTGTCACTCGCAAATCTGTCGTTCATGGCGCTTGCGTCGTTTTTGCTCCTGTTTGACATTTGCTCACTACCGCCGTCTACTCAGTGGGTTTGCGAAACACAGTGTAATAATCATTGGGTGTTGAGCCACATTTTCCTAACGTTCACTTTATTTCACAATTTTATTGAAAGTGCGAAAAAAGAAACTGAGAAAGTGGTAACAAGAAGCCCCCCGTTTACCTATATCCTTTACCGTCGCATCGCAGCTCCTACATACAAAACGTTTGTGCAAGTATGTAAGAGTTTCGTGACGTATTTCTTGTCACTTGCATGTGTCTTGAGCATTGAGATCAGTTGTCAGTTGCCCCAACGAACGAACACGGTTTACTAATCGGGGCGCAGTCGTGACCCAACCAGCGAATCCATTATCAGAATAACCCATTTTAAAATATGCATTCGGGGTAATGACCCATTCGGGGTAATGGCTTTCGGGGTAATGGCCTATTCGGGGTAATGGCTTTCGGGGTAGTGGCGTTCGGGGTAATGACCCATTCGGGGTAATGGCTTTCGGGGTAATGGCCTATTCGGGGTAATGGCTTTCGGGGTAATGGCCTATTCGGGGTAATGGCTTTCGGGGTAGTGGCGTTCGGGGTAATGGCGTTCGGGGTAGTGGCATTCGGGGTAATGGGGTAGAATCCCTGGACCGACCGGGAATCGAACCCGTCACCCTCAGCATGGTCATGCTGAATACCCGTGCGTTTACCGCCTCGGCTATAGGGGCCCTCTGTCTTTTCATCATAGGCTATTCAATTCTAGTTTTGACATTTTGGGATTAGTTGGCGTTGAAACTTCCAATATTTTATCAATAATTGTTAGACTATAATGCCGAGTCATTAATTGGCTCGGTAGCTTAGTTGGTAAAGCACTTCTCTAGCGAATAAGGGTTGTGAGTTCAAATCCCACCTGAGCTGTGGATTTTTTTCTCAATCTAACCAATAATTTACCCATCTGTACGTAGGGCCTGGGACCATTTGGGCAAGGGGACCTGTTTTGGGCACTTGCTGCTATAACTCAGTCAATTTCATACCGGTTTTCTTGATTTTTGGAACACGATCAGATACTTACAGTATCTAGCTATGTTTCAAAATTCAAGTCAATCGGTTTAAAATTGACTGAGTTATAGCAGCATGTACCCAAAATAGGTACCCCTGCCCAAATGGTTCCAGACCCTATTTACCCATATGTACATTGAGTTAGTAGAAAATCAGAAAATATTGCTCGGTTATTATTAGTACGTTCAATGACCTTACAATAAACATGTTTATCATTGAATTTGAACAATGTTTTAAATAACGCGCAAATGTTTATATTTTGCTCCACCTACGTAGTCGGGACTCACTCTAGAGGACATCCAACAGCCTACCGAGCAGCAGTGTAATCATTCCATGCTCGCATGCCGTGTTCGAACCAACCAACAGCAGTCTTTTGTTGCCAACTGCGCGATTCCCCGTCATCGCCATCATCATCGTCATCACCGTCATCCCCCTTCCCCTGCTGTTTGCGAAAGTAGGTCAACACCCTGTCTCGTCTTACTGCACGTGCTCGTCCTGACCTATCCTTTTCCGGGCGATATTGTTCGTTGCCTCCTCTCCTCGGTCGGTCGGATGTGGATTCAGCGATTTGGGTGGTGAAGGGAGGGAATGTTTACGACAATCGTTGGAGGCCCACCCACACCGGATTTGAGTGCGATTCACCACTGACTGTTTTACCTTCACAAAAAAGGAAGCAAAATCGCAACTCATGTGAATTAATCTGCAACCGAATGGATGGAAGTGCGTTGGCGTTTTGGGGCGATTGAATACGTGGAACGGTTGCGATGTCGATATAAATATGGAAATGTGGCAGTTTCATGCAGGACGGTTAATCGAGGGCCCGAGTGGAATAGATTCCCGATCGAACCAGGATCTTTTTGTAATAAGAATTGCCTGGGCTTCCACTGGCAGACGAGTGCGAAATTTGTCAATTGCAAAGAATGCTCTCAGTCAAAGAATGCTGTAATATTCTTGGAACACTTCTTAGTAGTAATTTCTACTCCTCAGGCAACTCGTAAAACACGAAGCTTCTGTAACAGAGTGGTGG
The DNA here is from genome assembly GCF_035046485.1 of Aedes albopictus. Taxonomy (NCBI): domain Eukaryota; kingdom Metazoa; phylum Arthropoda; class Insecta; order Diptera; family Culicidae; genus Aedes; species Aedes albopictus. The sequence goes on from NC_085137.1 coordinate 391,818,787, forward strand.
AACAATGACCCAGTTTCACCTGAGTTTTGAATGTCATTAAAATTGAGCCAACGTCACTAATAACAAATCCCCGTCAGAAAAGGTACACAATTGCACGTAGGTAGCTGACCTATATTGCACAGTAACCCGTTCAAAAAGCGGAAGTAAATCTATGTTCGGTATTTTATCTCTCTCACTCCCATGTACACATCGATGACATATGTGCAACATCCTTCCCCTTCCACAGAACTAGGTCAAGTCCGTGCCAAAAAGCCGATAAGCTCCGATTGGTTTGCAACATTTGCATCCAGTTCCACCATCGCATCGGTGTGGTTGACCGATTTGCTGCCAGGAGCAAACCACTCCATGATGCTGATGGTAGTTGTATGCAATGCAAACTATAGTAGTTGATGTCAGAAGGAGCTCGATGTGCATCCGGTGTGGCCCCCGGAAGCGGCTAAAATAGAATAATGCTGATTGCGGATGTGACAATCGCATGCTCCATTGCAGAAATTGCCTCTGCAGCCCGGAGTCTATGTTGGTATTTCCATCAGATGATTACGAGAATGCAATTCTGTGTGAGAATAAAGCTTCGTTGCAATCTCGACCGCAATGGGCAAGCTCTCTTCCTCCAGTTGCAATAGCCTGACAAATCTAGGCCCAGAATTGTGGCCCTGGCCGGTTTAACTCCACCGTTGTAAACTGGGTTAGCTTATGTACCTGGTCACAATACATTATCGCCGGCAACAAATGGTTTGCTGTTGGCCACCGCCGGTTCGGTACTTTCCTCTCTAGTAGGAGATGTCTTTGTAGTGGATCTGGAATAATCGCATGCGCAATACGAAGCCAATGGGCTGGCGGCTTCCGGTCGTTTGGACGGGACGGGAGAACGTTCTGAGGGAAAACAAATCGAGCATTTGGGTAAGGTCAAGTTGGTGTCCTTTGCAGCGATAGGACGAAATGTAGGTTGCTGTGAGGTTTTTGAAGCTGATAATGACCTACTGGCGAAAAGGGGACGTGATTTTTGGATGTAACTTGCAAATTGGGACAGTTAGCAAAGTAATACCTGAGACCTGAATACTATGCTGAACCGATCTTGAAACGTATTTTATAGAATTGTTGTACACTAAAACCTTTTTTATGCATGTTATTTTTATGCTCTTTTAATTCATGTACTTTTTACGCTCTGCATGAAACGAGGGAAGCTACTCAGAACTAATATTGTCCATAAGAAAATTTAACAATTACGGTAACCATTGCAACAGTGGACAGGGGGTGTTTATAGGGGAGAGCAAAGAGAGATTCCCAACTAACAATCACTTACTTAACAGGCATCATTATGACGAATTAATTTAGCATAATGTTGAATAGCATTTGAATTAATTTCACGTACAACCTATGTTCGGGTTTTCTTCCCACACATTTGGAGAAATTATAAAGCAAAGTGTTTTGTACCAACTTAATAGTTTGTTGTAAAACACGGCATACAAAATACAAGAAAGCTTCTATCAAGCTTGGGCAAAAATGACTAAAAATAAATAAAATGCAAAAATGTTGAACTCTCCCGAGAGCTATTAATTGCTCTCATGTTAAGAACACCTATTATGAAATAAGAATTACATGCAAAATTACTTAAATCCAGATTAGAACTCGAGACCTGTCGATTGTCCGCTGCATGCCTTCCTATCTGCGCCATCCTAGAGATGGTGAGTTGAAGCACCCAAAACAAAACTTCTCATGACTCAGTAATGATCACTCCTGAACTTGTGTTCAGCAGTGGTGAACTAGCACAGCACGTGGTAATCAACTGAACAACGCCTTTACTTCAGCAACTGTTCAGCCCAAAACACGTGCTTTCTATTCTGATTTCGCTGTCAGTATTTTTATCGCACGGTGAGTAAAGTAACAAATTCGGCCAAAAAATTTTGTTTTGGTATTAATTGAAAATATTGTTTGCAGACTTTGGAGCTGATGTACATTCGTGAAAATGTTTTTAATTTTATTATTTAATATCGATCTTTATAAATGTATGGCAATATGTGGTGCAGCATGGTGCATTAACAACATCTGTTGAGGTAACCCAAGGAACAATCACTCATTTAACCAACATTGCAATGACATTTTTATTCCACATTTGATTGAATTATAGTTTAACATTATTTCATCAAAGCTTGTAATCAGGCGTTGTTCAAACAAAAAATGGAGAAGTTATTCAGCAATCTTTTCTGCAAGCGCGATAAAGGCTTGACAATCGGAAGTAATCTGTGTTATATCAACCTCATATTAAACTTGTATTCAGCTATATATATATCCTGCTGCGAAAACAAAAACAAATTGAAGTGCGAGGTGCAATTATGGTCCAAACAAGTTTATTTGTCGCATCTATACACATTTATAACACACAAGATCTTCTAAAAGTTTCTCAACTTGGGATTTGAACTGGTGATCTCCGAATCACCCGTCGCATGCCTTGCCGACTACGCCATCCTGGAATTGGTAAGTTGCTCGCTAAAAGTGAAACATATTCACAAAGCTGTGAAAGATCAATATTCAGATTTAAGGAAGGTTGTAATTATTTATTTAAAATAAGCTGTGAAGATGACTACAACTTTGAAATTGCTACGAAAATTGGCAAGTGTTTCGAATATTTTGCATTCAATACATATTTAATAATGAGGAACGTTTCAGTACTACTCTATTATAATCATTTTGACCTGTTGTTCAATCGAAAAGTGATATGTAACAAATAAATTATAAATCTGCTTATATAGCTTACTGTTAAACCATGTAAACGTTCAATCCCACAATAGCTGAAGTATCAAACATCAAAAGCATTTGTTCAACTTATGTAGATCACAATAATCACCTATCGAAAACTGTGGAACATAAGCTTTTTACGGCGTAGAAGAAAGTTCTTCTTCAGCTTATATTAAAGCTAGTACGGGCAAATCGAACAAACAAAAATTGCTGACGTTTGTTAAGTTTATAATTAAATTGCTCTTCACATACGTGCCAAATGTTGCATTTTGGCTTATTTCCAATGTAAATAGCTTCATTTCAGCTTATTATTCAGCATTTGGTTTTGTTCAGCTGCGAATGTTATAAACCAGCAATAGTTCAACATGCATGCTTATTTATGACTATGAATTGTTCCTTGGGAATCTACTCATACCCTGTCGGAATTCCGTGAAGCAAATTTTTGATTCGTGTTTTTGTCAGAGAATATTGATATCATGTGCAACAAGAAGTGCTTAAGTACAGATAAAGATAGGATAAGAAAGTTAATAATCAAGGTACAGTTTATCTAGTTACAGACATACATATTTCATAATTACGTTGATTACGTCTCCTGGCACTTGAGCTACATATATCTATTCTATTTTTTTTTTAGTAATTTGTTCAAAATGTTGGTTCTTTGATGACTTGGTTGTCTAAACAGTTTAAGCCAAGGTTTATCCCATTATCCAAACAAAGTTGCGAGTCGAAGTATGACGAACTGAAAACGTTTATTCGACAAGTGAAAAGCACATTGTGTAGGAACATCAGCTTAATAAGAAGCACACCAATGTTTTGTTAAACTGTTTTGTAAAGGAATCAATGGTTGTCGAATAAAATTCTTATTAAACTTTTAAAAACTGTTTTAATTTGTCATTTTTAATACCGATGAGGAAAGTCGAACATTGACTACTTTTTCAATTGAATAATCATTTAAGCAGTAACGTGTAAAAAATATGTTTTGTTCAGCTTACATTGCCATTATTGAGCAATAATTCAGCAAGCTTGCTTGTTTGTGACTTGCAATTGTTAGTTGGGTATCAGCAGTGCCGGATTTATTCCTCGGGGGGCCCGGGGCAAACCCTAAAAAGTGGGCCCCCAGAATCAAAATTTCTAAAAAAAATGGACCATACAATTACGTTTTTTTTCTTAGTCTTATGTATTATTTTAGACCTAATATTGAATGCTTCTGATTTCTGAACTTCTCCAAAACTCCGACAAATAGAAAATTATTCGAACATTTAATTTGATATTTGACACAAATGTCAAAATGCTAGCGTAAATGACATCTCGTTCAGATAGTACATAAATTTTAAACTTTCATCCGAATTGAAAACATTTATACAAGTTTAAGACTTAGCGTTCAGTTAAAAATCTACTAAAACATGCAGCAACTTTATTTGAGATTACACGGGATCGACGAGTATTTCAAAATTCAGATTATATAAAGATTAGTCTCTTGGGAGCAACTGTAGCAATAAATCTTAATATCTTCAGTAAAACCAAACATAAAGATATGGAAAGTTACAGTTTCCAGGACACTCGGTTTTCAAAACTAGCCTTAACTCCCAAACATCTCCAGAATTCATCATCTTCTCTTTTTCATGATAGCAACGAACTGATGCAAATAAGTATAAGACATTTGTTTCCAAAATATAATCATACTCCACAAACGTATGTATAATTGTATAATCATTGTGAAATAATAGATAAATTTGTGAAACTATTGAAATTTATATTGATGTACAATTACTCAAAAGCTTAATCTTTCTTGCACTCTGCTTAGAGACACTTTTTGTAGCAACTTGAAGTCACGGAAAGGTGTTTCCACTCGATAAGAACTTTCAAGGGTTTTTAGAGAAAATCGCATATTTCCAAATACTGCACCAAAAATTATGAAACTTTTCGAATTATTCTTAAGAGAAAATCCAGATAAATGGCCAAACCGAGGCCAAACATAGTTTAGATACCTTTAGGAACTCTATAATAAGTTCTTTTTTTAGTGTGACGTCCTCACTGGGACACTGCTTCTTACCTTAGTGTTTTATGAGCACTTCCACAGTAACTGTGGAACTGTCAATGACCATTTCGTATGTGCATACCGTGTGGCAGACACGAAGACACTCACTCTTTTCCTAAGGAAGTCAAGGATTTTCCTTTACGAAATTTTCTTGGAACGACCGGGAATTGAACGCGTCACCCTTAGTATGGTCATGCTGAATATCCACACCTTGAATTTCATATGGTTTCGTTGAAAAATATAAATTGTATTTCGGATTCTTGGGGGCCCCCTTCATCGGGGGGCCCGGGGCACTTGCCCCCTTTGCCCCCCCTTAAATCTGGGCCTGGGTATCAGAGGCGTTTCAGAGGGGTCCCAATTGGTTAAATAGTATCCCGATGTGAGGTGGGTTTTCAGGCGTCTGAGGGGTTTTTCGAAAGCATTGCAGAGAGTTTCGGAGGATTTTTGATGGGCTCTGGAGGCCGACAGGTACGTTTTTGGGGGTTTCCGAGGGTCTTACGTGCGTTACATGGGGTCCGAGTAGGTCTTAAGAGGGTTTCGAAGGCATTCCAGGAAGTCTCAGAGCATTTTTAGGCTGGTTTAAGAGTCGTTTTTGGGGCTTCGAAGGGTCTTAGGTGCGTTATATAAGGTCCGAGGGGGCATTTCAGGAAGTTTCAGAGCACTTTTGGCAGGATTCAAAGGCGTTTCCGGGGGTTTCAGAGGGCCTCAGATGCGTTACATGGGGTCCAAGGGGCTTTAGGGGGATTTTGGAGACAGGAAGTTTCAGATTGGGCAGGGTTCAGAGGCGTTACGGAAGCCTTACGGAGGAGTTCTCGAGGGTTTCAGAACACCTCAGGTGCGTCACATGCGTTCCGAGGAGATTTCAGAGGCGTTAAGCAGGCGTTTTTGGGAATTTCAGAGGGACTCATTACGTGGGGTCGAGGGAGTTTGAGGGGGATTTCGGAGACATTTCAAGAAGTTTCAGATGATTTCCAGAAATCCTATCACAATATCTTATGAAACATCCCTGAAATGTCCTTTGTGGGTGTTCTTGTAACCTTCTGATACGGCCCTGACCTGAAATGCCTCAAAACGCCCCTGAAACCTCCGTAATCCCACTGAAATGTCCTTGAAACCATCATAATCAGTTTGAGATGCCTCTGAAACACCTTTGGACGCTTTTAAGAGGCTCCAGAAACTTCCTGAAGTGCACCTAAAACCCCTTGAAACGCCATTTAAATGCTATCTAACGCCCCTGAAACCTCTAGAAACGCCTTAACGTGTTTCTGAAACCCTGTGAAATTCTCTGAAATGACTTTGAAACGCCCTCCAAAGGGTCCTGAGATGCGCTGAATTGCCCTCGAAACCCCTTGAAACGTCCCTGTAACCCCCTTAATACTAATGAATTGCCCCTGAGTTTCCCATAATCCCGTTAAAACGCCAACAAACCCCTGAAATTCCTTAGTACCTCCTTTTTTGGGCTCTCTGGGAACTTTCTGGAAACCCCATTATCCCCATTTCAAATGCCCAGGAGCAAAAATTGTTCTTGCGAACTAGATTTCCCCATTAAGACGAAGCTGGACGCATTTCCTAATTTTTTTGGTTTTTGATTTTTTATTAAATAACGATGCAATATTTTTAAAATCGGTTTTCATACACAGTTAGAGGAAGGATCGAGTTATCTACTGGAATTTTTTTTTTTCAGGTGTCCCGAATAGCATTTAACAAGATTCTATATTATTTTTTTTATTTTTTAAATTCACTGTAACTTAAGTATGGATGAATGTAGGAAAAAACTATGCATAGTTTTGTTCATTTAAACTTCTACACAGAATCTATTTTTGGAATCAAGAATTTCAAAAAAAAATGTTCATATTCGAGAAAAAAAGAAGCGTTTGACAATCCTGGGCTACTTGACAAATTTTGAGCCTAGAAACTAGCTTCTAACAGAAAAAAAATTAAAAAAAAAACGAAAGGTAAGATTTTTGAAAAATTTAAATTATATGAAATCTTACGAAGATCCGCGATGGATATCCCTCTCAGTGTATTTTTTTTTTCGAAAGTCTTTCAAATATCCTCAAACATCTTCGAAGACATCATTTCAATACAACACACCGTTTCGAGTAAGAGTTTTTTGAAGAAGCCTATTATTTTTTTTCATATGTCCTTTATTAAAATAAGGCGAATGTTACACTAGTTGAAAAAAAAACGAAAGCCATGAATTTCTATTAACGATTAAAATTTTTGATGCACAACTATGTTCTGATATCGAGATCGTACTTAATAAATTTTAAGTAGAACAGTTTTTGAGTTTGTCTTAAAAATCGAGCTCTACAGTTTTTTAAAAAATATGGAATTTATTTACTACAATTCAAAGATTTTGCGTCTCGGTCAACGAATTTTAATTTTTTTTTCGTAAAAATATAAAGCTGAATATAATATGTTTTGATCATCTGAACATAATTTTTTCATCAATTTAGTAGGATTCGAGATATTGGTGATTAGGCTTGTCCGCACTGAGCGCATTAAAATTCTGTTCTTTTGATTTACATCACCAAAACCATCATTTTTATGAAATCTTCCTATTTTATCTAATAGTAGGATGTTGAAATATCCTAAATGTCATTTCGAACTGTCAAAAAACCGCACGTCAGAGCCGCGCGAAGCGTTCAAAGTGAAATTCACTGGGGTGAATTCACCCGGGTGAAATTCTTTGTACGCTCAGTGTGGCACTGCGGTGCGGTTTTTTGACAGTTCGAAATGACATTTAGGATATTTCAACATGCTACTATCAGATAAAATAGGAAGATTGCATAAATAGGATCGTTTTGGTGGTGTAAATCGAAAGAGCAAAAATTTCATGCGCTCAGTGCGGACAAGCCTGGGTGATTGTAGGGGAGACTGGGGAGACTTGATCCCTTTTTCTAAATTTACCTGAAACTTTAAGAAAAAACACAAAACTAGATCCGATTTCCGTACAAAATGGCAGGTCAACATCTATTGCAAGTTAATACACAACAGAAGGCCTTTAAATTATTGTTAAAGTTTTCAAAATTATGTTTTATGGAGGCATGTCTTATGATGTATTTTTCTAAAATGTGTGACACTTGATCCCCCTTTGAGCACATGGTTTATTTAAAGGGAAAATAATTCCAGAGTCATCCTATTCATTTTCTTTTCGAGTTTTCTTGTATTTTCGATGAATATGGAGTGTTTGAAATTGTAAGATTTCCTTAAAGACAAGGTATTTGGAGTACTTAGCTCAAATTTTCTAGAGCACCGTTTTTCAGAACCGTTGAACGGATTTGAATCGAAATGCATCACGCTGATGACCACCACTGAACAATCAGCATGATGCATTTTGATCTAAATCCGTTCACCAGTTCTTAAAAACGGTGCTCTAGAAAATTTGAGCTATGTACTCCAAATACCTTGTCCTTAAATTTTTAAGGATATGCCTTATTTTCAAAATGAGGAGACTTGATCCCCCTTTTCTCGGTTTGTACTAAAGTTATAATTATTTGACACATTTTATCGTTGAAAATACTATAATTCCAAGTAAATAGAGGCTTCCGAATAGAATTTTATTTTTCACATGTATAATGTGTGTGTAATCCTCGAGAGATCAAGTCTCCCCATGTCACTGTTGTGTATACTAAGCTGAATTAATTAATATATGTTAACAACAGCCTTATTTGGATAAATAAGCTTGAAAGTATTTTATTTACACTACTATGTGCTGTGAAAGTTTGACACGATATGGTTCAATTTTCACAAAGTTATTAAGATTTTTCGGAATCGCCTAAAAGATTTCTGAAGGACTGATACACAATTAAAATCAATTGTAGCCAAAACATTGTCGTCTGTCCAGATGTTGTTTTGGAAAAAATATGCTAGAAGAAAACTGTTTTTGATTCCGAGAAAATATGGGGGGAACAAGTCTCTCCAGGGACAAATTCTCCTCAGCCTCCCCTACCGTGAGGATTGTTATTGAGTGCTTAAAATGTTTTCGAATTCGATTCGGAGGTATGACAGTTTAAAAATTAGTTGTCTAAAAAATAGTGTTTTGAGAACGGTTATAGCTTCGTGAAAGATTAACCATTCGAACTCAAATTTGTACCAATTGGTCACATATAATAGGGTGACGAACAGTTACAATTTTAGAATTTTTGATGCACTCTTATGAAAAGTTGAAGCTTGTTGAATTTTTATGTGAGAGAAAAAAGGTTTCTTGTACCAAACATTTTGACCACCCCTAAATTCATAAATGATAAAAGTAATAATAATAATGAGTTGAAATAACGCAACGTGTTTCATTCTCGCGAGTTTCATTTACACCAAGATTTACACATGCGTTTGAGATAGTTATACACTGTTAAGTAGATTCATCATCACTATGCTCATAGCCATGTACTTAGTGTATCGAACGCCGGAACACACCGGCACAAACGAGCTCGAATCTTTTTTTCGATCAGCAACCATTCTCGTCCGATAGGAATAGTGACTGACAAGGGCTCCAACGCAACGTCGCTACCCCCATCATCGTTGGTAGGTATTTAGGTATACTACATACCAACCCCCCATGTTGGCGACGACGCGAGTTGTTTACCGAAAGTGTTGTTATTTTCCGAAGGGAGTAGGTAAATATATGAAACGTGGGTGCTGGCGTGCGTGAGTGCGAACATGTCTGGCTGGGCAGCGAGGTTCCGAAATAAAAATAGCCATACAGCTGATTACATACAGGTTCCATTCCGTCCGACCGACCGACCGAAGGGTTTGCGCTTGATTATTTTCGGAAGCGAGCGATGGTAGAACCTTCAACTCCAGAAATGTTTTGTTTATGGTTTCGAGAGGGAAGTTATCACAAGTTGTGTGAATTCAGCTGTACGTACGCGAGCTGTTATCGATACTTTTTGAGGAAATTGAAAGTTATTCATACAGTAGATTGTTGATAATCATATTGAGTCATTGTTTTGTGTTGACTCTTTAATACCCTTTTTTATTTTGATCTAAATATCTTTTCTTTGATTACGACTGGTGTTTTTGAACTGTTGAGATCTTTTTGGCGTATAAGTCTACTCCTAAAATCAAAACTACAATTTGATTACTTTATCTAACGTTTCGAACCTTATTGAAGCTTTCTCAAGGATGCTTAATAATTGACGTTTTTGTCAAATAGATTCTCAAACCTTCTAACTGGCATTTGATGTTTTGAAACGGACAGAGTTTTTAAGCAGAAAACCGTAATTTTCGAAACGTGCTCGTCGGAACTCGGACCACATCTGTTTTCTACTGCTAGCGTTCTAGCGTTTAAGAAGAATAGAACAGTAGTCAGATTTCGACTACTAAATTTTTAAAATTATGGTTTTTGTTAAAAAACGGACAAAGCTCTAAAATTTTAAATAACAGCTAAAAAATTTGAGAATCTTCTTGGCAAAAAAAAACGATAATTATTTGAATCCCTGAGAAAGGTTCAATAAGGATCAAAACGATCAATGATCAAACGGCCAGATAAATTAAGCCCAGACGATGAGTAATGCCACCTTGATACTTAGGATTCCCTACACTGATTAAGCCAGATTGATTGGTTTGTCTTTATTAGAGAGACTTTCAGCCCTTGGCTGGTTCGTCTCTGATTAAGCCAGAACTAAAACTTTTAATAATTTCTAATAAAGTCAATTTCTTCGAAGATTGCACCAACACCGTTGCACGCATCAGCCGGTAGTTGATGACAACGATTCGGCTATATGCAGAAATAAACCAGACTGCACAAAGCGCATGGATGATGGAGAAAGAATGTAGCTGCACTCGAGACGCCGGCGCTGCTGGCGATGTCTCTTAACAACTTAGCTTAGTCTTAGCTCGTGGTGCAAGCTCCATATGTACATTGAACACGCAGGCACACGAAGCACACACTGTCTGACTGTCTCGGTGGAATGGGCAGTCAAGTAGGAAGGTACTCTATCCACTAGTTCACCTTGAAATAATGCCGACCACCGTTGATGCCGCACGCCGCCGCCGCCGTCATTTAACTTCAGTATATGCAAAGGAGTAGACTAAGTGTAGACACACGGCGGCCGGCGGTGAGATGCTTATTTATCCAACATTGTGGCTTGTTCTAGTGGATTTTTTTATATACAGATGAAATGGTGATTCAATGGGAGACATTGTCTTCTGTACGGGAAATGGCTGCAACATTGTCATTGCTTTATGAGAGAAAGAATTATACTTCTGTATATTATACGAAGCGTGATATAAATTATTGAATACTCGAGTTACGAGATTTTAAGCTACTCATGCGAGGTAGTAAACTTTGAAGAGATTTTGCTGAATCTTCGAAACAACTTGATTACAACTCTGAGCATGGAAATCTTTGAAATACTGTTAATAACATGGAACGAGCTCACCAACAGTGAAAATGCAATAAAAACGATTTTGCATGAATCCCCTTCAGACTTCATTCAATAAAACATGTATCGTTACCCAAATAACACCTTAAGTTGGGACAACAAGGAGGTTTATGACTTTATTCTCAGAGTCTGCTCAAAACTAAACAGATTTCAAATTATTGCGTGATAGAAGAAATAACATGGAAAACATCACAAGAATAACAGAAATAAGACAAAGTTACCATATTTTTCTGTAAAAAAGTCATAAACTGGTCGACTAATCCAAAACGCCCCAGACTGCCTGCCTAGCTCCACCGCACCGGCATTAATCTCCATAGACAACTCAATACCACAACAACGCGCCGAACCCGGTCAACTGTGTATAGAATGAGGAAGAAGTAGCAAATGGGGAAGCGAAAAACGAAACCAGCACACAGTTCTAGGCTTCGAGGTATGGTGAAGTGCGTTCAGAATTTTAATTTTTGCCTTGCCGCTGTTTCACATCCACCCGGACTAGGGCAGTCAGTTGGTGGTTCTGTTCAGATCAGAATGGAAGAACCGGTTTTTCCATAGCAATTTAGAAATAGACTTATGCGGTGCTTCGCCCCCAACCCCATTATTGACCGTCATCGGTGCTACTCATCACCTATGAAGATCCATTAGCTTTGAGGAGGGGGTTGGGACGCAATCCGATCCTTTATGTTCTGGATGGAGTAGGTCGCTGTGAGAATATCTTCACCACAGTAAGTGGAAAAAATCGTTCCATCATGTGAGATAATTAGGTTGTTTGGCAACAGAAGATATCTCGAAGAATCTTTCTCAAGTTTGTTTTGATTAAGCTATCCCCGAAAGAGAGAATCGACTAAGAAAAGTCAATCAAGCCAGTTAGGCCGCAATGAAAAATTATTGTCGAAATACGCCGCCACCGCCGGCCATGGTGCCATGTTGCTGCCGAACAAAATATCCACGCCGATGATCATCATCATCATCATTTTTTACTGCAATACTTTGATGATTTCCGTTCGTATTCTTAGTGATTTTTGCACAATTCCTTTGACATATTTTCTGTTGGATTCCCATTAGTAGATTCTCGATCCTACTAAGTATTCAATATAAAAACGGGATTTTTTCAAGAATTCTTCTAGAGATTCCACCATAGATTCTTTTTTGGCAATTTTCCACAGATTCCTTTAGAAACTTTCCCAAGAATTTCTTAGAATTTCCTCCCTCTAGAGGAACCTTCAGGAATTTTACCTGTTTTTTTTCTGGAAAACCTACCATGCTTAAAAAAATCCTCCATGGATTATTTCAGAAATTTCTTCGAATTTTTTTTTTTAAATTCAACATTGTGACAGTGTTTTTTTTTTAAGATTACCAAAATTTTAGAATTCTTACATAAATTTCATCGAGGATTTCTTCCAAAAATTTCCAAATATGCTTACAAAACTATTTCTCAGAGATGTCTTAAGATAATTAACCAGCGATTCGTTAAGAAATATCTCCCAAGTTCCTTTTATAAATTCTTCCAGAGATTTTTTGAAAATGTATCTAAAGATTCCTCCATAAATTAAGAATTTCTATAGAGAACCATCTTTGAATTCCTTCTAAAATTACTCCATTGGTAAGAAAGCCCATTGAATGCATCACGCAAAAATTGTCCATTTTAAACCTCTCGTAGCCCCCATGCCAAACTTTTTGTATGAGACATCTGAAATATGTATACGGGTCGTCACACTTTGCTGATCTTCCCTTTCAAAGCGTGACGTCATTTATGGACGTTTCGCCTTCAATATAACTCCAAAAATTCCAGTAATCCAAGGATTTTTTTTAGAAATTTCTCCATCGATTCCTTTAAATATTCACTCAATAAATTTATCCATGGTTCCAAGCAGATATTCCTCCAAAGACACTTGCAGAAATGTATACAGAGATTCCATCAGGAGTTCCTCCGGGAATCCTCCATGTGTTTCTTGGAAATTCTCCCAGGGTTTCTTAAAGGATGCTTTTGGAAATTTCTCTAGGAATGTTCTCTAGAAACTACTGTAGAAATTCCTTTCGAAAATTGTCATGAGATTTTTCTCTTACATTTTACAGAAGTTCAATTGTTTAGGTATAAGTAGGTCGGATCCACAGGCATGTTCTCAAGTTTAAGTGTTACTCCAAATAATTTTCCAGGTTTAAAAAAACCTTTCACGACTTGCTTCGGGTGCTGCTCTAGAAAATTCATGAATTTTGATAAGAGAAATCCTTCAGGAATTCCTCTAAATATTTCTTAATGAATTCCTGGCGAAACTCCAGCTAGGAGGGGTGCTCAACGTAGATCCAGCCCGCGACGACATTTTGTGCGGCCCGCGACACGAATGAATAAAAATAATAGAATTTGGCACAAGGGATAATATTTTTTATTTTTTTTTTCTTTTACCAGTCAAAAAATATTTCAACAAGAACTTTGCGTAACTTTTGAATTAAATTTAAAAAAATCAATTATAATTCTATGATTATTCAGAAATTTGATTTTTGTCGTAAAATTTCAGCAGATGTCGTAAAATACCGGAGTGGTACAACATAGAAACATTTATAGGATTCAGGATGCAGCAAAATCGAAAAAAACAACTTTTTCCAATCGGAAATATGTATGTAAATAAATGAATTGTCTTAGTCCTAGGGAGGATGCATACGAAATATCTTATTTTACAAATCAGAGAATCAGAGAATCAAAAAATAAAAAAAAAACGAAAAAAAATATTGTAAAAAATCAAAAAGTTTGAGAATCAGAGAATCAGGTACAAAGAATCAGAGTATCAGATAGTCAGAGAATCAGAGAATCAGATAGTCAGAGAATCAGAGAATCAGAGAATCAAAGAATCAAAGAATCAGATAATCTAAAAATCAAAAAATTAAAAATCATTGTTAAAAATCAAAAAGTCAGAAGATCAGAGAATCTGTGAATCAGATACAGTATTGTTCCGATTTTATCACGCCCCTTTTCACAAACACTTTTAAATATTCTACAGAATCTATACGCATTTTTAACATTTTAAACGTTGCAAAACACGCCTTCAACATTCATCTTGAAGAAGAGGGGAAACACTTGTTCTTCAATGTAGCAGTAAATTAATGAAAAATGAAGGACTGACGTGCAGAGGGCGTGATAAAATCGGAACATTAATGTAATCAATGTTGAAACAAAAGTTGAAAATGAAACTTTTTTTAGAATTCTATTTTTTTCGGGTTGAAGCCATCATCTTGACTAGCACATTTTAGAAAAATGAAAAAAAAAATTATCGTCGTATTTTAATTTTTGGCCCGTGGACTGATATGAAGTGTCACATGTGGCCCACTGCCGTAAAAGGTTGGGCAGGTTTGAGCTAGGGTATTTCAAGCACTCTTGGAACTTATTATGAATCTTTCAAATATTCCCCAGAGTTTTTTTTAAAGAAAATCTCCAAAATTTTTATAGAAATTACTCAGAAGTGTTTCTCAAAAAATCCTTCAAGGATTTTTTCGGAAATTCCTCCACGGATTTTTTCTCTCTACAACTCCTTACGGCATTTCTTCAGAAGTATTTCCAGAGACCTCAGGAGTTTAAGGATTTTTCTACGAATGTCAGCGAAGTTTAAGGATTTTTCTACGAATTCATCAGAAACACCTCCATGGAGTGTTTTTTTCTTCATAAATTCATCTAGATATTTTTCATAAATTCTTACAAGAGCTCCACCAGCAATCGCCAGCAATTTTTTTTTGTTACCTAAGAAGTTTCTGTAAGATTTCTTCTTGGTACCGGTCCAGCGGTTCCTTCAGAAGTATCTCCTGGAGTTTCTTCAGGGTTTTTTTTCACGAGTTTTACAAAAGTACTTCATGAAATTACACAAAAAACACTGAAGAAATTTTTTAACAATTCCCTGACGGACTTTCTAAGAAATACCTCAAGAGATTTCATGAAGAGAAATTAAAACTTGCGTTAGAGATTCCTGATCAAAATGTTCTGAAGATGTTGTTGAGCAATCTTTGAAATAACATCTGCAGGAACCCGAGCAGAAACTGCAGACAAAGGTGTTGGAGGAGCTCTTAGATAAATTCATGTAAAAATTTCTTAGGTAAGAAATTCTTGGAAGATGTTCAGAAGCAACCCTTGGAAGAACTGCTGGAGATACTTCTTGGCAAGTTCTTTAAAGTATTTCCTGCGAAATTTCAGAAGGTATTCCTTCAGTGGAAAAAAAAAGCCCTGAAACATTTTCTTAAAAGATTGCTTGACGAACTTTCGGAGGAAAGCAAAAATTAGAAACAAATCTGGAAGAATTCTTGAAGAAATCACTAAACTATGTTTCTGAAGAAATTGATTTTTTCGAAAAAATCTCCAAAGAAATTTTTGGAAATGTGGAGAATGCTTTGCAGTTTTTCCATGAAGAATTTCTTGTGATGTTGCTGAAAAAACGACAATAAATAAATTCGGCAGCGATTTCTTACAGAATCCCTAAAATAATCTCTCAAGGGACCCGAAAAAAATCTGAAAGCATATCATAGGAAGGTCTCAATGAATGCCAAGAGAAGTTGATTGTGCAATGCCTGGAGCAATATTCGAGGAGCTTCTGAGACAAATTTCGTGAGAACCTTCTAGAGGAATTTCCGGAATAAATATTTCAGAAAACTAACTCGTAAAAAAGATTGAAATGCTGAAGGAATCACTGGAGAAATTTCAGAATGAATACTTGGAGGAACCTCTGGAGAACTCTTGCAAAAATTTCTTGTTGAATTACTGATAAAATAACTGGAATAATCTCTGATGAAATTTCTGCAGGATTCGCTAGAGGAACTTTTCATAATATATTATGGCATTTCTGTTGATATTTCTAGAAGAACTCCTGGAAAAATTCGAAAACCAAACCCTGAAGGAAATTTCAAAGAAATTGCTGAAGGTATATTTTGAGGAATTCTGGCTGAAGTCATGAGAAGGGTTCTTGCAATAATTACAGCATTATTTGAGAAATTATTAGATAAATTTCAGAAGGGATCTTCAAGTAAATCCTAGAGATAGACTATAGTTTTATTAGGCAGTGGAAGAAATCTCTTATACATTATAGAGTACATTTTTTATTTTCATAGTAGAATCCTCTTCAAGTTTGCCTATCTAGCAGTGATGCTGGGGAATCTCTAAAAAAAATTCGCTTCCTAATTTCTGTAATGCTTGGCATAATTTCGAAGGCAACTTTTGGGAAAACCGAGAATATCCCAAATCTTCCACAAGAGGTTGGCTATTTTTGTTTTTTCGTTCAAAACTCGAACAGATATTCAAAGATGTTGTTTTCAACATGTCGACAGAATTCCAAATGTTAAGAAGCAGTAAAAACTAAGGCTGTGGCAATTTTTTCATGCCACTCATTATCAGAGGTGTTGATGTCGAATTTTCTACCTGAAGATGAAGACACATCATGGCTTTGTAGTCGACCACAGTTGCCATCTCGACCATGATATACGCTAGTTGTAGTTCCCACTAATGTATTCATAGATGTTTGCTTAAATTCCTCAACTGTTTCCTGGCATATTTCCATGATAAATTTTCTAAAGATTTCCGAGAAAACAATTGAAGAATGTTTACCAGATGATCCTTGAAAAAGTTCTCACGAAATGCCTTTATTTATTTTTCTATAAGTTATATCTTTGAAAATTTCTTGATCGTATTAGGCAAAACCTTAAAAATTTAAAGTTTTTAACAAAATAAAAGATTGTAATACAATTGAGTTTATTATAAAAAAATCTTACGTATTTCTTAAAGAACTTTTTATTTTTTTGTGGCAAGCTGCTGAATAAAAACTTCTAATGAATCTATGGGTATATGACCAGATGAATATGAACCAACGGCCAAATGAAAAGCTCCCTAAGAAAAGCGAATATTGATTATATCCAGAGTAACTTTAGGCGGGATGTCCCGTATATGTTTTAGAGGATTCTTAGGAGGAAGTGTTCAACTAGATTCTATGAAAACCTTGGAATAATATATTTAAGGTTTCTTCGCCTACAGTAAATTTAGAAAAGTATCTGTAAACTTCTTATCCAAAAGCAAATATTATCAAAACTTGCTATCAAACACTTTCGGAAGCATCCTGTCTGAATCGTTGGAATCGCATAACTGGAGATTCTTCTGTACTCCTTTCCTACTTAGGGCCATATGTCCACTCATGCAAGCCATCATTTCGTTTTTTGAAAGCGACGGCCCGTTTTAGGGACAGACCATAATCAATGAGAAATGAACTATTGAACTAGATTTTCCGGCCGAAACGGAGATCGAGCTGCTTCAGCCAAATATTGTCTCGATTGATAAAGCGTTTTTGAGTTAACTGAGCAAAAATAAATAAAATCGGTGGAACATTGACTAAGATATGTTTCGTGGGTACCCGGGTATCCTGCCGGCATGCTACGGGTGATTTTTGCTTGCCACACTACGGTTAAGAGTTATTCCGGGGAAAGACTTCATGGATTATTATTAAACGGATTTTTTCTGTAATTATCGTGAAAAAAAAACATTTAAACTGGAATTCCTAGTGTGAGTTTTGCAAGAAGTTTCTTAAAATATCTTAAAAATTCTCCTGGACTACCTTCAGCAATACGGCCCGAGGTTATTTTGATGATTCTTTGAAAATTTATCAAAAAACAATCTGGTATGTTTACAGAAAGAAAATTCTCGCAGGATTTCAATGAATGATTTTTAATAAGGATTCCTCTAAATATTCCTCTTAATCCCTTCAAAATGCATTCCAGCTAATGGATTTTTTTTTTCAAAAAATCTCCAGGGATTCCTACAGATTTTTTTTTCAGGAATTCCTCCATAAATTTTCCTGGGCACTTTTCAGGAGTTTCTCAAGAAATTAAAAAAAAATCATCTTAAAACTGATTCACGAGTTTCCTCAGGCATTTCTTCCGGAATTCCTCCGGGGATTTCTTAAGGGATGCAGAAGGGAAATCCTCCAGGAATTGCCACATAAGTTCATAGTTATATTTCTTTCAACATTTCTAAAAGAATTCTTCCAGAATTTTTGCAGACGTTTTTCTTTAGGATTTCTCCGAAAATTCTTTAAGATTTTTTTCCTCAAATTTTAACGGAGTTTTTCTTCGTTTTTTTTCAGCAATGTCTCCAAACGATTTTTTTTTTCAAACACGCAACATGAAATTCGTTCACAAAGATTCGGAGATTTTTTCAGAAACTCCTCCACCTCCAGGGTTTTCCTCTAGAAATTCAGATTTTTTTTCCAGAAACTTTTTCAGAAATTATTACTTTCATTACTCCAGAGTTTACTTCGGATATTACTTTATATATTCGGGGATTTTTTCATAAATGTATTGGGAAGTTCCTTTAGAAAGTTCTCAACAGTTCCCTCAGGTATTCCTCCAGGCATTGCTTTGGGTAATTCAAACCTTCAAAGATTTTTCAGAATTTTTATTTTCTAAGATTTTTTTATAACAGTTCCTTAAGAAATGACTTTATTAAAAAAATCAAGATAGTTTTCTATGAATACTACCTGCATTGTACCTGCAAAGGGTTTGCCAGTTCCTCCAGGTATCATTTAAAAGATTTTTTCAAAAATTCATTTTTTTCTTCAGCGGTGCTTTACAGAATTTCTCCAGGACCTAACCTGTTTCTACAGAATTTCTTTTAGAATTTTTTTCAGGTAAAAGTTAGAGATTTTTCCTTCAGGAATTGTATAAAAAATCTGAGAATTCCTTCAGAGATGTCTTTAGGAGTTCGTCCAAGGATTCCTTTAGAAAATTATAGAGGGATTTCTTCAAGTATTCCCTCCCTACTCCCCTCCCTACTTTTGTCTGCGATTTCTACAGACAGTTTTTAAGATATTCCTTCAGAAATTCCTCTGCGGATTCTTCCAGAAATCCCTCCAGAAGTTTATTAAGCTTCATTTTTTGCTTGGAATTAACTGCAGAGTTCCTCCATTAGTCTCTCATGATTTTTTTTCTGAGAAATCAGCGGGTGACTTGAAGTGTTCCTTCAGATATTCTTCTAGGTATTATCCTAGGTATTCATCTAGAAATTGCTCAAGAGATAACTTCTGAAATTGCTCCTGGATTTTTTGTCCGGGAATTCAGGAGAACTTCAGGGGATTTCGTCTGGCAATGCTCCAGGGATTCCTTAGAAATTCCATCAGAAATTCATTTAAGATTTCTTCAGTAAATTTTGTGCAATTTCTTTAAAAACTTCTGAAACATCCCTGGTGGAATATCTCGACAAATTGTGGAGTGATCTCTAAACACCCCATGAGATATTTCTGATAGAACCACAAGATCAATTAAATAAATCCTTGTCCTGTCAATTGAATAAATCCTGCAGTAATCATTGAAAGAAATTTCGGAAAAACTTTGGGGAGAATTTCCAAAGCAATCCCTGTAGGCTTTGTAAGGAAATTTTTGAAATTTTTTTTGAAAAACTCCATGGAATAATTTTTGAAGAATTCCCTTGTTGAAATTCCTGACGTTATCATGAGGGTATATCTGAAGAAACCTCTTAAGAAATTTCTTGAATAACCCCTGGAAGAATTTCTTAAAAAATCTGAAGCAGCTAGCAGTTTAGGTCCACATTCCTGGAGTAATTTCAGAAAGAATAAATTAACTTAGGAAGAAATCCATAGAAAATCTCCTTGAACTTGGAATCATTGGACAAACTTATGTTGGGATCTCCAGTGGAATTTCTAAAAGTGTCCTTGGAAGATTTTTTCTAGGAATCTCTGTAAGATTTTCTGTGGAATCTTTGGTGGATTTCCTACTGAAATTTTTGAGGATATTGCTGAAGAAACTTTTGATTTTCACAAAGAGTCGCTGCAAGCATTTCTGAAGGAATCCGTGTATGATTTCCTCGTATGAATTCCCGCAAAAAAAAACCATTGGATGATGTTTCAAGGAAACCCATGTGAAGCATTTCTATGGGAATTTTAGAAGAAATTTCTGAAGGATCCTCCAATGAGAATTCCGAATGAATGTCCGAAGCGATCCGTGGAAGATGTTTCAAAGAACTTTTAAAAGATATCTGAGGAGAACTTTTAGAAAGGAATTTCTGCAGAAATCATTGAAAGAATATCTCAAAGAACTCTCGGAGAAACCTTAGGAAGAATTTCCAAAGCAATCCCTGTAGGCATTGTAAAGAACCTTTTTTAATTTTTTTTTCGAATTTTTGACTTTTTGTGAAAACTATGGGAGAACTTTTGAACAATCCCCTTGTTGAAATTCCTGACGTAATCCCTAAAATTCCGAAAAAGTCTCTGGAAATGAAAATATATCCTCAAAGAAATTTCAGAAGGAATCCCAGCAGGAAGAAATTGTTAGTTAAATTCCTGTAGGGATACTGAATCATTGGAGGAAATCCGAATTATAGAAACATCTGAACAAATTTCTGAAGGAAAATCTGGAAAATTCTCAGAAGAAACCACTAGCAGAGTTTATTAAACAATCTTTCAATATATTTCTATAAATTCCCTGTAGAATTTCATGAACAAATTATCGATGAATTATTTAATAAATCACAAGAATAATTTCTAGAGCAATTTCTAGTGAAGTTTGAGATGGAACCCGTAGATATCTACCAAATAGAAATTTTGAAGCAATTCATATCTGAAGAAACCTGTTTAGAATTTTTTTGAAAAATCCCTGGAAGAATTTTGGAAAAAAAATCGCCGAAGGAGTTACTGTACGAAACCTTGGTACATTAAGGACCGGATTCCTGGAGTAATTTCTGAAAGAAAGGATTAACTTAGAAAGAAATCCATAGAAGATCTCCTTGGACTTGGAATCATTGGACAAATTTATGTGGGGATCTCCACATTCCCGCAAAAAAACCAATGGATGATTTTTCAAGGAAACCCATGTGAAGCATTTCTATGGGAATTTTTGAAGAAATTTCTGAGGGATCCTTTAACGATAATTTCAAAAGTTTGAAGCGATCCGAGGGAGATGTTCTAAAGAACTTTCAAAAGGTATCTGAGAAAAACTCCAGAAAGGAATTTCTGATGGATTTTCTAATGGAATCTACGGAATGTTTAATGAAAAGTGATTTCTGGGGTTATTCTTGGGGAAAACTTTCGATAAATTTCTAATGGAAACTCATATTTTTCTAATGGTGGATTTTGGAAGGATTTCTCAAAGGAATCTCCGAAGGCATTAAGGGCAGATTTTCT
Organism: Aedes albopictus; assembly: GCF_035046485.1. NCBI lineage: Eukaryota > Metazoa > Arthropoda > Insecta > Diptera > Culicidae > Aedes > Aedes albopictus. The sequence continues at coordinate 391,840,101 of NC_085137.1, forward strand.
TAAAAATTCTCCAGTAGTTTTTTTTTTTTTTTTTGAAAGAATCGCTGGAGGAATATCTAAAGAAAAACCTGGAAGGATGAATTTCCACAGATATCCATGAGAAACTAGAGAAATCCCTGAAAAAAAAAAAATCCGACTGAAACTATGATATTGTTTTGAGAGACATCGTAGAAGAATTTCAGGAAAAAAATGTGATGTTATATTTGAATTAATTTCTCAAGAAATCCCGTGACGATTTTTCAAAAAGAATTCTCGAAATATTTCTAATATTACTGAAAGCAGGGTATTTAACGACAGCTTCAATGCTTTAAAAGATTTCATTTTGATAATTCTACATAGTGTTTTACCTATAAATAACTTACATGATAGTTTCTGAATCTCTAACGAATTCTCCAACTCAACGCACAACTTAACACTAAATCAGGATTCAGTATATGTAGTTGAAAAAAGTGTCTTTTTATAACTGTGGATGTGCTCGAATAAAACTTTGCTGGTGAGAATTACTAAACCCTTTCCTCGGGCCACAGAAAAGTAATGCCTAGCTAGAGTACCACACAACACGTTGCCACTCGTGTTCTTCATCCACGTGCGGAAGGGCTTCATATACCTACATACAGTTTACGAAAATATCTTCGACCGGAAAAAAAAAACGCACCGACAACGTTACCCCATCCGACCCATACCAACGTTCACAACTGGCTGGCTGACTGCTACACAGTTTGCTCGTTCGCAAACGGGTCGATTTTTTCCTCATTATTGAATTAACGCAATTTGTATGTTGTTAGAACGAAATTCGTTCGTCGTAGTGCGGCTGGTTCACTATTTCCACTATAAAGGAGCGAACGAGTCGTCGTCGTTGTCGTCGCTCTCAAGTACACCCTTAAATGAAACAACACAGCGCACGAGTAACTTTCACGCAGCGAGCAAAAAGACAAAAGAATTTTCACGCAGATTTGTGTAACACCGGATCAGCACATTTTTTGTGTTGATCCGGTGTTACACAAATCTGCGTGAAAATTCTTTTGTCTTTTCGGTCGCTGCGTGAAAGTTACTCGTTGCGCTGTGTACATCGAGTTCTGCGTGTACCTACCTCGTGCTCACCAAACAGAACTTGTTTCGCGCGAAGCTCCGACCGGATGATTCTGTTTCAAAACAAAACGATGACGGTTCTAAAACAGATGATGATGATGATGATGATGATGACGGCGATGATTGTGATGATTACAATCACAAACATTCCGCGGTGGTAGGTTCTCTTTTCCACTCTCTCTGTGAGGAAAAGTATCGCAATCGTTCTTGCTTAGAGCTAAACTCCCATTCTCATAGTCAGACGCTCGCCGAGTAGTAGTTTCCCAACTACTACTAAACTACCTCACCCACATGGCACGAAAAAGCACCCAGAGCACGTTGGGAGAGTCCGACCAACCACACGCAGAACTCGATGTACACAGCGCAACGAGTAACTTTCACGCAGCGACCGAAAAGACAAAAGAATTTTCACGCAGATTTGTGTAACACCGGATCAACACAAAAAATGTGCTGATCCGGTGTTACACAAATCTGCGTGAAAATTCTTTTGTCTTTTTGCTCGCTGCGTGAAAGTTACTCGTGCGCTGTGTTGTTTCATTTAAGGGTGCAGCACTTTGTTTGGAGAGTGACACCCTACGCGGTGGTGGAGCAGCAGCAGCAGTAGATTTATTTATGAGAATGTGCTCCCTCTGTACCATGGTTGTTGATATTTTTGTTGTTTTTGCTTCTTCTTGGTTCCGATGGTTAAATGCTGTATACTAAACCGAACCGGAGAGACAACACCAAAAGCGATGGAGGCGACCCAGTTGCGGTACTTACCTACCTCGCGTGCTTTTCGATGGGGTGGTACTACGACAGCGGCGTGGTGGCGGCTCTGTGGTGGGTGAGGATGAGGGTGGTACACTGCCACTACGGGGTCGGCACGGCACTTTATGGTTGGTAGCTTGGCTGGTTCAGGCTGGGTTGGAGGTGGTTTTTCAGAGATGGCGCTAGTTGTACCGATTGGGGGTTCGATTGATGATTTGTTCGCTTTACATTAGGCTTGAACTACATTCGGTATTATCGTCTGATTAGAAATAAACTATCTTTCTTGAACTGATATTAGTTATGTTTTCAAAAGTTTAGGAGCCATTCAAGAAGTTTTTTGTCTCTCAAATTCCTGAGAAAAGTCTTAAGAATTTCTGAAGGGAATTCTTCTGAATTCCTGAAGGGAATACTTCTGAATTCCTGAAGGGAGTTCTTCTGAATTCCTGAAGGGAATTCTTCTGAACTTCTGAAGGGAATTCTTCTCAATTCCTGAAGGGGGTTCTTCTGAATTCCTGAAGGGAATTCTTCTCAATTCCTGAAGGGAATTCTTCTGAATTCCTGAAGGGAATTCTCCAGAATTCCTGAAGGGAATTCTCCAGAATTCCTGAAGGGAATTCTCCAGAATTCCTGAAGGGAATTCTCCAGAATTCCTGAAGGGAATTCTCCAGAATTCCTGAAGGGAATTCTCCAGAATTCCTGAAGGGAATTCTCCAGAATTCCTGAAGGGAATTCTCCAGAATTCCTGAAGGGAATTCTCCAGAATTCCTTAAGGGAATTCTCCAGAATTCCTGAAGGGAATTCTCCAGAATTCCTGAAGGGAATTCTCCAGAATTCCTGAAGGGAATTCTCCAGAATTCCTGAAGGGAATTCTCCAGAATTCCTGAAGGGAATTCTCCAGAATTCCTGAAGGGAATTCTCCAGAATTCCTGAAGGGAATTCTCCAGAATTCCTGAAGGGAATTCTCCAGAATTCCTGAAGGGAATTCTCCAGAATTCCTGAAGGGAATTCTCCAGAATTCCTGAAGGGAATTCTCCAGAATTCCTGAAGGGAATTCTCCAGAATTCCTGAAGGGAATTCTCCAGAATTCCTGAAGGGAATTCTCCAGAATTCCTGAAGGGAATTCTCCAGAATTCCTGAAGGGAATTCTCCAGAATTCCTGAAGGGAATTCTCCAGAATTCCTCAAGGGGATTCTCCAGAATTCCTCAAGGGAATTCTCCAGAATTCCTCAAGGGAATTCTCCAGAATTCCTCAAGGGAATTCTCCAGAATTCCTCAAGGGAATTCTCCTGAATTCCTGAAGGGAATTCTCCTGAATTCCTGAAGGGAATTCTTCTGAATTCCTGAAGGGAATTCTTCTGAATTCCTGAAGGGAATTCTTCTGAATTCCTGAAGGGAATTCTTCTGAATTCCTGAAGGGAATTCTTCTGAATTCCTGAAGGGAATTCTTCTGAATTCCTGAAGGGAATTCTTCTGAATTCCTGAAGGGAATTCTTCTGAATTCCTGAAGGGAATTCTTTTGAATTCCTGAAGAGAATTCTCCTGAATTCCTGAAGAGAATTCTCCTGAATTCCTAAAGAGAACTCTCCTGAATTCCTACAGAGAATTCTCCTGAATTCCTGAAGGGAATTCTTCTGGATTCCTGGAAAGAATTCTCCTGAATTCCTGAAGGGAATTCTTCTGGATTCCTGAAGGGAATTCTCCTGGATTCCTGAAGGGTATTCTCCTGGATTCCTGAAGGGAATTCTCCTGGATTCCTGAAGTGAATTCTCCTGAATTCCTGAAGTGAATTCTCCTGGATTCCTGAAGGGAAATTTCCTGAATTCCTGAACGGAATTTACCTGAATTCCTGAAGGGAATTCTTCTGAATTCCTGAACGGAATTCTCCTGAATTCCTGAAGAGGATGCTCCAGAATTCCTGAAGGGAATTCTCCTGAATTAATGAATGGAATTTTCCCGAGTTCCTAAAGGGAATTTTCCTGAATTCCTGATAGGAATTTATCTGAATTCTTGAAGGAAATTTTCCTGAATTCCTGAAGGGAATTATCCTAAATTCTTGAAGGGAAATCTTGTGAATTCTTGAGGAAGATTCCCCAGAATTCCTGGAAGGAATGCTCCTGAAATCCTAAATGGAATATTCCTGAAATTCTGAATGGAAATCTCTTGAAATCCTGAAGGGAATTCTTCTGAATTTCTAAAGGGAATTCCCCTGAATTCCTGATGGGAATGCTCCAGAATTCCTGAAGGGAATTTTCCAGAATTCCTGAAGGGGATTATCCAGAATTCCTGAAGGGAATTCTTCAGAGTTCCTGAAGGGAATTCTCCAGAATTCCTGAAGGGAATTCTCCAGAATTCCTGAAGGGAATTCTCCAGAATTCCTGAAGGGAATTCTCCAGAATTCCTGAAGGGAATTCTCCAGAATTCCTGAAGGGAATTCTCCAGAATTCCTGAAGGGAATTCTCCAGAATTCCTGAAGGGAATTCTCCAGAATTCCTGAAGGGAATTCTCCAGAATTCCTGAAGGGAATTCTCCAGAATTCCTGAAGGGAATTCTCCAGAATTCCTGAAGGGAATTCTCCAGAATTCCTGAAGGGAATTCTCCAGAATTCCTGAAGGGAATTCTCCAGAATTCCTGAAGGGAATTCTCCAGAATTCCTGAAGGGAATTCTCCTGAATTTCTGAAGGGATTTCTCCAGATTTCCTGAAGGGAATTCTCCAGAATTCCTGAAGGGAATTTTCCAGATTTCCTGAAGGGAATTCTCCAGAATTCCTGAAGGGAATTCTCCAGAATTCCTGAAGGGAATTCTCCAGAATTCCTGAAGGGAATTCTCCAGAATTCCTGAAGGGAATTCTCCAGACTTCCTGAAGGGAATTCTCCAGAATTCCTGAAGGGAATTCTCCAGAATTCCTGAAGGGAATTCTCCAGAATTCCTGAAGGGAATTCTCCAGAATTCCTGAAGGGAATTCTCCAGAATTCCTGAAGGGAATTCTCCTGAACTCCTGAAGGGAACTCTCCTCAATTCCAGAAGGGAAGTCTCCTGAATTCCTGAAGGGAATTCTCCAGAATTCCTGAAGGGAATTCTCCAGAATTCCTGAAGGGAATTCTCCAGAATTCCTGAAGGGAATTCTCCAGAATTCCTGAAGGGAATTCTCCAGAATTCCTGAAGGGAATTCTCCAGAATTCCTGAAGGGAATTCTCCAGAATTCCTGAAGGGAATTCTCCAGAATTCCTGAAGGGAATTCTCCAGAATTCCTGAAGGGAATTCTCCAGAATTCCTGAAGGGAATTCTCCAGAATTCCTGAAGGGAATTCTCCAGAATTCCTGAAGGGAATTCTCCTGAACTCCTGAAGGGAACTCTCCTCAATTCCAGAAGGGAAGTCTCCTGAATTCCTGAAAGGAATTCTCCTGAATTCCTGAAGGGGATTCTCCTGAATTCCTGAAGGGAATTCTCCAGAATTGCTGAAGGGAAGTTTTCAGAATTTCTGAAGGGAAATCTCCAAAATTCATGTAATGAATTCTCATTCCTTCCTGAAGGGAATTCTCCTGATTTCCTGAAGGGAATATCCCAGAATTCCTAAAGGAAGTTTTCCAGAATTCCTGAAAGAATTCTCCTCAAATCCTAAATGGAATTCTCCAAAAAAATTTAAAGAAAATCTCCAAAATTTCTGAAGGGAAATCTCCTTAATTCCTGAAGTGAATTCTTGAAGGAAAATTTTCTGGAATCCTGAAGGGAAATCTTCAAAATTTCTTAAGAGAAATCTCCAGAATTTCTGAAGGGAATTCTCCAGAATTCCTGAGGGAAATTCTCCAGAATTCCTGAAGGGAATTCTCAAGAATTCCTGAAGGGAATTCTCAAGAATTCCTGAAGGGAATTCTCCAGAATTCCTGAAGGAAATTCTCCAGAATTCCTGAAGGGAATTCTCCAGAATTCCTGAAGGGAATTCTCCAGAATTCCTGAAGAAAATTCTCCAGAATTCCTGAAGGGAATTCTCCAGAATTCCTGGAGAGAATTCTCCTGAATTCCTGAAGGGAATTCTCCTGAATTCCTGAAGGGAATTCTCCAGAATTCCTGAAGGGAATTCTCCAGAATTCCTGAAGGGAATTTTCCTGAATTCCTGAAGGGAATTTTCCTGAATTCCTGAAGGGAATTCTCCTGAATTCCTGAAGGGAATACTCCTGAATTCCTGAAGGGAATTCTCCTGAATTCCTGAAGTGAATTCTCCTGAATTCCTGAAGGGAATTCTCCTGAATTCCTGAAGGGAATTCTCCTGAATTCCTGAAGGGAATTCTCCTGAATTCCTGAAGGGAATTCTCCTGAATTCCTGAAGGGAATTCTCCTGAACTCCTGAAGGGAATTCTCCTGAATTCCTGAAGGGAATTCTCCTGAATTCCTGAAGGGAATTCTCCTGAATTCCTGAAGGGAATTCTCCTGAATTCCTGAAGGGAATTCTCCTGAATTCTTGAAGGGAATTCTCCTGAATTCCTGAAGGGAATTCTCCTGAATTCCTGAAGGGAATTCTCCTGAATTCCTGAAGGGAATTCTCCTGAATTCCTGAAGGGAATTCTCCTGAATTCCTGAAGGGAATTCTCCTGAATTCCTGAAGGGAATTCTCCTGAATTCCTGAAGGGAATTCTCCTGAATTCCTGAAGGGAATTCTCCTGAATTCCTGAAGGGAATTCTCCTGAATTCCTGAAGGGAATTCTCCTGAATTCCTGAAGGGAATTCTCCTGAATTCCTGAAGGGAATTCTCCTGAATTCCTGAAGGGAATTCTCCTGAATTCCTGAAGGGAATTCTCCTGAATTCCTGAAGGTAATTCTCCTGAATTCCTGAAGGTAATTCTCCTGAATTCCTGAAGGGAATTCTCCTGAATTCCTGAAGGGAATTCTCCTGAATTCCTGAAGGGAATTCTCCTGAATTCCTGAAGGGAATTCTCCTGAATTCCTGAAGGGAATTCTCCTGAATTCCTGAAGGGAATTCTCCTGAATTCCTGAAGGGAATTCTCCTGAATTCCTGAAGGGAATTCTCCTGAATTCCTGAAGGTAATTCTCCTGAATTCCTGAAGGGAATTCTCCTGAATTCCTGAAGGGAATTCTCCTGAATTTCTGAAGGGAATTCTCCTGAATTCCTGAAGGGAATTCTCCTGAATTCCTGAAGAGAATTCTCCTGAATTCGTGAAGGGAATTCTCCTGAATTCGTGAAGGGAATTCTCCTGAATTCCTGAAGGGAATTCTCCTGAATTCGTGAAGGGAATTCTCCTGAATTCGTGAAGGGAATTCTCCTGAATTCCTGAAGGGAATTCTCCTGAATTCCTGAAGAGAATTCTCCTGAATTCGTGAAGGGAATTCTCCTGAATTCGTGAAGGGAATTCTCCTGAATTCCTGAAGGGAATTCTCCTGAATTCCTGAAGGGAATTCTCCTGAATTCCTGAAGGGAATTCTCCTGAATTCCTGAAGGGAATTCTCCTGAATTCCTGAAGGGAATTCTCCTGAATTCCTGAAGGGAATTCTCCTGAATTCCTGAAGGGAATTCTCCTGAATTCCTGAAGGGAATTCTCCTGAATTCCTGAAGGGAATTCTCCTGAATTCCTGAAGGGAATTCTCCTGAATTCCTGAAGGGAATTCTTCTGAATTTCTGAAGGGAATTCTCCTGAATTCCTGAAGGGAATTCTCCTGAATTCCTGAAGGGAATTCTCCTGAATTCCTGAAGGGAATTCTCCTGAATTCCTGAAGGGAATTCTCCTGAATTCCTGAAGGGAATCCTCCTAAATTCCTGAAGGGAATTCTCCTGAATTCCTGAAGGGTATTTTCCAGAATTCCAGACAAGAATTCTCCAGAATTCCAGAGAAGAATTCTCCAGAATTCCTGAAGGAAATTCTCCAGTATTCCTGAAGGGAATTCTCCAAAATTGTATCAGTAGAGTAGAGCCGCTCATCATATTTAAGGAGAAATTTAACATGACACAGATTGATATGGAAATCCCCCATCAAGTGCATTGATTTTCGCCCATAAAACAAACCCTGCAGATGGTATGAATCTGTGTCAATTACCCACCTACTTCGGATTAAACCTAAACCTACCATAGCCCGGGCAATGTGTTTCCTTCCCACAACAATCCATCAGTATCAAACCGATCCGGTCATGTGGGAAACACGAACGATGATGGTGGTTTACTTTTTTTCCCTGTTATCGAGCTCCATCCATCAGGATATCAGACCTAGCCGGGCCGGGGCCTGTCTGGCATTCCGATGGACTACATTCTTTCCCGTTAGGTATTTTTCCACCGGCCAACATCCTTCCGAGAAGGGGAGGTGTGAAAATTCAAATGCTATGCTAATCTATGGGCCTCTGCTGGCTGGCCCAGAAAGTACTCCACTCGCTCGTGGATGCTTGAGCTAGGACACAGCTCTAGGAAAACCCTTTTTTTCCTTTTCCACCACCTGTGTTGCACTACGGACTGTTGGGACGGACTGGCGCACGGAGCGAGTGGAAGAGAGTAGGTAGGCATGAGCTACACTCCACCGAGGTTCTCGAGTCACGAGAGCAACTGATCTGTGTCAGTGGGTCACCTAGTAACCGTGAACTAGTATCGGCCCGTTGCTGTTGAGTACCTGCTGCTGCTGCTGCTGCACAACTTGGTTTGCGTTTTCACCTCAGGACGAGGTAAGCCTTTTACATCGGATCTAGTTCAGCCCAAGCAGCCCAACGAATGGGTGGTGGTGGTGGTGCTCGATCGGATTATTTCACCAACCAACAAGGGGAGTTGCCGTTGACGTGCGGTGTTTTATGGAGTCCGGTTCAGCCACGAGAAGGACGAAAAGTTTATTGTATTGAAATTGAGTCTAGCGGATTATGCTTTCCCAGAAAGGATCCAATGAGATGGGCTGGTTTACGTCAGTCGTCGTGGCAAAAAGTGGAACTACGGCAACATTTTTTTTTATGAATGGCTTGTGGAGCACCGGAAGTGTGTCGGTTTACAAATGATGGATTTGATTAATCGACATGTGGGTCAGTTATTTTTGAGAAGGGAGCCGGAATTGGGTCATCGTGTTGTTGTATTATGGAGCGTACTATTCAGTGGTAATTAAAAGTTTACCTATGGAACCTCCCACCTACTAGGAAAGTAGGTTCCAGAAAGGTCATTAAAGCGAAACTGGATACCTTTCTCATTTTTTGGTTATAGATTTTTCATTTAAGGCGAAACTGGACGCATGTTTTCTTTTTTTTTGTTTTTATTTCATGGATTCCTCCAGAAGGTCTTAGTGGAAAACCTTCAGGATTGATAAGATTTTTTAAGGCATTTCTTCTGGGTATCTTCCTGGATTTCCTGGACAAATCTCAACATCGAATTTAAAAACGAGTACATCACATTTAAGACAATCAACAATAGTACGCCACAATACTCGGTTTATGGCTGCCGCTCCCCATCCTCTGTCGCGCCTAATGCTCACCAGGCACTGGCGTAGCCACAAGGGGGGGGGGGGGTCTTAGGGTTAAAACCCCCCCAGAGCCAAAATTTGTCGAACAAATTTTCAGCATAAAGTGCTTTGCGACGAAAAAATGTTTCGGCTGCGCCGCTATTTTTAAACTACGAATACAAATGTCTCATTACCGTTTATAAAATGTAAATGTCAAATCAAAAAAGGTATCATTGACCATTGAAAACCCCTCTCAGAGACAATTTCTGGCTACGCCACTGTCCCAGGTCATGCTCCACCTGGTTCGCCCATCGTGCTCTCTGCGCTCCACGCCTCCATGAACCAACCGGATCAGTAGCGAACTCCAGCTTTGCCGGGTTGTTATCCGGCATTCTTGCAACATGCTCTGCCCATCATATTCTTTCGGCTTTGACCACCTTCTGGATGCTGAGTTCGCCGTAAAGTGCAGCGATCTCGTGGTTCATCCTTCTCCGCCACACACCGTTCTCCTGCATACCGCCGAAGATCGTCCTTAGCACGCGTCGCTCGAAAACCCCGAGTGTTTGCAGGTCCTCTTCGAGCATGGTCCATGTCTCGCGCCCGTAGGAGACTACCGGTCGTATTATTTTGTACATGGTGCATTTGGTGCGTAGGTGAATCTTTCTCTACCGCAGTTTCTTCTTGAGCCCGTAGTAGGCCCGACTTCCGCTGATGATGCGCCTCCGAATTTCACGGCTCACGTTGTTGTCAGCCGTCAGTAAGGATCCGAGGTAGACGAATTCGAAAGTATCCCCGTCTATCGTAACATTACTACCCAGACGGATCCGGTCGTTTTCGGTTCCGCCTACCAGCATGTACTTTGTTTTTGAGGCATTCACCACCAGTCCGACCTTTGCTGCTTTGCGTTTCAGGCGGGTGTACAGTTCTGCCACCGTTCCAAATGTTCTAGCGATAATGTCCATGTCGTCCGCAAAGCACACAAATTGACCGGATTTTGTGAAAATCGTTCCCCGGCTGTTGAGCCCGGCTCGTCGCATCACACCTTCCAGCGCGATGTTGAAGAGTAGACATGAGAGTCCGTCACCTTGTCGCTGCCCCCGGCGAGATTCGAATGAACTGCACTCTTAGAAAAAATCATGTAAATTTAAGTTCCCTTGGATGCACATAAAAGGAGCGGCCCGTTTGACACAAATTTACATCTTCTAACACAAATAAAGTCGAGCTACCAATCGCTAAAACCGAATCGACAGATGAAAAATATGAAAGTAAAATATTGAGCTGGATTCGAACTCTGGTCCACTGATTGAGAGGCACGGACTATACCTCTCGGTCATATCGCCGAGTTGTAAGGCTTGCGATAAATGTAAAACTGTTTCGACCTACCTGGTCAGATAGGTTTGTTGACATCTTGTGCAATCAACTCGAACTTACATGACGAATGTAAAATTCAGTCAAATTTGCCATTCAGCCATGAAATGTTTACAAACGTTGATGGTTTACGTCACGTGTAAATTCCTAATTTTTTAAGAGTGTGGATAGTTCACCCGAAACCCTGACGCAGTTTTGCACACCGTCCATCGTTGCTTTAATCAGTCTAGTCAGCGTCCCAGGAAAGCCGTTTTCGTTCATGATTCTCCATAGCTCTGCGCGGTCGTTACTATCGTATGCCGCTTTGAAGTCGATGAACAGGTGATGCGTTGGGACCTGGTATTCACGGCATTTCTGGAGGATTTACCGTACGGTGAATATCTGGTCCGTTGTCGACCGGCCGTCGATGAAACCGGCTTGATAACTTCCCACTGCTTTGTTGGTTTTGAGCTGGTGAATGGCATCCTTAACTTCCCTCAGCGTGGGAGTTGATTCATTTCCATCCTCCGCTGCACTGGCGTCGTCGTTTCCTCCGTTGCCGTGGTCTCCCGTGCCTACGTTCTCCACGCCATTCAGGTGCTGATCGAAGTGCTGCTTCCACCTTTCGACCACCTCACGTCCGTCTGTCAAGAGACCTCCGTCTTTATTCCTGCATATTTCGGCTCGCGACACGAAGCCGTTGCGGGATGCGTTGAGCTTTTGATAGAACTTCCGTGTTTCTTGGGGGGAACGGCTCAGCAGCTCCATTTCTTCACACTCCGCTTCTTCCAGGCGGCGCTTTCTCTCCCGAAAGAAGCGGGTCTGCTGTTTCCGCTTCTGTTTGTATCGTTCCACGTTCTGTCGGGTCCCTTGCTGCAGCATTACCGCCCTCGCTGCGTTTTTCTCCTCCAAAACCGTTCTGCACTCTTCGTCGAACCATTCGTTCCGTCGATTCCGTTCCACGTACCCGATGGTGCTCTCGGCTGTGTCGTTGATGGCTGCTCTCACTGTACTCCAGCAGTCCTCTAGAGGGGCCTCATCGAGCTCGCCCTCGTCTGGCAACGCGGCTTCGAGATTCTGCGCGTATGCTGAGGCGACATCCGATTGCTTCAGTCGCTTTAGGTTGTACCGTGGCAGTCGTCGGTACCGTACATTGTTAATGACGGAGAGTTTTGGGCACAGTTTCACCATCACCAGTCGATGGTCGGAGTCGATGTTGGCGCCACGATAGGTCCTGACGTCGATAATGTCGGAGAAGTGCCGTCCGTCAATCAGAACGTGGTCGATTTTAGATTCCGTTTGCTGTGGTGATCTCCAGGTGTAACGATAAGGGAGGCTGTGTTGTAAAAAGGTGCTACAAATGGCCATATTTTTTGAGGCGGCGAAATCAATGAGTCGTAGGCCGTTTTCGTTCGTCTGCTAGAGGGCGCTGAACTCTTCAATCGTCGGTCTGAATTCCTCCTGCTGGCCTACCTGAGCGTTTAAATCTCCTATGATGGTCTTGACGTCGTGGTTGGGCAGCGATCGTACTCACATTCGATCTGCGCGTAAGATGCGTCCTTGTCATCATCAGTGCTTCCGGAGTGTGGGCTGAAGTTGAAGAATCGGCCCTTGATCCTCAACCTGCACATTCTTTCGTCGATCGGCCACCAATCGATCACGCGCCTCTGCATATCACCCATCACGATGAAAGCTGTTCCCAGCTCGCGTGTGTTGCCGCAACTCTGGTAGATGGTATGATTACCTCTAAACGTTCGCACCATGGTTCCTGTCCAACACACCTCCTGCAGCGCTACGATGCCGAACCCGCGGTCCTTCAGTAGATCGGCGAGTATGCGGGTGCTCCCAATGAAGTTGAGAGATCGGCAGTTCCACGTACCGAGTTTCCAATCGCAAGTCCTTTTTGTTCGCTGGGGTCGGTCGTTGCCGTTGGTCTCGGTTCGTATTATTCTGTTGCTGATTTTCCGTTACAATGGTTTTTTACGGCTGGCTCGTAGGGCCTGACACCAACCCCCTACTTTCCGGAGGACCATAGTGCACAGTTGAGCTTAGAGTCCTTCCCTGGCACTCGGACGTTGATCAGCCGCCCCTAACATGAGGATCAGACGCGATTGTGAGCCGCTCCTCCTGAAGAACAAACACTCAAGTTTGCCGAAGCAAACCCCCCCTTCCCGAGCAGAGTCAACAAAATGATAGCAAATCGAAAACTCGATTTGTATTCAGCATCAAATTGATATAACATTTTCATATTAGTTTGTCTTGGCTAAATTTGATTTCAAATTTAGATTTCATTTAGCTGTCACTTCAAACTATTATAAAAAAACAAGTTTTTAAGTTATTTCTAAACTCCTAGGCAACCTTGTACAATAACTCTAAGGATTTACCATTAGTGTAATTACTTATGGCATTTAGGATTTCATATCAATCGAAAAACCATTATTTTTGACGGTTTTTCCATTTTTTCGCACTGATAACAAAAACAGTTATCAATTTGCTATCACTGATAGCAGGAATTGATTTCAGCTTGCTGTTTCGGGAACATTTTTCTGCTCTCATTTTTGATGTTTTAACCGTTAAAACGACCAAAATGAAAACAACCTGAGTTATCATAATTTGCAATATCACAACATCAAAATTTGTTTTCAATTTGCTGTCAGACTTTGCTCGGGTTTCCTGTCAGCCTACGAGCAAAGTACCCACCGGGGCTAGTTACCCGATCTTCCCTAAGGTTGCTCGTAGTTTCCGATAATAAACTGTGTTATCGGTGTTATCATTTTGTTTTTTTTTGTTATCATTTTTTTATAATTGATGATAACCAAATGATAACAAATTTAGTTATTGTTAATTAGGTCTATCTCGATAACCCAAAAATACTAAATGATAACAAAATATGTTATCAGTTTCCAAACGCATATTTCGAAGCTTTCCCTAAACTGAGAGTCTGATGAACCTCGAATCTAAAAATAGATTCCGCTTTCCACCTTCAATGCGACTGTAGTACGTAAGCGTAGCTTTCAAAGACTCTCCCTCTCACCAAGTCCCGTTGGTATAGGGGCTACCGGCTGCGACTGGTAATCACTCGATCAGGGTTCGAGACCCGCTCTGCGCAATAGTTGAAAACATTGGTTGTGAATTAAAAGAAACTTTTTTCAATTGCTGACGATGTCGGTAAAGTAAATTTTTGCTTTTTTGTTCGATAAAGTAGCTCTGATTGATAACAAATTGATAAAAAACCAGTTACACTAGTTTACAAAATAAAACGAAAGTCGTGAACTTCTGTCAACGACCAAAGTTTTTGACGTACAATTTAGCGCTGATTTCAAAACCGCGCTTCAAAAAATTTTAAGTAGAGCAGCTTTTGAGTTTTAGCTAAATATCGAGTTTTACAACTTTTTAAAATATGAAATTTACTAAAATTCACATCTTGCGTTTTGTTCGACCAATTTTAAATCGTTTTCCATAAACTAAAAGCTGAATACAATACCATTCGATCATCTGAATGCTGGTTTTAAGTAAAGATTGATGAAATTTGAGATATTGGCGAGGTTTAGGGACGATCTCCTTAAATTTTAGCAAAATTTCCAAAAATATATGATGAAATGTATTTTTTTCAATAAGAAAAAAACAACCTGAAAATTTTTTCTCAACTTTGATTTGACATATCATATGTAGGTGAGTTACAGTAAAAAATTCAGCTCAAATGGAGCGTTGATTACGGAGAATAAGATGTGTGAAGTGAGCGACATTGCTTAAAAATAGAACAAAAATCGATTTCAAATCATCAACCTTGCATGGAAAGTCGAAAAAATTTCCTCTCTACTGTAATTTTTTTCCTTCGCGTTTTCAAACTCAGGGCATGATTCTACACCAAAAATGATCATTAGTTTACCGAGTTCAAAAATGCTGTAAACTAGTGTTATCAATCAGCTGTATTTTTTTCATGTTGATAATGGTAACTAAATGTAATGTTGTACAAAATACTGTAGGTCACAAATAGTTATCAACTTGAATTCAATGATAACATACCTTCTTATCATTTTAGTATTCGTGAAGTAAATTTGAGTTATCATTTTTGTTATGTTGGCTCTTAAGTCAACCTAAATGATAACATACTCAATTATCAAACTAATGATAATCAGGTAACAAAACTTGTTATCATTATGTTATCCGCCTTTGCTCGGGTACCCAGCCTTTACCGTGGCTGAACAATTTACAGGATATAAACAATATACTTCTAAGAGTAACTGTACAAAATCTGATCAATTTCCGTCCACCGTGAAAAAATTACAATAATTTGTAAGTGTTGCAATAATTTCATGTTCGCAGTTGCCAACGATGATATAAGACATGTTCCAGTACTATTGCCATGAACATTTCAGCAACTAAATCCAAATCCTCCATTTCAAATTCATTTCACTCCCCCAACACAAGAATTTTCTAAGTGTAGTCCAAGTCATAAAGTAAAATTAAAAGTTGAGATAACACCAGATCTCGACGTTTCATGCACTTTTAAGGCATTTGGCATCAAAAAAAAAATAGATTTAGAAATTTGCATGTATCCCTACATGGATATTTTTCATGTTTCAAAACAGCCAAACTTTGACCGCTTTGGTCAAACGCTTTGCGAAGTCCGAATGAGCTGAAATTTGGTATGGGGACTTGCTTTGATTAGAAGAAACTTTTGAGCAACACCCGGTTTTGAAATTCGATGATCAAATTTTTTCCATACATTCCCTTGGCACCCTACTACACATAATATGCTATTCCTTGTTAAAAAACAGCTATTTTAGTGTGTCTCACTTTTTTCGAGTCCAGTTTACAGTTCAGTCTGATACAGCATAAAGTTTATCCAAATTTGACATTTTAGATTCAATGCAAGAATCAGATGAAAACAAATTCAGTCTAGAAAAAATTCCGATTTCATCAACCACAACCTATTTGGTTGTATGGATGAGATGTGAAAGTTTGTAGGATTCAGGGCATCAAACGTATTAACTTCGACGTTTATAAATCTTTCTCAGCAATCTGGATGGGTGAAATGTTAGTTTCCTCAGTCATGAGCGCTAATTAATTTTTTTAGGTTGTTGATTGGACGTCAATTTTTGGAATCTGTTGACCGATGTGGCTTTAAATGAAAGAGACCCATTAAAACACTTTCAATCTTCTTAACCTCATTCTGACCACCGTCAACGTTTACCCTCCTTACCGCATTTCCACCTAATCCAGGTTACAGGAGCACCACAACATTAATGCCACCAGCCGTAATTAATATTCTCATTTTCATTTTCTGTCCGTTCTCATTACATTCATTCAATGTGCCCTAGAATGGAAGAACGCGAGATCCCATAAAATCGAGAATACCCGAAAAACCCCCCACTCTGGTATTAACGGTCGCCAGTCCATTGAAGGGACTTCATTTTACCATAAACGTCGCTCATTCTTAGCATATTTACGTGGAAAGCGTTTCCCCTGTGAACAAAAACGAAAACATTTGTTCAAATAAGCTCACCGCCCCAGCCAGCAGCAGCAGCAGTATACATTTCATTTCCCAAAGGCCCTATGCCTTGGTCAGATCCCCCAGCGGGCAGAAAAACTCACCAAAGAAACTAACTTATTCAAATGTGCATCATCGTCCTCCGCCTCATCCACCCCGCGCCCGCCATCATCCCACCGACCCACTCGCATTTGTTTACGATTGCATGAGGCAGCAGCAGCTGCGAAGAGAGCGTGAAAATAGAACAATCAATAAAGTGCATCCTCGACCACGCTTCTTCAAACCGACGACACCGACGGACGGACGGAACGCGCAACACCAACTTTAGTGTGGAAGTAGAACACCCGTCCGTCTGAACCTCCATCCACCACCACCCATTCGCATTCGGTTACGAAGCACACCGACGACGGCGACGACGATGCAACCATGACCTAGTTCTAGTTAGTCCGACGTAAAATCCGTCAGCCGTGTAAAGTGGAAAAGCGTGTTAGTCCAGCTGAGAAAATCTAACTTCGGCTTCGGTTTTTGTTCGGTGAGCTGGGCTGAGAGGGAGAGCGCACCGCAGCCAGTTTGATTGCATCCACCGATCGAGCCGACGACGACGACGACGAGAACGATTTTCCCACGTGCTGCAACACGACGCCGTCGTTGGACGGAGCCCGAATCGGAAGAACTCATTTCCCAACCGTCCGTGTAGGTACGCAGCACGCGTTTTGACTTCGACGAGTTGGTGAGTGCCGCGTGCTCAGCTGATTGGATCTGAGCAGCGTTTTCGAGCGAGAGTCGTTCTTCGTTAATTAGCTGCTGCTACCCCTTGCCGAATGATCCCACGCACCCTTACGGGCATCGCTGCGACCACCGCACCGGTTGTCGAATTCCATCGTTCACTCACGAACCGACCGACATCTGTATCTTCCAAGTATAAGTTGGTTGGTTTACAAGCAAGTGCTTGGATGTTGTGTTTACCATCATGAGCCAAGCCAAGCCGAGCCGAGTAGGTAATTGGAACATTCCACATGCGCAGAACGTGTGCTGTTTGTTTTGCTACCATTACCACCGGCGTCGTCGCACCCCCGGCTCGGGCGACGTTCCGACTCAAGTACCACGCGTCTCCATTTGAAGTCCGAACGCCGCGCAACGAATCGGAAGGAAGCGGTTCACATGCACGATTGCTCACCCACTCGCTCGCGCGCTCGTTGTGGGAGGCCTGGTTCAGTTTTTCCACCGGCGATGTAATGATAGAATCATTTCGATTGCGAGGATACTTATGAAAATGATGATGATGGCGTCGAGAGCGTATCGTTTTGGCAAAGACAGAGGAACTCACAGGAACTGGATGATAATGTTTATGAAAAAAAAAACAGAGGTGGGGGGCTGACAAAGGCGTTACATACATAGCGTCTTCACCATAATGTACCAGTCGTTCACTTGTTTGTGGATGCAACGGGGTTGGTATTTTTAGCAAGTGGCGATCCCCCGGTTTTGTTTTTCTGGCGTCATATATTTTTGTTCCGGAGCCATTTAGTCGGAAGACTGCTTTCCTACTTCCATTGTGGAAAACAGTGCAGCAGTTTGAAAACAAATAATTAGTAGGGTATGAATACTCTTCTTCATCCTATGTCATATGCAAGGATCGGTATATTCGCCTCACTCCATTCATATTCACTCCTCTTTGATGAAGCGAATCGAGAAAGATGCAGCAAACGGATCGTCGTGATCAAACACGCAACCCCATCACCAGTGGGGAGCAATGAGCCAGCTGCTTGACATGAATATTCGTTGCCATTCGTCGCAGTTTGGATCGCAAGCGAATGAATGAATGGCGAATGGTGAAGAATGCTGGTGAGCGATCGAAGCGGCTATTATCATAAGTAGAAGAGAATTTCTGCATGTAATGCATGCATTTTTACTGTATTGTTGCTGAAATGCTAGATTAGCAAAGAAAATATTTCGAAAACATCAAAAATTCGTATGCACAATATCAATCGCATCACTCACGAATCGCATTCGCTTGCGATGCGAATATGGACGAATGAGTAATTTCCAAGTGTGGCTTACAACCGTTCGCCGGAGTTTACCATCGTCGCTGACAAGCATACACACGAACTAAAGCGACAACCGTTCGCTGCTGACTGTCTTCGAATGTGGAAGAAGATGAAAAGTGGGAATCAGGAACCCTGGTCATATGTTCATACTTTAAAATAGCGAGTTTTAAAGCCGTGCAATAATTGACGATTTTCCCTAGCGCTTACCAGCTTCGTTTTAGATATGATGAAAATAGAAGCACTATGCTCAGTTGCCTAGTTAGGGTTTTGGGGGTCCGATGTGGAAGCACTACTCTTACAGCGCATAGTATACATTCACTATGAGCCCATTGGCGTAGCTAGAAGGGGTGCCTGGGAGCCAGCCTTCCCCAGTATCCACCAGGCCCCCCAGCAATTTTTCTTCACTTTATATGTGGAAATAAGGAAAAATCTGAAAACCACCGCCTAAATGGCAAACATAGATCTATGATGGATATTTATTTGGCATAATATGTGTTTAAATTGATGATTATTGGAGACTATTCGCCACTTGTCACACTTTACCAGATCATTGACCAAAATAGTGCAGTGCATCAAACAATTGTCTGTGTAGCAATTTTTGTCAAAAAAATTCCATTCCAATGTTCATATTTCTATACGTTAATTAAAAACACTGAAATTTGGACCAATTATTAATTACAGTAATGTTCCGATTTTATCACACCCTTCGCTCGTCACTCCTTCATTACTTATTCATTTTCTGTTACATTTGAGAGCAAGTGTTTCCCCTCTTCTTCAAGATGAATGTTGAAGGCGCGTTTTGCAACGTTACACATTTTGAGTCACAAATGTTGAAAATGCTTATAGATTATGTAGAATATTTAAAAGAACTTTTGAAAACGTTAGAACACTTGACTATCATGCCGAGAACCTGGGATCGAATCCCACTCCCGACAAACTCACAAAATGTGAGTTCTTTCTTCGGAAGGGAAGTAAAGCGTGGGTCCCGAGATGAACTATCCTAGGGCTAAAAATTTCGTTAATACAGAAAAAAAAACTTTTGAAAAAGGGTGTGATATAATCGGAACTAAACTGTATATACTGTATACTATAACTATACTATACATATATATATATATATATATATATATATATATATATATATATATATATATATATATATATATATATATATATATATATATATATATATATATATATATATATATATATATATATATATATATATATATATATATATATTAATTCCACACTCAAGAGACGAACCAGCTCAGGGCTGAAAATCTCAAAAAATAAAGAAAAAAAAAAAAAATTCCACACTCATGTCTGAAGGAATTTAAAAGGGAATTCCCAGAAAAATTCATCAGACAATTCTGGAAAAATTCTTGGGTGAATCCCTGGTAAAGATAATGAACGGAATTCTGATATTTCTGACCTAGCTTCTAAATAAATACAAATTCCTGGAGCAATCCCTGAAAGAACTCCTGGAGCAATCCCTGAAGGAAGGAGAAATCCCTGGAGGAATTTCTGCAGGTATGCCTGGAGTAAACCCTTTATGAATTCCTGGAAGGATTTGAGACAGTATGCCTGGAGGAATCTCTGGATGAATTCCTGGTGTTGAGATGGTTCAACCATAAGCGAGACACTGTGTTTCATAGCAGACCGAAAGTCGTTTATTTTGGTTGATCTGCTTGAACTATAAATTCTTTATTAAAAATTGCATCTAATATAAATAATTCATTATTCTACTCACAATAATCAGTGCCGTTATTCACTTTGAATTTGGTTTCAAACCGATACTATTTAATTTGTTATCAAACTAATTGAACTACCTTTACTGCCGTGCGCTCTTTTTACTTTTGTTCCTTCTCTCTATCAATACAATTAGCAATTGCCTGTTTCTAGGGTGACCAGTATTCACTGGCGCGTCAACACCTGGGATGAATTCTTAAACAAATTTCAAATTTTTTGGAGAAATTTTTGGACGAATTCCTGGAGGAATTTCTAGATGAATTTATAGAGTAATCCCTTGAGGGATTTCTGAAAAAATCCCTGAAGCAATTCCTAGAAGAACCTCTGGTGGAACTTCTAGAGAAATTCCTGGCGGAATCCCTGGAGATATTCCTGGAGGAATTTCTGAAAATATACCTGGAGAAATTACTGGAGAAACCACTAGAGGAATTCTTGAAGGGATCTCTGAAGGGATATCTTAAGGAATAACTAGAAGACTTCCTGGAGGCATCCCTGAAGAAATTCCTGGACGAATACATGAAGTATTTCCTGGATAAATTTTCAGAGAAATCCCTGGAGGAATCCGTTGGGATTTTTTTAAGGGAATTCCTGCAGAAAACCCTGGAGGAATCCCTAGAAGAGTTCCAGGAGAAGTAACTGGAGGTCTTACTGCAGATATTCCTGGATGAAATCCTGGAACAAACCCTGGTAGAAATCCTAAAGGAATTCTTGAATGAATTACCTAGAGAATTCTGGCAGCATTCCCTGGAAAAATTTCTTAGGAAGCTTCTTAAGAAATTCCGGGAGGAATTCATAGAGAAATTTCTGCAGAATTTCTTGGAAGAATCCCTGGGGAATTCTTGGAAATATTCCTGGAGGAATTTCTGGAAAAGTCCCTGAAGAATTTCTAGAATAATCTCAGGAGGAATGCCTGGAGATACTTCTGGACAAATTCCAGGAGGAATTCCTGGAGAAATCCCTAGAGAAATTTCGGAATACTTCAGATGAACTATCCCTGGAAGAATTCCTGGAGAAATTCCTGAATGAAATTTTGAAGGAATTTTGAGAGTAATTCTGGGAGGAATCCCTTGAGATATTTCTGAAGAAATTCCTAGAGAAAATCCTAGAGGAAATCTCAGAAGATTTTCTGGAGGAATTCTAGGAGGAATTCTTGGAGGAATGTGTGGATGAAATACTGGAGTAATCATCGGATGAATACCTGAAGGAATCTCCAAAGGAATCCTTAAATGAATCCCTGAAGGAATTCCTGGGGGAAATTCTGGAGGAATCCGTAAAATAATTCCTGGAGAAATCCCTGGAGGAAAAATTTCTGGATAAATTCCTGGAGGAAACCTTGGTAAACTTCCTGGTGGAGTTACTGAAGAAATTCTTGAAAAAATCTTTGGAGGACTTTCTGGAGAAATTACTGGTGGAATTGATGTAGGAATTTCTGAAGGAATTCCTATGGGAATTCCTGGAGCAATTTATGGGATAATTCCTAGAGATATTCTTGGTACAATTCCTAGAGAAGTCAGGGAAATGCCCGGATAAAACCCTGGAGGAAAACCTGGGATAATTCTTGGATAAAATCCGGAAGTAAATCCTGGGGGAATTTCTTAATGAACGCCTGGAGGATTTCCTGGGAGATTACTGTAGAAATCCTTGGAGGAACTCCTAAAGGAATCTCAGGAGGAATTCATGCAGGATTTTCTTGGAGGACTTTCTGTAGTTATTTTTTGAATGAATTTCTGAAAGAATTCCTGGAAAAAATCTTGGGGTAATTCCTGGAGGTATTCTTGGTGGAGCTCCTGGAGGAGTCCCTGGGAAAATGCCTGAATGAGATCCTGGAGGAATACCTGGAATAGTTCTTGTATAAATTCCGGGAGCAATTCCTGGATGTATTTCTGCAGGAATTCCTGGGTAACTTCCACAAAAATTAATAGGGCAATTTCTGGTGGAATTCTTAAAGGTGTTGCTAAAGCAGTCCCTGCATAATATCCTAGAGGAATGCCTGGATGAATCCCTGAAGTAATCCCTATAGAAATCTTTGGAAGAACTCCTGAAGGAATGCCTGGAGGAACCACTGAAGAAATTCCTGGAAACATGCCTGTAAGAACTCCTGGAGGAATCTCTTAAAAATTTCTTGAGAAATATCCAGAGGAACTCCTGAAGTAATTAATCCCTAGAGGAATCCCTAGAGGAATCCCTAGAGGAATTTCTTGAGAATTTCTTGAAGAATCACCGGAGAGCTTCCAGGTAGAATCCCTGAAAGAATTCTCAGAGGAATTCCTGGTGGAATCTCTAGAGAAATTCCTTGAGGTGTCTCTAGAGGAATGTCTGGAGGAATCTCTACAGGAATTTTTGGACGAATCCCTGAATGACTCCACAGAGAAATCCTGGAACAATTCCTGAAGGAATTTCCGAAGGAATCCCTTGGGAAATTCCTGGAGGCCCAGGAAGAAATCCAAGGAATTATTTCTAAGGGAAATCCAGAAGGAATTTCTGGAGAAATCCAAGAAGAAAGTATTGAAGAAATCGCTGAAGTTCTGAAGAAAATTCTGAAGAAATCCCATAAAGAGTACGTAGAGGAACCCTCGAAGGAGTCCTTGTAGCAGTTCCTGAAGGAATCCCTGGAGGAATCTCAGAAGCAATGCCAAGATGAATTCCTAAGGGAATCTCTAAACTAAAGTTTTTGAAAGAATTCCAAGAGGAATTCCTGAATTAACCCCAAGAGAGTACTTGGAAGCATTTTTTTTTTAAATAATCCAGGAAGTTGTTCATGAAAGAGACACAGAAGGAATTCCCGAGTGAATCCCTGGAGGAATTCTTGAATTCTGAAGATTCCCCATAAAGAATCCCAGAAGCAATCCCATGAGGAATTCCTTAAGGAATGAGAGAAGAGCTTTCTTGGCGATTTCCTGGAGGAGTGTGTGCAGTATTTGTATATGATTGAAGAAACAATTCAACGGATTCCTAAAGGATTTTTTTGTGCAAAATTTGTAAGGTATTTTTTGATTTAATACTAATAAAATTCACCTAAAGAATTTCTGGAAGATATTCCTGCAGAAATACTTTCCAGTTGTAATTATTGGAGCAATCTCCAATGGTATTCTGGAAGGAATATATGGAGAAATCCCACAGCACACGAAACACCCAGTGGTCCAGTGGGGAATTTTCCGTTTGACGAAAACTTTTCACCGACTGAAGTGGGAATCGAACCTACACTCCGAGGCTTACGAAACGCCAAGACGGCTGACGCTGCTAACCGCACGGCCACGAAGCCCACTTTTACAGTTAAAGGAAGCACGACAATGGACAAGGGACTAGCATGTAACGCCCAGTGGCACAGCCGAAAACGTTTCCTGGCAGCTGTGGCTGGAATCGAACCCGCGCTTCTCAGCACGATGCGACTAAATGCTTGGTGACACTAACCGCACGACAACATAGTCAACAAGAAATTATGATTCTACAACCTATGATTTTGCTCGGTATAAAAAATTTAACAAATTCCGATATCATTCAACTCGTTACTTGATTTTTACCATCAATTATTTCTTTAAGTGCACTATCATCGCTCAGCTATCCGCAGATTCATTCTTGAGATTCCCCACTGTTTTTATTACGACGCCGTGGTACGCATATTCATATTCACAGCTCCATCTGTAAAACGTGCGTCAAAAAGTGATTCTCGACCGTCTTTCCATAGGCCTACCTATCCACATGAATATGCAAGAAACCAAACCGAGACTCGAGAGTGCGAGTGGTCCAACAAGCAAGCAAGCCTCTATGCTCCTCCACCACCCACCTACTCACCGCCACGTCTCTGCTGGCTAGTGCTGGCTGACACAACTCTTCACTTCTCGGCTCAGCTCAGCTTGCGCGCGCCTCTCTCAATGTATGTTAGTGGGCCAAGGACGACTATCAGTTTTATTTTCGTTTTTTTTTTCTTCGTTTGCTTACTTCACTGCTGTTGCTGCTTCTTCTTTTTCTTCTGCTTTTTCCACTGCTTCAGCTTCGACACCTTCTTGGCTTAGATCGTCATCAACGCGCGTCTTTTCGCAGCAAACGTGCGTGCGTGCTGCGCTGCTGGCGGTGTGTAGGTATGTAGCGCGCTCAGTTCAGCTCATTTGTCGTTATCTCTATCGGCGTTTGTGCGTTCTCGTGGCTTTTGGTAGTCAGTTGGTAACGCACTTTTAGAAGAGTATTGCGCGCATGGCATCTGTAGACTGCAACTGTTCGTAATCTCTTCTTTTGCATTGCATGTGGTTAAATGGGGTTGTGAACAGACTGTTACAATGTATAGATTTTATAAAAATATTTTTCATAATTTCAAAAGCTTAATTTGAGATGTATTGTACAAGGATCAGTCAATCAAACATCTACTAAATGTAAACTAGTCTGTCTAAGCTTGATCCATATTGCTATTTCAAGCGTAGACACATTCAATGGATGTCCATGCATTTGAGAAGCTGTATAACGCTTCTGATTAAATAATACCTATTTTCTATCATAAAATGTGGGATTTTGTGATCATCTAAAAAAACGAACCGCAGATTGTGAGATTAAAGTTTGTCAGAATTCTTGTACAAGTTATATATAAGCATTATCTCTAAAAGCCCGAATCAAGTACTGTCGCATTAACTTACAGTGATTCACAATCTTTCCAGACTCTTCGAAGTGTGACTAGCTGCAATACCCATAAACGCGATGAAACAACAACCAACGACCCATTCTAGTAGACATTGACACAAAAACTAACTGACCCTGGCAGACTTTCAGCTTTACATCTAGGTATACGATACCTACTTTACTAAAAGGTACCAACTCTCAGCATGCCTCTGCCTACCGCAGCTGCTGCTGCTGCAATTGGCCTTTTCGTAGGTACACGATGACAAACACTAGCGTACGGCGACTAACTCTCGCAACAAACACTCTCATGTACACGTACTGCAACAACAGAAGCGAAGATTTACGATTCAGTTCGAATATCACTTTATTGGGCCCCCAACTTGTGCCGAGGCATTGTTGAAAACGACGAAAAGGATTGCATAGGCTCCGATAATGGGGTGGCGTGTGGCGGAGGGGCGCAGCGGGATTCCCTTGCTGGCTTCGTTGAGTACATCACAGGAACATGTGGTATTCAAGTGGATGCCCAAATATGTATAAACAGAAACAAAAACATTTTCATAGCAATGACCGGTGTTGAGTGGTGAAGCTCTCCAGCTACGACTTTTTGTGGTAGTTCCTTCAAAAAATCATTTGACAGTTCATTGAGCAACTGCTCAGGCAACTTTCCTAAATGTTTTTGTGTAATTCTTGTGCAGCTATTTGTCAATTCTGTCAGAAAACTCATCAGCAATGCATCATTGCATTTTTTGACATCGCTTTAAGTTGTTTCTTTAGGAGTGCTTTCAGCAATTCCACTAAGAGTTAACTTAAAATTCCTCCTTCAGTAATTTCGTTAACTAGTCTGTTTTAATTACAGCAATTTTAATCATCCATTCCGTATTTAATTTTTTAATAACAGTCGGATATCCTTTAATACGGTGCCGCCCAGGTTATTTGGAAATACTTTGAGAGTTCAATAATTCTTTGGGGAATAATTGACTTTTACTGACATCGGTTTTCTTGGAAATTTCTCCAGAAATAATTGTTATTCTTTTTTTTTATAAATTTCTCCAGAATTATTTTTGGGAACCTCTTCTTGAAATTTATTAGAAAAGCCCCAAACATGCTTCATATATTTTGGATGGAAATCTTTCGGCATTCCTTCAATTATTTCTCAAAAAAATGAGACTCACTCTAATCAACTTCTGCAGGAGTTTCATTACAGATTCCGACGATTTCTGAATTATTTTTTTATGTATTTGGAGAATTATTTTTGAAGGAACTAGTACCTACAAAATTACCTTCAGCAATCCTCCAAAAACATCATCCGATTTCTCCTGGAATCCCTTGACAATTATTCCAGTAATTCAACATTTTTCCAGAAATTCCTTCAGAAATTTCTGCCGGGATTCCTTTTAGCAATTTAATCACTCCAAGAATTCAATTGGCAACTCTTACAGGATTATTTTTCTAGAAACTCGGTTGACAGCTGATACAGAAAGTCTTTTGGCAAAAGATCAGAAAGTATATCTTTCTCAGACTAGAGATATTTCGGAAAAATTTTCAGGAATTTTCTTGGCAGCAATTTCTCCAAGAATTGTATCTGCCATTTCTGGTAATATCACTAGTTCACAGCATTTTTGAACTTAGTAAGCTGATGATCATTATTAGGTTAAAATCATGCCCCGAGTTCGAAAACGTGAAGGAAAAACCCTGATTAATCCACCTAGCGGTGATAGTGCCTTTCTCTTATATTTCTCGTCGAGTCTGTATTCACGATCTTTCCGTCGACGTACGTCGAGTTGTTTCTTAGTCATAGACAAGAGATGCAAGAATTTTATCAAAGTCATCATCGAATTGGGAAACTTATAGATGGCACATATTCCGACGTTATGTTCATCGTATAGGCAGAGCTGAAACATATCAGACATCTCAGTTGACTGCTTGGCCACCTCCACCACCACTGGAGGCCGATCAATACCAAGACAAAAGAACAGCTTATTGGATGCTGTGGCTGATTTTCCCCAATAGCGAGGAGGATATCAAGATAATAATTACAAGCCGTGATATATCTATTTTTCACAATCTCAGATCACATGGCTATGTTTGCCCTTTACAGGCTTGTACCAATTTACTGGTGCATATAAACGTACTGGGTAAAACTTGAAAATTAGAAAACACAGACTGTTGGCAAATTAAGAGATGAAATTGTGAAAAAAAAGTTTTCTGGTGGGATTCGAACCCACGACTTCCCATTTGCTTGACCGGCACGGAATTCGGGGAAATGTCATAGAGACGTTCGGGATTGGTGCGATTAATGTGTTAATTTTCCAAACAATGCTGACCCATACGGGTTATTGAAAAAAAAAAACTGTCAGACACCCGGAGCCGGTTCCGGGATACTTTCGGTACAGATACGGTTGGAGACTATTTTCCTGCCTACCGTACATCAGATTATCAAAAAAAACCGCTATTTGATGTAACGCACGCATGCATGGGTTTGGTTAACTTTTATACTTGACCACTTTCTGCGGGACACCCGGATCCGGTTTCGGGACACACTGGTTTTCCCAAATATGCTCTTAGCTTTTTATTCTTGTTAACCATTCATCAGGCCACCTAAAAGCTATTTGATAAGTCGCATGAATATATTTGGATGTCTTTACATTTGGTCTCTTCCGGCGGGACACCCGGAACCGATTCAGGAACACTATCGGTAGTTTCTAATGTGGTCTGAGCCTATTTTCTTGCTAATCGTTCATCAGGTTCTCGAGAAGCCGCTATTAGATGTGTTGCATACATGCATAGTTTTGGTTCACTTTTATATTTGGTCACTTCCGGCGGGACA
The DNA here is from genome assembly GCF_035046485.1 of Aedes albopictus. Classification (NCBI taxonomy): domain Eukaryota; kingdom Metazoa; phylum Arthropoda; class Insecta; order Diptera; family Culicidae; genus Aedes; species Aedes albopictus. The sequence continues at coordinate 391,867,423 of NC_085137.1, forward strand.
TCCGGAACCGGTTCCAGAACACTATCGGTTCAGATGTGGTCTGAGAGTATTTTCCTGCTTATCGTTTATTAGGTTATCGAAATGCCGCAGTTTGATGTGTCGCATGCATAGGTTTGTAGCATTTTCATATATGACCCCTTCCTGAGGTACCGATCAGTAACACCTAAATGCCCATCACTCCGAAACGGCTGCACCGATCCGAAAAATTTTCAATAGAAAACAATGGGACCAGATTCCGCGTCGAATGAACCATCGGTCAATAAAGTCGGTTGAGGTTTACTGCCAAAAAGTGATGTGAGTTTTATTTGACCACATACATACACACATACATACACACACAGACATCACCTCAATTCGTCGAGCTGAGTTGATTAGTATATATGACTCGACCCTCCGGGCCTTCTATCGAAAAGTCATTTGTGGAGTCTTCCCAGTACACTTAGTGTACGAGAAAGGCAAAAAAATACAGTAGAGCGGTGATTTTATCGACTACCCAAGTAACAATGATAGCTGAATAACAGCTTATTCAGCCAAAATTTTTATAATCAAGCTTAAGAGCGCTTTATTCAGTCATTGTACAGCAATAATGTTTGTTGGGTAAGGCGGTCGATTTGAAATCGATTTTTGTTCTATTTTTAAGCAAAGTTGCTCCCTTCAAACATCTCTATTTCCATTACCAATGCTCCGATTCAGCTGAATTTTTTACTGTAACTAGCTAACATCAAATGTTTCAAATGTACATCGAGAAAAAAAATTTTAATTGATAATTCTTACTAAAAATACAAATCTCCTTTATTTTTTTTTTTGCTCAAATTTAAGGAGATTGACCTATATAATCAGCAATATTACGATTTGATGCAAAAACAATGTTCACATGATAAAAACATATTATATTCAGCTTTCTATGTATGCAAAAAAATAAAAATTCGTTAACTGCAATGCAAAATATTTGACTTTCAGTAATTTCCATATTTTTAAAAACTGTAGAGGTCGATTTTCAGGAAAAACTCAAAAATTGCTCTACTTAATTTTTTTTTCTGAAACACGATCTTGATATCAGAACATAATTATGCATATAAAATTTTGATCGTTGATAGAAGTTCACGACTTTCGTTTGGTTTTGTATACTAGTGTATCCTTTTGGTATTTTTATTTCTCCAATGATTTCTATAATTCAGACATTATTATGGGAATTTCCCTGAACATTATTCTAGGGATTTCTTCGGCTATTTTCAATAACTCATCTTAGGAATGTTTTCAATTTTCGTTTAAAATTTCTGTTGAAACAGTTTCAGAATTACATTTGGCATTTTTTCTAATTCTTCTTGTGGCAACTTTTCGATACATATCTTCCTATTAACAGAAAAGCCATCTACATTATTCACGCATATTCTCGTGAATCGCTCATCAAACTCTTGGTTGATTGATATCAATAGTACTTGTACCAATTAACTATATGCAAAATTTGTTTTCATAAATCCAGAACATTACATAAAAACTGTGTCTTATGTGCATTCATTGTTACTTTCTGTGACTGACCAAATAAACTGTTCCAAATAAATTTACATACGATTGACAGTGTAACCTTATCTGCAAATTCAACCTATTTTAATGACAAGTTCGAAAAATCTCGTTAATACAGATAAAAAAAAAAAAAAAAAAATGACAAGTTCAAAATATTCCCAAGACGGCCGCCACAATGGCCGACTTCTGCACTTATTCACGATTTCAAGCGCACAAATCTCATTAAAATCGAAACCAGCGCACCAGATCTTCTTATTTTAAGGCTTTTTAGAGGAAGTAAGAACAAAATAAAACCTACATCATCTTTAAGTATCAACATTTTGAGATTTATGGATTTAAAATTGAGGCACAATTTTGAATCTGGATTATGAGACGTTTGTCCTTAAAAATGCATTCAAAAAGTTTTCACAATAAAACAATATCATGAAACGAGCTCATCAATTTCATGAAACGAGCTCATCAATTTATGTGCATTCTCTTCGGCGATATACGAATCTGAAACCTGTTTTAATAAATTAACCAGCCTAGAGCTGAAAATCTCTATAATAAAGTAATAATAATAATGAATCCTATTATAGGGAACGAATACAAACGTACTGTGGAGCGGATCTGGTGTGATGGTTAAAGCACGTGACTATCACGCCGAGGACCTGCGATCGAATCCCACTCCCGACAAACTCGCAACAATGTGAGTTCTTCCTTCGGAAGGGAAAAGAAGCATGGGTCCCCGAGATGAACTAGCCAAGGGCTAAAAATCTCGTTAATACAGATAAAAAAAAAAACAAACGTACTGACGTGAGAAATTACTCCAAAACTAATACAAAAAAATATCGAAATAATCGCAGGTTAGGCTGTCCCTAAAAAAATCGACGTTCAAAAAGTCAAGGTTCTCAACCTTAAAATGGGAACTTACGTATTTTCGGCCGTTTTGTTGTGTTCGTCATGGGGGTTTTTTGAAACTTATTGAACTCAGAATCGGCCTTAAATCTTTCCCGATCAAGCTGAATGATATGACCAAGTTTCATATAATTTGTCCGACAAAAACCGTCCATGACGAAGAGAACAAACCTGCTGATAATACTCTTTGTCACCCTAGATGCATATTTGAAACATTGTTGTTGAACATTTCGATTTTTTTTAAATCATTTAGAGGTTCCGCCAGGGCAATTTTTAAAAAAGGACTTTTTCTTATAAAAATTGTGAAAAAATATTGTTTTCTTAATCAAATTTCTGTGTCCCCTATAGTGGTCGGTCCTCTCTTCTCAAAGGTGACCATTGGAAATCTCATCAGGGATATCCTCGGAAACTACTCCAGAAATTTTTTAAGAAGTTTTACATGAAATTCTTTTAGGATATCCTTCGGGTATTTCACTAAGGGTTATTCCAGAAATTACTCCAGAGATTACTTCAGAAATTGCTTCAGCGATTTGAGTTTAGGAATTCGTCCAGGAATCTTTCCAGAAATTTTTCAAGTTTTTCTTCTAAGAATATCAACAGGTATCTTCTGGATTTCTTTTATGCGATTCCTTCATAAAATCCTTTAGGGATTTCTTTGGAAATTCAGAAATTCTTCCAGAATTTTTGTGCAATTTCTGGACGAACTGTTAAAAAAATCCGAGGATAAATCTTTGAAGGAATCTAAAAATATCTGAAGAAACCCCAGGAGCTATAAGAACCTTTGTCGGAATTGCTGCATTGGGTAATTCCCTCTGAAAACAGGCCGCCTTTTACATAATGTCTAGGATTTTAGACTTTCTTGCTTATTCCCTAGAAAATGATGGAAACCACTTATGATGGGTTAAATTGATGGACCCCTTGCTTACCAAGGAGCTGACAAGGTGACAAAAATGACGATTTTTTATCAAAATGCGCCTCTTTACGTCATATCTCGAAAATTCATGATGTAACATGTACAAAATATCACATTTCTATGAGGAGAAAGGGAAAATATTATTTTGCATATAAATAGCCACGAATGATCCATGATAAATTGCCAAACGGTCCGTCGATAACTTTTCAATATTCCTAAGAAGCATATCAGAAAACCATGAAGCAGTCATTTGGATCCATAAAACATTGTCGAAGTCACTCTATGGTTTCCCGGGGGTTCTTCTTGGGACTCCACCAGAATTTTCCCGTGGTATTTCTAAGCATAGAAATATCTCTTGCTTAAGGAATAACTTTTGTGATTTCTATCGGAATTCCTACTGAGAGAGAATTCTTTTTGGGAATTCTCCTGGAATTCGTGCAAGAATTTATCATGCCATTTCTGCTAGAATATTCCCCTATTGCCCCAGTACATATTTTAGAAATTATTCCGAAATCCGCGGTATTTCATCTGGAATACTAAGATAGATTTCTTCAGAGATTTAAACAGGGATAGAGTGCGACTAAAAAAAACTATAATCTGCAAGAAGGCTGTGTTCCAGTAGGTATCTCATAGCAAACAGAAGAGAAGTACTATAATATTGCATCGTTCAGCTGCAAAATTAAAAAAAAAACTTTCTAATACAGCACAGAATATTCTTAAATTCCCTTTTTTCTGCCCGCAACAATCTCCTAAATTCAGTTCTACAGAAACACTACAATATAAGCTTTATGTCAAACTCCTTAAATACTTTTCATAGGAAATAAAGGTTCTTTTGAACGTCACAAAAAATGTTTCAAAAAGCACCAAATTACAAATCGAGAATTAAAAAAGATTGACAGAGATGAACCAGCCACGGGCTGAAAGTCTCTTTAATAAAGATAATAAAATAATAAAAAATAAAAAAGATTGGAAGAGCAAAACCAGATTCTCACTGGAAAACCCCCTGACGGCGGCATCAAACTTACATTCCGCGTTGCCCAGCCAGCAAGCGAAGAAGTATTAAACCAACAACATCCAGCACAAACAACACTCCGTTGCAGCTCAGCAGCGAGAAGAAAAGAAAATAATGCAATTTATTCACTCGGTACGGTTGACCATGACATAAATTGAACATTGTGTGTAATGCCGTTGTTTTTGTTGCTGTTGTTGCTTCTACTTGTTTTTGTTGTGCATCGGTACCGGTGGTGGTAGCACACCGTGGCAGCAGCAGCACTTTTTCATCGACTCCCAACGTGCTTCGTCCAACCACCAACCATTGCATCGCCGGCTACAACCCACATTCCGAGAGTGTCACAACTTGGCGACCAGTAGTACCTTACCATTGTACCTTCCTACCCCTCGTTCGGTGTAGAATGAACATCATTTTCCGAAACTGCGACGACCACAGAATCACAATAATAACTCCAATTTTGGACCGCTTTTGTGTAACGACAGCATGTCTGGACCAAAACTGCCCCGGTTCATCTGCGCTTGGGTGGGAGGAATGCTTGCGCTAGGTATCTGGTGCAACTCGTAACAAAGTAAATGCATAAATTTTAATATATCCGGCCACTCGGGACCAAAGCAATGGCGGTGATGGGGTATGCGACGATTACCTTTTCTGCTGCGCGCTACCCGGCTTACATATTCATGCGCACACAAGAGATCGGTAGACAAAAGCTGCACCGGCAATGGCAATCATGGTATGGAGACACCATCTAAACACACGAACATTCTTTCTACACAACTCAGTCGGAACGGAACCAATTACGTAGCAATGAGTTGTTAGTAGGTACATAGTAAGTTTTGAATTGAACCCAGACCCAGGGCAATCGGAAGTACGATGGCCATGAAATTCCTCAATGTACTCCCAGAACACACGTTGCTGGTGTTGTAGCTCCATTAATTGGTTGCATCTTCATTTGGATGGGCTGCTGTGTTCAGATCTGGCGACGAGCACAAGAGGATGTCAGGAGTATAAGTTACTAATGTTTGAACATTCTAAAATGGAAAGCTTTCTAATTGGTGAGCCCAACATAGAAACGGCTGTATAAATTCACACATTTAAAAAAAACAAAACACTGTCTTCGGCGAAGCTGTTGCAAATTGAGTGCTCTATTAGAGAAAAATGGGAATATTTGTATTTGAGACTTTATTGTCAACCTAGAACATCCTGAACACCATGAAGTTTAGAAATACGAAAAAATTGACATACCAGTTGTTCTTAAAGCTGAATTTGGGTATGGGTTACGTTCATATGTATTCATTTCACCTTCGTCAAGTATATCAGAAGGTGTTTTATATTCTGGGATGTTCTAGGTGTTCTAGGTTTTCCAAACTGTCCAATAGTGAAGTTCTTCAAACCTACAAGAATAATTTCATGTGTTTTCGCCATAAATATCAGCATTGCATAATCTCCTCAAATTTGTAACGCCCATGATATATTCAATGTTTTTATAGGCACTATGGGATACTCTAGGTCAGCCAAACTACCTTGGAGTTTGGAATTTCAGGTCTACACTCGTAACAGCAGGCATATCTAATTCTGAGTAACGTTGCATAATCAGTCGTGGTTACTGGACCAACCTGAAGTCTACTATGTATTACTATCATCCCTCTGGACATTAAAGGTCGTCCAAACTGTCCTGAAGTTTTGCTCTTGATGGTAACAGTAGTTTTTCTCACAATGAACTGTAACATTACATATCCAAATGTAAACTGTAATCCCCCAGGCATTTCATGAGTCATTCCAAGATAGTTTTGAGATATTCCAGATCAACCAAACTACTCCGGAGATCATAGCTTCAGGTCTACACTTGTGATAATAGCTTTTACCATAATCGACTATATTTACCAAAATAGTTCGGGGAACAATAAGCGTTGTTATATATTTTTGGAATATCATGAGCAGCCCTTACTGTTATGGAGATTAGTTGATAAAAACAACCACTGTAACATGAGGTGTTATTTTTAGATAGTAACGTTATACAACCAAATAGAGTCCATGAACCTCTGAACTCTCAAGGGCCACTTCATGATACTTTTGTGATAATTTAGGTCATCCAATATTTCACATGGAGTACACAACTTTATATCTACACTTGCAATGCTAGTATCCTATACACTGAATAATGATACATAATGAACCATATTTCTAATTCTTTACCATATTCTTCAAGGACTAGTAGGCATTGTTCTGTACCTTTGAAACATTAGAGGTCAAGTGTAGATAAAATACACAAAAAAAACATTTAACCCTCTAATACCCAAATTATTGATATTGATCTAAATATCATTTTTCGATTTAAACATGTTTTGGAAGATGATTCTTTTGAATTCTCGATTTCGTGAATTTCAGTTTTTGAATTTTCTAATTTTTATTTTTGAACATCCCCGCACTTTTATATTTTACCTGGAAGCCTATTTGGGATACGGATTTTTTGAGATGAAAATATTTAGAGAATTTATAATTATTGTTGAAATTTTTTATTTTAAATTTTTTTCATAGAAAATTTTATTTTCCGTGTAATTTTCAGGAGAATCATTTTGAAGTGTATTCTATTCCCTTGAAGTATTAAACTAGGGTAGAGTGATTTGGGAAAAATTTAAAATATGATAATTGTAGCGATTCAATACAAAATAAACAATGATTTCTAATAGGTGACTAAAACATCATTTTTTCAATAATTCAAAAAAAAATGTAAATACGCTTGAAAATACACCAAAAACTATTTTGAGATATATAAAACAGTCCTAAACATCATCCAAAAATATAAAAAAATGATTTTCCACGAAACAAAAATTACAAAAATGCTCAAACTGTACCCCGTCTAAAGGCGGGGTTAACCCGGGTAGAGCCAAAGAACAAACCAAGGACATAAAAATAACAAATTTTGCCATCATGTCTCATTTTATCATTCTTTTGTTATTCATGAATAACACTGAATAACTAGCTAAGAATAAAAAATGTTATCATTGCAAAATTTGTTATTTCTGAGTTTTTATTGCATAACAATAAATAACTGAATAATAACAAAATATGCAATCATACCACCATAATATCCTATGAACATCCTAAGTAAAATAACATCCCAATGGCATATTTCGCAATCATAACTTATTTTGTTAATGATGAGTTATGTTGGGAATAAGAGCTAAGATTGTTCAAATTTTTATGAAACTCTTTTTTTGAAATCTGCATTCGTTGTAGTCATTATTTGTCACGATAACAGAGCAGAACTAACGAAGATCAAATTTTGCTATTGGAAATGAATAGTTGAATGGCAAAATTTGTCATTGGTTTGTTGGGAATAAGAGCTAAAAGAACAAAAATAATAACTGACTTTGTTCCGGAAAAACTCAATAATAACTTTAAATATCCTTATTAGAACAAACGAAGGACAAAATATTTGAAAATGGAAAATAACTGAATAAGTTATTATCGAGTTATTGAGAACAAAGTAAGTACAAAATAAGTTATTTCAAAAGAGATAAGATAATTGTAAATTTTATTCTTAAGAATGGAAAAAATGTAGTGTAAGTTCAGAAATGTTTTGTCCTTGGTTTGATCTTATATAACAAAATTAGTTATTATTAACTTTTTTTTCTGGAACAAAGTGAGTTATTATTTTTTGTTCTTTCAGCGCTTATTCCCAACAAACCAATAATAAGATTTGCTCTTCATCAATATTCTATTTAAAATAAAATAAATACAAAATAGCTCATCAATAACAAAATTAGTTATGCCTTTGGGATGTTATTTTACTTAGGATGCTCAGAAAAACTTATTTTGTTATGATTGCATATTTTGTTATTATTCGGTTATTTATTTTTATTCAATAATAACTCATAAATAACAAATTTGGCAATGATAACGTTTTTTTTGTTCTTGGCGAGTCATTTAGTGTGATTCATTAATAACATAAAAATGATTAAATGAGATATGATGGCAAAATTTGTTATTTTTATGTCCTAGGTTTGTTCTTTGCCTCTACCCTGGTACCTAATCTAACCTACCCAGATCCGTAAACTTCTGTGAAATTGAGAGCTCTTTCAAAATCTTTTTGAGACATTGCAGGATTACTATACTTCCCTACAACTAAGAACTTCAAGCTAAGATGAAGATATGACGAAGCTACATCTCGAATTTTCAAGAGCCGAAATCTGAAGACCCAAATTAATGATTCGTATCGAAAAGTTCATTATCAGCGGATAACCAATCGCTCAACTTTTCAGCTCAAACCATCTTTTGGTTCTTCAGATTTGTGCTATTGAAAATTCGAGATGTTGCTTCGTCATATCTTCACTTTAACGTTTGTATCAAAATTATTTCCCGCTACATTGAGCAATCCTACTTAGTCAATCATGTTCACAAGGCATTCTTTGAATTTTCTGGATATTCTGGGCTAAGTGTTCTGGAACTAAGTTCTTAAAAATCTATGACTATGGAAGCAGTTTCTCAAGCTACAAATAGTAACTACACGTAACTAGACAGCGTTCAAATCAATAATCATTCCACAAGATTTCCTCGAATAAAGTTTCCCCGAAAGTTGTTTCCTCGGAAAACGATTCCCCGAAACATTTATAATACTATTTTTAGTACTGGTTTCTGATCATTTTCTTGATTAATTCCATTGTCTGAACTGGTCATTGAAACGAAATAGCGGAATGTTAACCTGAGCACAAATTGTGCCGATGTGTAGTCTTCAGAAAGATATCAAGATCATGGTAACTTTCACACCTTATTGATATTGTGCATTCCCTTTTATATTTTTTTATCTGTATTAACGAGATTTTTAGCCCTAGGCTAGTTCATCTCGGGACCCACGCTATGCTTCCCTTCCGAAGGAAGAACCCACATTTTGTGTGTTTGTTGGGAGTGGGACTCGAACCCAGGTCCTCGGCGTGATAGCCCTCTTATCATGAATTTATCGAAATATAATGTTCTTCATGATGCTTGAATAAGATTTGCTTTTCTTTTAAATATGGTCCTTCTTTTCTGTTGTACTAATTGAAAATGATATGGTACTCAACTAAGAACACGCTCATCATTATTTTCCATTCTTTTATTCATTGAGTTCTTTCTATTTATTTTTGAAAACGCCCTTTGAACCCATAATACCTTTAAAACAAGTCATCTTGATTGTGGTAGTAATCTGCTTAAGTTCATTGTCATTGTAAAACACATGATCCAGATGACTTAAACTTTTAGTCTTAAAGTATTCTCGCTTGCGAAGGAAGTCTATGAGCACAATTTTAATGTGTATTCACAGGCTCTCCTTGGGCATAGAGTATCATTGTACTTGCCTCACAATACACAAATTCATGCAATGGCAGGCAAAGGACGCCATTGAAGATTAATAACTGTGGAAGTACTCAAAGAACACTAAGTTGAAGCGAGGCTGGCCAAGTCCCAGTGCGGACGTAGAGCCATAAATAAGAAAAAGATAATGTTTGAAAGAAGAAAAACTTTATTAAATGACAGGTTGTCAATCGAGCCAAAAAGACGGTGCTGGATCTTTAGGTCGCAGTTCATTAGGCTGAAAATGTCATTACAACGGACGTGCATCAGTCCGGTTGAGTTGAAAGCCATGAAAAACCCCAGCTTGATTATGTTATAGAAAGCCCAATACTCAAAAGAATAGCCTACTTTTCAAAGAAGGTAAATCTGTCAATGGACAGTCAAGCTATGTAATATAACAACTAAAAACAACTGCGTGTTATAAATAGAAGCAAAATTTTCAGATGGAATGTTGGCAGAATGATCAATTAATCATCAGTACTTCAGTAACAGTATAACATCTGCATCAAGAAATCATCTATGTGAGAAAAGGGAAAAGGATAAAAGAATATTGTAAATCACGGAAGTATATCCCAGTATCCATAGAATGCCCTAGATTAGAGGAATGTAAAAAATCTCAAGGGACTCAAACATCTTCTAGGACTTTGAAAAAAAAATCCATCGTTTTTGAAGAAAATCAGGAAAACGGCCTACTGACCCATTCTCAGCAACCCATTCGGCTTAACGCACTTTGGTCTGACGTACTTTGGCTAAGCGTCCTAAAGATCCCCCTTGTTGTGCATTGGGTCAAGTAAAAAGTGCGCCATACTAGGAACCTTTCGTAGCAAACAGTGCCTAGCACAGTTATAGTAAAAAAAACCTGCAACATCAAACTTTCCGACCGTAAGCAGAGGCTAAACCATCCAGATCGATGCCCCAGCGGAGGAAGACTAACCCTTTCAAACCAGACATTTTAAAATTAACAAATCAATATTTTAACATAATGATGTAAAAATCGAGCCCAGAAGAAGGTCCACTCCCCGGATCGAATCGTCGGCAAAGATTTAAAAGTAATCGTTGCAAGTTTGTTGACTGCAACAAGTTACCGTTACACCCGTAGACTTTAGGATCTAAACAGTGAACAGTCTAAAATCAGAACAGTTTGGGTGACCTAAGATATCCAGAGAAAATAGAGTAAGGTGGGGCAAGAGTTCGACCTTAGTTGAAAATTCAACTTTTTTCAAGAAATCGAAGCAGATAAAAATAAATGAATACCGTGTGGTGATTCTACCATCCATGGGATAAAAATTACAAAAGTTACAACACTTTTTGTATGTGTGTGTCTAATTCGAACTCTTACCCCACCACTGGGGCAAAAGTTCGAATCTAGTGTTTGTGGAATTTCACTAACCGTAGCACACTATTTTGACACTTCGGTAATCTGAATACCTAAAACCAATTGATATTTGATGTGGGAACTGAAATACACTTTAAAGTTCGATCTGGATTTTACCCAAATCAGGGTTGAATTTACTACATCAAAATTAGTAGTTTTCCGCCAAATTCAGATGAAACAACTTTTTATTTCAGCTTTGATCGAATTTTCTCACTAATTCCATCATTTTTAGAGATAATATGTACATTTTGCAGAATTTTAGGTTTTTACCTAAAGTTGCTACATAACTCGAACTTTTGCCCCACTATGTGTAAAATATGGTTTCCAAATCTTTTCTGCAAAAAGTTATACATGCTAAAGCATCTTCAAAATATACCTAGTTACGCCCCAAAATAAAATATCGAATTCGATTTCATTACAATTCCATTCCATGCGTTGGAAGGACCATCGCATATTACAATTTTTTGATCAAAAACCAACAATTTGTCATAACTTTTCGAAATATTGATCAATTTTCATATTTTTTTGAGTGAAAGACTCTTTTTCAAAAAGGCTTCGAACAACCTTGACACCCGAAAGAAATAATTTGAATTGAACTCAAAAACTTCAAAAGAAACTCTTGCCCCACTCGAACTTTTGCCCCACTTTACTCTATTCTGAATCATAATCTACCCTTTTCATACTGTTGAGCACCAAATCTACAAAAATATGCAGAAAAAAACTCTTTAAAGGGTTAAGTCTGTTTAACTCGCATTGGTGAATGAATTAACTCGCATAAGTGCACATATATTGCCTGCCTCCACTTTCGAATACCTAAGACACTTTTGCTGCATCTTATGCGATGAAATTTTTAAGAATAAATTTAAAAAAAAAATCTGGGTCTTCAATACCCTTATCAGATTAAATATCTCCATTACCTCTAATTGCCGATACTGTACTGGAACACTTCAATTCAGAACTCGTAATTTTAACTCAGTTGCTCGTACAACAAACGAAGTTAAGAAGCACTTGTGTGTACCTACGTTCCACCTAAACCCAACCTTGCGCCGCTCTGCGGTAGGCATATTTCAAAAGAAGGTGAAAACGGTGTCACTGCCAGCAGGTTAGTGGGCCAACTCACGCGGTGGTGGCGGGTTTTTCTTTCTTTAGATAGAGTCACCAATTTCGAACGTTTTTGGGTGACGAATGGATGGATGAATGCATGGATGGGGGAAAAGAAGCAGGTTGTGTGGTGATTACGTCGTTCGTCGGCGTCCTCCTCATCGTCATCGTCAACCCTCGACGACAACCTTTTCCAACCTACGAACGTGGACGCGAGTAGGCATAGGGCATGCTCAATGGAAACAGTTGGGCTCCGCGGTTCCGTTGCAAGGGAATCGGTGTGCAATGTGTCATTGGATAGTAATAACCGAGTGCCAGATATTGAAATTTGTAATTTCTTTCAACTGCAAAGAAATTACAAATTTCAATATCTGGCACTCGGTTATTACTATCCAATGAAAGTTTCTGCTAAATTAGAAATATTTTTGCAATTTTCGAAATCTCTCAATTACTAGCTACTGCTTTCAAAAATGTTTACCTCGAAGTGGCCCTCTCAAGTAACTTTTTTTTGTCAAATAGACTAGAAGAGGTTTTTAGAACCACCATAAAACCAAAATAAAAGGTAAAAGGTTTCATGACAAAATTAATGGCCATCAAAATGTTACTTGGGTTTGCTATTTGACTTTCCCTCTGTATCGATTGGCTATCCACTAGCCAGAGTGAACCTTAGTCATTGAAACCAATTACCTGCATAAAAAAATATTTAACTTCTTTTTTTTTTCAACACAGTCCTCCATTTTGACGAACTATTTAAAATTTACTTGTTCTTATTTAGTGGTACTTTATTGTTTTTTTTTTACTTACTCTTTCGTTTTCAGCAAATGGACCACAAAAAGAGTAAAGTGTCTTAAATAAAGATAAACGTGCCTGTTGTAGCTGGCCTTCTGAACATTCAGTTCGTATGTTCTGGCTTCTAAGAAAAGCTTATTCGCGATTTCTCAACGCCTAAGATAAAATCCAAAGCACATCTGACCCCATCCACCCCAGGCCCACGACGCCGGCGGAAGTGGCGGGCGATGCTCATCGTGTGGAGTGGGTGGTTTGAGAAGAGTCTACCTAATAATAAGCCTTATACAAATGTGTGGTTTAACACACATAAAAAAAATACTATCAGTGTGATCCATAAATAGAGATATCACTCTCGCTTTCCACCGAGTGATAGTTTGACGAATAGTTGTCTCCTACAGTAAAATCGATGAAGCAGCTACTTTGCTAGAGTCAGGTCGGGAACGAGCCGAGAGCGTTTGCTCCCAGCACCGGACCTATTCCCCTCTCACGCACTATTATCGTACCGTAGTAACACAAAAGTGTGATTGTTTTACGAGCCGGGCGGGGATGACCTGAAAATATTGACGACCTGTTCCGTTCCGATTCCGAACCCAATGCGTGCGGTGGTGGTGGTCGAAATTTTAATGGATCGCTTTTCACTTTCTTCTACAATCTACAATACAGTCTACGCGGTCGGTCGGTCGGTCGGTTTTCGTTTGACGAATGGTTGTTATGTCATTTACTCATTTGACAAAAACTCATAAATGTATTTATGTCAAAGCATGCTCTCCAGTCTGGCACCCCGCGAGCGCCGTGTGTTTCGTCGTTCGAGGCCTAGGTGGGCACGTGGTGTGCGACGACATCGGCATTAACTAAGTTGAGTAAACAGCAATCGATAAATTGGAATAATTTCGGGGCTATTGGGGAAAATCGATGTTGTTGAAGTCGTTATGTGAGTTAACGATAGTGATAGGAATTTAAATTTGCTTGTACAAGTTTAAATTATGTATTTTGAAGGAAAAGAGCAAATAATTGCTGTTTGAACATTCCCAGACTACCAATTAAAACTGTAATTTAAAGTTTATAACAGTTTTTTTTTGTAATTTTATCCATGAAAGTAACATTGCATAAGATACATCAAAAGGGCTTCCTGTGCACAAAACTGGATGCGATGCACGAGGATAAACTGAACAATAATAATTATAACTTGAAGGTTAATTATTGGCCACAATGTAGCATCTTACGGGCATTTTTTTTATTATCGTACAAATTAGGCCGAAGGATCTCTGATTTTCATGAAACTTTTTCCACATGGATAAATGAATGAAAGAAATTGAGAAAAATTCAGAGTCGCTTATTTTCCCGGAAAACTCAGGTGGAAATATTTTGTTTCCCCCCTGACACTACTTACTTTTAAAAATCAAAACTCAAGAACGAAGCATCGTAGAAACAAAGTTTTTTTAAGAAATGAAAGAAAATTTTCTCAGAAATCAAAAAAAAATATATGAACTGGACAAAGTTTTTTACAAAATTTTCCACCGTTGAGAAAATTTGTAAAGAAAAGCCGGAAAAACTATGCCCAAACTCATGGAAAATTTTTAAAAAAATATTTTTGTGAAGGTTGTTTTATAAGCTTTAATTGCTGAAATATTTGGAATGCACTTTTTTCGTTTTTGAGTTATGGCCAATTTTGTTGAAAAAAAATCAAATGTGCCATATAAGCCTTTTTTTTTTTGAAAAATCATAACTCAAGAACGAGCACCGTAGAAACAAAGTTTTTTCTTGAACCGAACCACTACGCAGAATACCCTCTTCAAATGAATGTAATCAGTTTTGTACCTTTTAATTCCGCCCTTTTTGCTTATTCTTATCCACAGTGGATAACTGACACTGAGGAAGATTACAAGTGGTAGTCGAAATACGCGTATCTGTCGAAGGATAAGCAAAATAGGGCGGAATTAAAAGATACGAAACTGATTACACTCTTTCGAAAAAAGCTTTTTTTAATGAAAATGAAAGCAAATTTTCTCAGGAATCCAAATAAAATATGATGTTGGAAAAGTTTTTCACAAAATTTTCCACCGTTGAGAAAATTTATAAAGAAAAGCCGGAAAAACTATGCCCGAATTCGAGGAAAATTTTCAAAAAAATATTTCTGAGAAGGTGATTTCATAAGCTTTGATCGCTGAAATTTTTGGAATGCACTTTTTTTTTTCTTTCCCGAGTTATGACCAATTTTGTGATAAATGACCATGTAAGCTTATATATTATATGGTCATTTTACACAAAATTGGCCATAACTCAGGAACGAAAAATAGTTCTTTCCAAAAATTTCACCAATCAAAGCTTATGACAAAAAAATTTTTTTCGAAATTTTCCGCGAGTTCGGACATAGTTTTTCCAACTTTTCTTTATGAATTTTCTCACATAAACCAATCGAGCTAAAATGTGTACCAATGATGCACATATCATAGGTTGACAAACAGTCAAAAATTGAGAATTTTTGATGCACTCTATGAAAAGTTACAGCATGTTGAAATTTTTTTTGAGAGAAAAAAATGTTCCCTATCCCAAACATATTGGCCACCCTTTGTATGTTCATTGCCTTGGATAAGTTGAATAATGTGTTATAAGTTATGAGATATCGCAATTCTAAGCAGATTTTTTTTTCCGTATGGCTTCCTAAGATCATCGATTTCACTAGAATTTATTCGTCGGAAAATAATGTCATTTAGACCCAACCAGTTTTTGAGAAGTTTATGCCCTTGAGGGACCGCTCAGCCTAGAGATATGGACTTCAAATTTTGAAGTTTTTATAGCTATTAAGCCATGACTAATGGTCATTAATCCTTCAAAAACGCATCAATAGTCGATCAGGTGGACAAAGACCAGAATCGTGACTTGCTTTAATTTGTATTTCTTCAGGTCTTTCTACAACTCATACTTAAACTGTTCGAATTTTTTGATTCCATTGACGACGAAATGCAATTCGCGGAGGTACTGGCACATGCTCCGGAAAATTTGGAAACAATGCAATACACGGAGCTGTGCAGCTGAAGGCGTTTCTGTATGCGTTTGAGTTTGTTTTTGCACATTGCAAATCAGATGGATTGTGATGAAACTAGATTAATCACAGAAAGGTGGAATCGCTGGATAAATTTCATGAGGAAATCCTGGAATAATTTCTGAAGAAATACCTGAAAAACTCACCAAAGATCTTCTAAAGAAATCCATGAAAAAGTCCAAAAAGAAACCTCAAGAGGAATGTCTGAAGAAATGTTTGAATGAATCCCTAAATAAGTTCTTGGCAGAATGGTCCTGAAGGAGTTCCTGGAAGAATCCCTAAAGAAATTCCAAAAAAAACCTTTCTGATACTTGTGGCGAAATACTTTTAAGAATTCCCAGAGACATTTCTGAAGAAATTCCTTGAAAGCTCTTTAAGAAATTCCTGGACGAATCCCCGAAGGAGTTCTAGGAGCAGTCTCTCAACGAGTTTCTGTAGAAATTCATAAATAAGTTCCTAGAGATATTCCTGAGGCTATTTGAGAAAAGGAGGAAGGAGTTCTGAAGGAGTTCCTAGAGAAACCGTTAAAGGTGAAATGTCTCAAAGAATTCGAAGAAATATTCCCTGAAAAAAATCCTACGGGAATTCAAGAAGAAATATTTAGAAGAATCCCAGAAATAATTTCTCGATAAATCATCGAAGTTGTTCCTAGAGCATAGTTTCCCAAAAAATCAAATTCAAAAATTCAAGTAGAAATCTCAGAATGAATTTCAGGAAGAGTCCCTTAAGAGTTCGTGGACATTTCCCTAAAGAAGTTCCTGGAGAAACCCCTGAAGAAATTTGAGAAGAAACTCCTGAAGGAGTTCATGAAGCAATCATTGATGAAGTTCCTACAGAAACATCTGCAACGATTCCAGAGCGAGTCCCTCGAAAGTTTCTAGCAAAATCCTTGAAGGAATTCCTGGATGTATTCAAAACGGAATTCCTAGAGGGATCGCCGAAGAATCGCAGAAGAAATCACTGAAAGAGATTTTGAAGAAATCCATCAAGGAATTCCAGGAAAAATCCAATGAAAAATTCTTGGAGAAATGTCTGTATTAATCCCAGAAGAGTTCCTAGAGAAGTCCCTGGAAATCTCTCAAAGAGTTCCTGGAGGAGTCCCTGAAGGAGTTCCTGGAGAGTTCGCTGAAGAAGTGACAGAAGAAACTCTCCTTGAAATTCCTTTAAGATTTCTAGGAAAATTTCTGAAGTTATTTCTGGAGGAATTCAAGAATAAATTCTTGAAAAAATCCTCAAAAAATCCATGGAGAAATCACTGAAGAAGTTCCCGGAGGAATCCCCCAAGGGGTTCATGAAAAAATTCCTGGGAATTCTGGTAAAATCACAATTAGAGTTCTAGGAGAAATTCCTGAAGGAATTCCAGCAGGAATCCTTGGCTCCAGCATCAGTCAAGGCATACATCATTCAATTCAAGACCAACAATTAAAAAAGGCCACATCAACATTGCGTAAACAAACACGTTTTTGTCAACATTGGGCCTTCTGGGCTCCACCCACGCCTCTCACCACCATTAACAGAAAGCTTGATGTTTGCGCTTTCTGTTAGTGGCCACATCAACTTGTTTACAAAATGTTGATGAGGCCTTCTCAATTGTTGGTCTTGAATTGAGCCCCAGCTAGGAAGCATAATAGGGTAACGAAGGATATTATCGGCAAGTTTGTTCTTTTCGTCATGGATGGTTTTTGTGGGCAAAATTGCCTGAAATTTAGACATATAACTCAGCTTGGTTGGGAAGGAGTTGAGGCAAACTCTGAGCTCAATAGGTTTTTAAAAACCCCCCATGACGGAGAGAACAAAACTGCCGAAAATACGTAAGGTCCCCTATGTGGTGTTAAGTATAGGTTTAAAGCTTTTACCATTGATGACGTCATACCCGACATTAACCTATCGTTCACATGTTTTTATTTTGGCCACCTAGCCCAACTTACGATAAAAATTTACCTGACTTCGACCCAAGATTCAATATTTTTTCAATCTGGAGGAATTTTGCAGGTTTTTTTGTGTTCCGTGTCCAGCTAGTCATTTGAATGACAATTCTCACCTGAGACCCTCCGAAACCCTCAAAAACGCCCCTGAAGCCGCGGGGTTTTCCCTGCTGAAACTCCCTTAAAAGTTCTCTGAAACTCAGCATGACCCTCTTAAACTTCTTTGCAACCTTGTACTCGCAGTTTATGGAGGAATCACTGGAGGTACCCCTCAAGCAGTTCCATGAGAAATCCCACAAGGAACCTAAAACGAAATTTTCCAACGCATTCCAGAAGAAATCTCTGCTAAAATTCTTAGAAGAATCGTTTTAGAAATTCCTGGATCTATCTCTCAAGAAATTACTGTAAGAATCCTTGTAAAAAAAATCTTAGAGGAAGCCCTGAACAAATTCCTGGAGGAAACCTGTAACAAATTAAAAGAAAGTGGAACAATTCATGGACCACGTTAGGTCCATATTACGAACAATCAATAATAGAACCCTATAAATGCTCTATTTAATTTTTCATTTCGAAAAATGTTCGGGATATTCTTCGGAAATTTCAAGAGTAATTGCTTCAGCGATTAATTTGAGAACTTCTTTGGAAAATAAATGGGAATTTCTACGGTAGTTTAATTGGAATTTGTTTTGTATTTTCTTTAAGAATTGAATTTTTTAGAAATTTCTGCATGCAGCACCGGGAATATATTAAAATTCACAATAACGTGGAATTTTCAACGGCATTTTCTTAGAAAATATTTCCAGTTATTTCTTTGTAAAATCATGCCATGTTTGAGAATTTCTATTACAACGCCACTGAGATTTTTTTGGCAATTTTATTAAGCTTTCTTATGTAAT
Organism: Aedes albopictus; assembly: GCF_035046485.1. Taxonomy (NCBI): domain Eukaryota; kingdom Metazoa; phylum Arthropoda; class Insecta; order Diptera; family Culicidae; genus Aedes; species Aedes albopictus. The sequence continues at coordinate 391,886,226 of NC_085137.1, forward strand.
TCCTTTTCATTTTATTGTATACATACATGTCAATAGAAATTACTTCTGTTTTTTTTTTGTTGTTTCCTCCAATGAATTGCGAAATTTTAATTTTTATAAAATTTAAACAGCTAGTGCTTCGTGAATTCCTTCAACAACTTCTCTATAAATTCCTACCGCTTTTTTGTTATTGAAAAATCGTTCGGTAACTCTTTTTATTTGATTTTTTTTTATTTTATTGGCAGCTCCCACGATAATTTAACAAGAAATTGTATCTGCTATTTATTTGGAAATTTCCAAGGCAACTAATTCTTCCACAATGCCTTCGCAATATTCATTGAGAATTCCTTTGGATATATTTCATGAAATTGCTTCGAAAATTCAGAACTTTTTGATTGGAATATTTAACTATTCTCCTTGTCTTTAAACGGGGTATAGCTTGAGCGTTTTTTTGTATTTTTTTTCCTTTCCTGAGCAATCAAAACTAACACATTTTTGGCATATATTTGTGACTGTTCTGTATATTTCAAAATGGTTTTTTGCTTATTCTAGAAATCATTGAAAAACAGATGTTTTGTCATATTATTCTTACTTTTCTATTAAATTTCAACAATTAACATGTTTCATATTTTCCCTTAATCATTATATTATCGTTTGAAAGTTTAAGAGTTGTCAATTCACGCTATATATATTTTCCTTAAAAATACACTGAGAATAAAATTTTACATAAAAAAATAAAACATCATAAAATCTCAAAATGTTTTCGTCCTTTCTTCCTGAAAAAATATAAAAGTGTTGGAATTAAAAAAATAAAGAAAATCAAAAACCAAAATTCACAAAATCGCGAATTTAAAAAAATCACCTTAGAAGGTTGTCATCGATTTCAACCCCTTCGGGACGACTCGTCGCTGTAGAACACGTCAGCAAAGTTCAAATGAACCAACCGTCCTGAAAGGGTTTAATGATAGAAAATAATATTGTGATTAAAATAAAAAGGGTTTGAGGGGGTTAAAACATATTTTGGAAAGGGATTGCAACTTCGAAAATAATAGTTAAAGGAATTTGACAATAGAATTGCCATATCAACATCCAAAGAAATTCTTATAGGAACTGTCACAGAAAAAATCCGAAGAATTTTCCGAAAAATTGCAGCAGATATTTCCAATGGAATTGCTCATAAAGTTTCCATAGAAGTTGCCGAAGAAATTTTCAAAGATATTGCTGAAGAAACACTGCAACTTACCTTTAGGAATTCCTTCTACAAATGCGATTTGCAGAAGGAACTCTTAAAGAAAAATCGGAAATAGATTACAATGGATTTGTCGAAGAAATTTCCGCATGCATTCACAGATATTTGTGAAGGATCTCCCAAAATACATATTTTCTGAAGGAATTTCGGAAAGAAATTTCAAAAGAATTGTTCGAGGAGTTAAAAAGTTATTTCTGAACGTGTTTCCATAATCAATGCTACAGAAATTCCTGTAAGAATTGCTAAAGGTCTCTTCAATGAAATAACTGAAGGCAAATGTCCATATGACTTTTCAAATGAATTACCGAAGAAATTCAAAATTTCTAAAGAAAGTTTCAAAACAAGTTCCAAAGGAATTGCCGAGGACATTCTCGAAGAAAATGCCACAGAAATTCCCAAAAAAAAGTCACGGAATTCACGAAAATACTGAATTAAGTACAGATGAGAATTGCAAAAGGAATTCGCAAAAGAAATTTTTGCAAGGATATCTTAAAGGGAAACATTTCCCAAAGAAATTGCCGACAAAATTCCGAAAATACTAAAATGGGAAAATGACCGTAAAATTGCTTAGGAAACTCACAAGGAATTGTTAAAAAAATATGACCTTACAAAATTACGAAGAAATTTCCAAAGGCATTGCAAATAAATTACTGAAGGCATTTCCGAAGAAATTTTCAATGGGAGTGCTATCTGGGTTATCTTAAACTTTTATGTTTAGTAGACATTAAGCATTTGTAAAGCATGTGTAAAATTTGGACATATTTTTCTGATTATGTAATGTTTTATTTAAAAGTTCAAAAACAATATTTTTCCTTCGCCATTCAAATACTTCCAAAAAGATTTATTAAATTACCAAGACATTTCCGCTAGTATCATCAGGTGGATCACGTTGGGGATATAGTAATACTACAATCATTGAATTGAATTTATTGATCTGTTGTGGATGGACTCCTGGAGAAATTTTCAAATTTTATGAAAAAAAAATACATACTTCAAAAATCAGAGAAAAAAAATTGATAAATTTAGTAGGAGTTCAAAAGCAAATTTTAGAAAGAAATTCTATATTAACCGTTTTGATAAATATTGGAGCAATTTGTGGAGATTCGCTAAAGGAATCCCTAATGAAAGAACATTCGCTCCATGAATAACTAACTCGAACATACCACTATCATAATGATATATCATAGACGCATTCTACCGTGACGTTACAACGTTATGACGCTTTTTCTGTCAGATTTTCCACTATAACTCATAAATTCGACCGTAAACCCTCAAATATTTTTGCATATTCGGATTCCTTGTAAAATTTCCAATAATCTGTTAAACAGCTAGTTTTCATTAGAAAAGTATGTTAAAAATGGGAATTAGTAACGTGACGTTACAACGTTAGCAACAGAGCGTTAATGATTAATCATAAATTTAATCATGATTAATGATTAATGATTAAGATTAATCAAAATCATTATTCATAATCACAAAAAAAAATCTCATTTAATCATTTATCATTAATCTCAATCACACTGTTTTTGCAATCTAATCATTAATCAGTAATCATAATCACAAGAAAAAATATTAATAAATCATTAATCATTCATCACCAAAAATGATTCATCATATAAAATATATGATCCAACTTAAATTGGTTTAAATGCTGTTCTAAATAATATAATGTATGAATCTTTTTTCAAAAATCTCCCGGACAGAGTTACCTTTTACTTTTGAAACTTTAAAAACATGTTAAACAATAAATATATTTTAATCATTTCCAGTTTTTTGTGATTGATTAATCATGATTAATCATGATTTTTAATCATTAATCATAATCAATAATTACAGATAATACCAATTTTAATCATTAATCATAATCATTAATCATCCTAAAAATCAAATTAATCATTGATCATAATCAATAATCACCAAAATTGGAATTTTAATCATCAATGATTAATCATGATTAAAATTTTTGTTGATCATGAACGCTCTGGTTAGCAATTCCCATTTTTAACATAAATTGCTAATGAAAACTAGCTGTTTAACAGATTAAACTTATTGGAAATTTTACAAAGGAATCCGAATATGCAAAAATATTTGATGGTTAACGGTCAAATTTACGAGTTATAGTGAAAAATCTGACAAAAAAGGTGTCAAAACGTTGTAACGTCACGGTATAATGTGTCCATAACATATTCTGTTTATTACACTAGTTTACAAAATAAAACGAAAGTCGCGAACTTCTGTCAACGTTAAAAATTTTTGAAGTACAATTTAGCACTGATTTCAAAACCGTGCTTCAAAAAAATTAAAGTAGAGCAGTTTTTGTGTTTTAGCTCAATATAGAGTTTTTAAACTTTTAAAAAAGTGGAATTTACTAAAATTCAATTAAATTGCCTTTTTCCGCAATTTAAAAGTTGAATACAATACCATTCGATCATCTGAATGCAGGTTTTGCGTCAGATTGATGAAATTCAAGATATTGGCAAGTTTTAGGAACGATCAGCTTAAATTTTAGCCAAATTTCCAAAAATATATCAAGAAATGTATTTTTTTTTTTCAATAAGAGAAAAACAATCTAAAAATTCTTTCTCAACGTTTATTTGACACAAGATTTGACATATCATATGTAGGCGAGTTACAGTAAAAAATTCAGCACAATCGGAGTATTGATTACGGAGAATGAAATGCATGAAGTGAGCGACGTTGTTTAAAAATGGAACAAAAATCGATTTCAAATCGTCAAGTCGAAAAAATTTCCTCTCTACTGTAATTTTTTTCCTTCGCGTTTTCGAACTCAGGGCATGATTCTGCACCAAAAATGATCATCAGCTTACCGAGTTCAAAAATGCTGTAAACTAGTGTTATTAATGGTTGAAATAAATAAATTTTCTTGCATTGCATCACCACTTTTCCTATTTTGAATGAATCGCCAACACATTCTGTAGGGTAATAAAAAATATCATAGCAGTTTTCAATTTCTCTTCAAACAGGAAAATAAAACTTCTAACAAAAAACATCCACAACTTTCACTTTCCAACAACGTGGAGAAAACACGGAACAAGAACCCCTTCGGTCATCATTTCAATCGCTTTAGCATGGTGGGCTATGGTGGTGGAACACCACGGTGCACCACGCCGCGCTTTCAACTTCTGTGTACAAAACATCGCGCTCACCATACTGTAAACAATTAGCTCAACTTTTCGCTTAAGAACATTACCGGCGCTGGGGAAGCTCACATTTCTTAACCATTTTTTTTTTGTTGTCCGCCGCTCACAGAACCAACAAACAAGAAAACCGGCAGCAAAAAAGTTTCCGTTTCGTTTCATCGTTTTGAACCAGGAGCTGTGTAAGCCACTCATAAGCCGCAGTCAGGTTAAAAAAGTAGCTACAGATATTATTCACGCTGAAGTGGATGTTTGTCTTTCGCAAGGGAGGGAAAACAAAAAGCATTTCGAGCACCCGTCCGACCAGAACGATATTCTTAGGAAGTGAAAGCATTCGGTAAAATGTGCTTGAATTTGCCGGTTTTTGCGCTTCTGCTTCAATGTTGTTGATTGAGAAAGCAAAACTACAAACGAAAAGTTTCATTTTTCACGCTAAACATAACTTCGGCAGGCGGCGATGTTGGACTACCGGAACCGGACTGAGTCAGAAGAGTGAGTAAATAGAGCCAAGGTGAAACGGATTACCCAAGTCGAGTCAAGTCGGGTTGTTTGGAAAACAGCGAAGAAGCCGCGTTACTTTCTTCCGATCCGATCGACTTCTACAAATTCACGCGAAGAAGGAAATCCATCCATCCATGGTGACTGCGTGTTTGGGAGACAATATCCAATGTTATGCAAATAGCGCCGCCGTTATGTCACACAGAGTGACTGTCGGGCACGCGGAAACGATTTCCATTAGCGTTCCCCGAAAAGACATTTCTGTTAATTACTGGCTCGGCTGGAGTCCAAACATGTCGTCGTCGTCGTTGTCTTCGCGTCGTCACACCATTAGTCAGTCGGAGGGCCCACATCGATTCGCAGTTTTTTGGTGGCTTAGAGGTTGCTGCATGTACGCACAGCCATTAATCAAACAACAATCGACCCGGGGGTGGGGGTGCTGTCGCGGAAAGGCCATCTCATCGACACACAACCCTAGAAACCCTTTGAACGACTGAGCCAGATCAGGGGTTTTTATTGACCAAACATACGTCTTCCGTCAGCCCAGCCACGCTCAGTTGAGCCACATCATGCGTCCCGCTGCTGCCTAGGTTACATCATACGGCCGAAAATGGGGTGCATTTTTGAAGCCGCCACGCCAGACCCGGGGGCCGTGTCGTCGTTCATCATGCGTTGTTGTCTCTACTCGCTATGTCTAGCAGCAGTCCAGTAGCAGAGCTAGAGTCTCGGCCAGCGGTGTAATCCAGTAGTGGGCCAGACAGCGTAGCCAATGGGCAGCGGCATGAGTTGCCGAAATTACTAATTTCACGTCGCCCTGTGCGTGTACTGAAAGATCATCTGATACGACTCGATTAATGGTTCAAGCAGACGTGGTTAAATGAACCTAGTTTAAAACTGAAATATGGTAGCAATGGACACTAACACGGTATGAGTAAATAAACTACCCAAGTAACAGAACTAGTTGAATAACAGTTTTTTTTATCTGTATTAACGAGATTTTTAGCCCTAGCCTAGTTCATCTCGGGACCCACGCTTTACTTCCCTTCCGAAGGAAGAACTCACATTTTGCGAGTTTGTCGGGAGTAGGATTCGATCCCAGGTCCTCAGCGTGATAGACAAGTGTTCTAACCATCACACGAGATTTGCTCCATAAACTGAATAACAGTTTCTTAAGCTAAAGCTTGCTTAAGAATGCTTTGTTCCACTCTTGTACAGCAAAAATGTTTGTTGGGTACGCGTAAAATAGGCACTGAAATTACTGATAACTGAATGAATGCGCTAAGGAAAATTGCGGCTCTCTTCCTGACTAGTAAATTGTAACAAAAACATAACATAATCCTAACAAATTATGATCATTGTGATATATGTAATCATGTTCAACATTCATGGTGTTTCGAAAATACTTCAACTCAATTATATCACATTATGTTACAATTTAGTTTTCAGTCTTTGATATTTGAAAAGTGATGTTGCAAAATTGTATCAAATTTTGATAGAAGCTAGCAGGGCCGGATCTAAGGAGTGGGCAGGGGGGCAGGGCCCTAACATTTTAGGGGCCCCCACAAAAACCGTTTTGCTTGCTGAACATTAACAAAAATTAAAAAAGCCTATTTTCTCATGGCATTTGTACCTCCGAGGGGCCTCCACATACGCTCTGGCCCGGGCCCCCACAATCCAAAATCCGGGCATGGAAACTAGTAATCCTGAGGCCTAAATTCATATCACATTTTTTATATGAATTATTATAACAAAACAGTTTATAATCTTGATAAGACTAGTGTAGTTTTTGTTACAATTTTAGGTATTTTAATATCATTCTGCATCTAGTTTGAATTTTCAGAAATTCTTGCTGAAACATCTCAAGCATATCCAAATATCTCCAATCATTTGTTTGTAATACAAATCACTTTTTGTCGTAATTTCACTGTAGTTTTTTGTTTGCTATTTTAACAAAATAAAATACAGTAGTAGTATTCAGAAAAATATTACTTTTGAATCTACAGAATAAAATTATACAAACAACAATAATGGGCATTTGAAATTCAACTCTAGAAGCAATGTTTCAGTCTACTCGAAAATTTGTAGCTTTGAAAAAAAAAAAGTTGCATGGAACTAAATTATTAGGTGATTTGATTCAATATACACGAACGTTATTGATTCTTATTTACTAGGAAAGGATTTCTCTTGAATTTTTGTTGGGATTGCGCCAAAGGATTTTTTTATAAAAATGCCAATTCCCTTCCGAAGATTAATCCAAAGAATAATCTACGAGTTTCTCTCAATAAAATTTGCACTAAGTTTCCTTCAGGATTTTCTAAAAAGATTACATCACAAATTCTTCCATTTTAAACATATCTAGTTGGGATTTCTCCCACCACGAGGACTACTTGGTTGATTTTACTAGAAATACCTGAATAACTCCCAGTTGCATTTCTGGAGAGATCCCAGTAAGAATTCCTTAATTAATCTAAAGTGTATATCCAGCTGGAGTAACTAGGGAAATTCATTGAAGAATTTCCAATAGAATCCTTGAAAAAATCCCTCAAGAAATCACAACAGCTAATTTTGAAGGCATTTATAGAGAAGTAACAGAAGAAATTGTTGTGGGAATTGCATGAAGAATTCCGGCAATAACTTTTGGAGAAATCTTCCATAACTCCTTCAGGGATTTCTCCAGATACTCCTCCAGGAAATCTTTTCAGGATTTCTCAGCTGAGAGGATATGTTCAAGTTGGTGAGTAATTCCAAGTAGAAGAAAAAATCAGAATGGTGTGTATTTCAACACATAGAACAACTGTGTAAAATACACGCAAATTTCAAAAATCCCTAAGAAAAGTTATAACAAAAAAAAATATTTTAGGGATCGTTCACAAAATCTGACGTATACAATCTGAATTCGTTTTACACGGTGCCACCCACTTTACAACCACCGCAGTTACTCTGTTGTGTTTCAACCAATTCGGTTGATTTTTAGAAGGTAGTTTGTTTACGGTATGCCACAACTACAACCTAAAAATTAGTTCAATCGTATGTAAGGCAGTCGAGTATTCGTGGTGGGCGCAAAGTACCACCCACCCACCGTGTATAACGAATACAGACTGTAGCTCCTAAAATTGAGCAAAAATGGTAGTAATTTATTTATTTTTTTATTTTTTTATTAATTTATTTACTTATTTATTTATTTATTTATTTATTTATTTATTTATTTATTTATTTATTTATTTATTTATTTATTTATTTATTTATTTATTTAATTATTCCGCATCATTCATCTGACAACAGTGTCTACATGAATAAAACTTAAATTAAAATAACATTAACGCATTTGAAATTAACAAACGTTGCTTGAAACAATTTAAACTAACAGAAAAATCAAACAAATCATACACACGATTAAACAAACAACACATTACATGAATTGGTTCATTCTGACCATAATTGGTGCGCCCTAACTGTAATCTAATAAAATTAGAGCGTCTTAAGCTACGACATGTTACATTGATATTGATCTTGCAAAAATATTAGGTGCATCTATACTACCGACAAGCACTTCTTGCACAAATAATACTCTCTCCAGCTGACGCCGCCTGGAAAGTGTGTCCATTCCGAGAAGTCGGCAGCGATTCTGATATGGGGGTAAATCTATAGGTTCATGCCAGGGAAGAAACCTCAAAGCGTAATGAATTAACCGAGATTGGACGGCTTCTGTTCTCGATATCCAGGTGCCAGTATATGGACTCCATACCACAGCAGCATACTCAAGATCGAATCGCAGCAGCGATTAGTACAACGTACGTAGACAGTATGGATCTCTGAATTCCTTGGAGATCCTGAAGATAAATCCCAGATTCCGATTCGCCTTTGCAATAATCACGGAGTAGTGCTCTCTAAAGGAGAGTTTGGAGTCCAAGTGAACTCCAAGATCCTTTACCACCGAAACTCTTTCCAGCTGTTCACCACCAATGTTGTAACTCCAATTGATTGGATCTTTTTTGTGCGTGAAGGAGATTACCGAGCATTTACTCGTACTGATCGTCAATTCATTGATCCCACACCATTCAGCGAACACGTTGACGAGTCTTTGAAGCTCCCGACAATCCTGAGCCGAGTTCACGATCAGGTAAATTTTCAGATCATCCGCATATAATTGCCGACACTTTGTTTGTTTGTTTTTCTGCAACTCTGCAGAAGATACCAACACTCTGCCTGCATTATTGGTAACTTAAAAAAAACTACACCGTTTGCACTGACTCAGGCGGACACGGGTTTATGGCGTCCTTTAGGAATTCTAGAAAGATTTTATCTCCATTCCCAGGTCTTTGCCAAAAAGAACTGCAAAAAATCCTTACAGTTTTATTTCAAAATATAATCTTGTTTGTTCGAAATCGGACCACCCTACACTCTTAGAAAAATTCATGTAAATTTAAGTTCTCTTGGATGCACATAAAAGGAGCGGCCTGTTTGACACAAATTTACATCTTCTATCACAAATAATGTCGAGCTAGCAATCGCTAAAACTGAATCGGTAGATGCACCATATGAAAGTGAAATAATGCACTGGATTCGAACACTGGTCCGCTGATTGAGAGGCGCGGACTATACCTCTCGGCCATATCACCGAGATGTAGGACAAGCGATAAATGTAAAACTGTTTCTACGTACCTGGTCAGATAGGTTTGTTGACATCTTGTGCAACTAACTCGAACTTACGTGATGGATGTAAAATTCAGTCAAATTTGCCATTCAGTCATGAAATGTTTATGTACGTTGATTGTTTACGTCACGTGTAAATTCCTAATTTTTTAAGAGTGTAATCAAACCTAATTTTCACAGCAGCACTTGTAGTATGACAGCTTGAAACTTTATTATAATTATCGCAAAAACTTAAATGCATCAAATATTAATTTCTTTTCAGATTATTTCTTATTATAATTACTTACATTTGATGGTCTTTATTTCCCCCTTCAGGTATGGCGGAATTTTGCGCGGGTTTTAGTCCAGCTGATTCCTTCAATCAATGAAATTCACAAAACCAATTACCACCTTTGATCACCGCGATCACCTATCAGCTCAAATAATTCAAAAGTATGTCGAACTGCACTTAACTTCCAACTCTAATTTGGCTTGAAACTAATCTATCTTTTACCAACTAATTTCTTGGAATCTTATAACCCAGCGGTTATAACCACAGATGACAAGTGCACCGCAAAACTTCAGAAAAGTACATGTTTAAGTTTAAATTTAAATTCATTACCTATTTCATGAAAAATAATTCGACTTAACTACACTCTTAAAAAATTAGGAATTTACACGTGACGTGAACCATCAACGTACATAAACATTTCATGACTGAATGGCAAATTTGACTGAATTTTACATCCATCACGTAAGTTCGAGTTAGTTGCACAAGATGTCAACAAACCTATCTGACCAGGTACGTAGAAACAGTTTTACATTTATCGCTTGTCCTACATCTCGGTGATATGGCCGAGAGGTATAGTCCGCGCCTCTCAATCAGCGGACCAGTGTTCGAATCCAGTGCATTATTTCACTTTCATATGGTGCATCTACCGATTCAGTTTTAGCGATTGCTAGCTCGACATTATTTGTGATAGAAGATGTAAATTTGTGTCAAACAGGCCGCTCCTTTTATGTGCATCCAAGAGAACTTAAATTTACATGAATTTTTCTAAGAGTGTAGAACAACTGAACTATTCTAAGGTGCTCCAAGGGATTGAGAGTAATATTTCCATTATTCCTGCCGGCGAGTTAACCTTTAATCCAGCAAAATCCGTCTCAGATATTCGCGACGAATCATGGAACAAGTCTGCCAAAACTTTCCTAATAAATATCATATTTTTCCAAGAACTCGTAATAGATGTTCACAAGTACTTACCCTACCAGGCATCTGCAATGTACCTTCAATGAATGCGCTAAAAAAAAACTCAGAAGAAATCTTACTAATATTTCTGTGGCTTTGCTTAATACCAGAGAAGGAATCTATCACTGATCTCGAAATCAGGTGAACACACAACTCCTTCCGAATTGACAAGAGTGCCTGGAAGGAATTTATCAAAAATATTTTCAGTATATGCCAAAGTTCTGAAAATAAAGCTACCAAGTGTCTTGCTAGTTTTTTTTTCAGAAATCCAGTAAAAGTCTAAGAAAAACATCTATCAAAAATTTCTGGTGGCGATTTCCTAACCTCAAACCTACTTGTCCAACGAACGTAAATCATCAAATTAGCTCGTAGCTTGTAGAAATAACGAGAATTGTCGTTTCCATCAATTTTAAATTTGATTCAGATCCTGAATTCTCCGCAAATTTTAGTTTTCAGTTCAAGAGGGAAAAAGAGAGGTTACGAGACGCTACTGCTAGAAATAATTCAGTAGTCTTGAAGGACTTCACCGAGGTACTTAAAAACAAAACATCACTAATTCGGTTCAAGTTCATTCAGTATTTATAAAGATCTTGTCTGATAGTTTCCAGAAACATTCTGAGCAAGCCATATTCTAAGTCGAATAACTGTGACACTCCACTATGCTCCGATAACACAGCGTAACAAAAAATAACTTTTTGTCTGTCTCAAGAGCAAACTTATGTGTCTCCGAAGGATTTTGGGCCGCTGAATCCGAATCCGGGCTCAGATTTGCTCTAACACGTCACAATTTCGAGCTATACCTCAATTTATAGGGCAAAATATGCGATTTTAGGCTTTTTTAACTGCAAGCCATTAAGCAAGGAAATATTTTTTTTAAGCAATCAAAAGGTTAATTGGTCAATTAACATCTAAATTACCGACTCATGCAAAATATTTCGTTTTACCAAATCGAATTTGATAGTTTTAAGCGATTTATGATAGGTACGATATTTCCCATACAAGTCATCCTCCAAAAGTTGCATGCAAGTTTTCATACTAACATAAAATGCTTAAATCTATTAAATTTGATTAGGTAAAACGAAATATTTTGCATGAGTCGTTAATTTAGATGTTAATTGACCAATTAACCTTTTGATTGCTTAAAAAAAATATTTCCTTGCTTAATGGCTTGCAGTTAAAAAAGCCCAAAATCGCATATTTTGCCCTATAAATTGAGGTATAGCTCGAAATTGTGACGTGTTAGAGCAAATCTGAGCCCGGATTCGGATTCAGCGGCCCAAAATCCTTCGGAGACACATAAGTTTGCTCTTGAGACAAAAAAATGTTGCGCTGTTTTCATCACTTATAAGTGATGAAAAAACGTAAGACAGTATCATGTCATAATTGGTGAGGGAAAAATTAATGACGAGTGTATGCACCTTGGAATTGCTATGAAAAATTCGACAGTTTTTTTTTGACGAATTTGGAATTGTTTTTTTTTAATAATGAACATGTGCACCGCAGAGCGATTTATTTCCAAAAAAAATGCACCGCTAGCCGAAAAGTCTGAAAACCCCTGTTCTAACCATTTTGTTTATCTTCTCGCTGGTGTTGTTTATCTTTATTTACATTCTACTTCTCTCTCACATACATACCTATGCTCGGTTCACGGTCGATCCGTCAACAGATGTTGCCTCGTCCTGTGTGGACCCGGATGTTGCGCTCTGGTTGCTCTGTCGAAGGGTGGTACGGAGCTGTGCTAACATTGTACTTTTCGGGAAATCCTTAAAATGTTTCAAATTTTAACATAATTTCCAATAAATAAATTGACAGTGGATCACGCACTTTCACCACTTGTGCCATTTCCGATGGATTTTGGCCCGCCAATTTCGCGTCTAACTTCAGAATTGCTGTACCACGTACAGTTTTTGAGAAGAAGAGGGTTTTATTCACATTTTTTTAATTTATATAGAAAATAAACTATTGTCTTTATATTATTTTTTTTTTTATCTGTTCATCTCATCCAATATTTATATTCGATAGATTTTAATCCACTGATTCAGAATCTGACCTAAGAATTTCTGTAACACGTTCAGTTTTTGAGAAAAATGAGGTTTTATTCATAAGGATTCATATTTTCAGAGAAAATAAAACATTATCTTCTTTTAAATTTTAAAGTTTTTATCTACTCATCTCAACCAATATTTTATATTTAATAGATTTTGATTTCTGATGAGCAGATGAAAAATTTAAAATTATAATGACAATACACGGCGTGTGTATGGGAAAGGTTTATAACAAAAAAATAGGCATCGTCAAATTTTTCGCTATTCAAAAATAGAGGCTTTTAGCTTTCATTTGCACGGTCCCTCAAAAAAATCCACCGAGGGATCTCGAACAACTTTTTCAGAATACTGTTTTTCCCCATACAAAATAAACGGTTCCAAATTAATCCCTATTTCTACTTAACAAACATACCCAATTTTTGTATGAAAAAGTTCCCCCGATGGAATATTTCGATGTTGGGCTTGAATGAAAGCTAGAAGCGTCAACTTTCACGTAACGTAAAAATTAGCGATGCTTATTTTTTTGTAATAAATTTCTTCTACCAGACACACCGTGAATATTTTATTTTTTATGAAAAAAAGAAATTTTGTAAATGAAACACTATTTTTCTCAGAAATTCTATATGTTTCAGGAATTCTGAAGTCAAATTCCGAATCAGTGTTTGAAAATCTTTTGAATACTAGCTGTCCTGGCAAACGTCGTACTGCCTACCAACTATGTTTCTTGACATGCAGTCCTGGATGAAAATGACCCACAAAATGGAATTTCAATTTTCCCATTTTCGTTGCTTACCCGGTCGATTTCTGCAATTTTTTCCCGTACGAACACGTCGGCAGCCTGCACGAATGCAACAGTGAAAGAATTATGTCGATCTGTTGACCCGTCCACGAGCCTATTCGTGACATACGAACACCATTCCATTTTTATTTATATAGATAAATATTAGTTAAGATGAGCTGATAAAAAAAAAACAAATTTAAAAGATAATAGTTTATTTTCTATGGCAATATGATTTTTTTAATAAAACCCCATTTTTCTCAAATACTGTACGTGTTACAAAATTCTTAGGTTAGTTTCCGAATCAGTGGATAAAAATCTATTGAATATAAGTATTAGTTATGACAATCATAAAAAAATAAAATTTAAAAGACAACAGTTTATTTTCTACGAAAATATGAAATTTTGTTAATAAAACCCTATTTTTCTCGAAAATTTCACGTGTTACTGAAATTCTTAGGTCAGATTCTGAATCAGTGGATCAAAATCAATTGAATATAAATATTGGTTATGATTGGCAGATTTAAAAAAAAATATTAGGACAATTTTTTCTATGAAAATATGAAAATTTGTGAATAAAACCCCATTTTCATTCCACTCGGTCCATGGCTGTTTGTCTCCAGTTCCGCACTCTGCGTAGGGTCCGCAGATCGTCCTCCACTTAGTCGACCCACCTAGCTCGCTGCGCTCCACGGCTTCTTGTACCGGTCGGATGACTCTCGAGAACCATTTTAGTCGGGTTGCTATCCGACATCCTGATGACGTGACCCGCCCACCGTAGCCTCCTGATTTTCGCGGTATGGACGATGGTTGGTTCTCTCAGCAGCTGATGCAGCTCGTGGTTCATTCGCCTTCTCCAAGTCCCGTCTTCCATCTGCACTCCGCCGTAGATGGTACGAAACAACTTCCGTTTGAAAACTCCAAGGGCGCGTTGATCCGCTGCACGTAGGGTCCATGTTTCGTGTCCATAGCGGTCGACCGTTTTGTAGATGGTTAACTTCGAGTTACGGCGAACTTTATTCGATAGTAGAGTTCTGCGGAGTCCAAAGTAAGCATGATTTCCTGCCCCAATGCGCCTCTGAATTTCTCTGCCGGTGTCGTTGCCGGCGATCACCAGTGAGCTCAAGTACACGAATTCTTCAACCGCCTCGATTTCATCACCGTCGATATAAATTCGGGGTGGCGGGCGCGGTCATTCCTCCCTGGAGTTTTGCCATCATGTTCTTTGTCTTCAACACATTAATAACTAATCCGATTCGCCTGGCTTCACTCTTTAGTCGGATGTACGTTTCCGCCATCGCATCGTCTCAAATTTACGAGCAATAATATCAATATCATCAGCGAAACCAAGCAGCTGAACGGACTTCATGAAAACCGTTCCACTCGTGTCTATCTTCGCTCTCCTTATTACACCCTCTAACGCAATGTTGAACAGCAAGCACGAAAGGCCATCACCTTGCCGTAACCCTCTGCGAGATACGAAGGAACTCGAGAGTGTTCCTGATACTCGAACTACGCACATCTGTTCTCGATCGATTGTATCATACGTCGATTAGAAATCGATAAACAAGTGATGTGTGGGCACGTAGTATTCGCGGCATTTCTGCAACACCTGGCGGATGGCGAACATCTGATCCGTTGTAGCGCGTTCACCCATGAATCCAGCCTGATATTGCCTCACGAACTCTCTTGCAATCGGTGATAGACGGCGGCATAAAATTTGAGAGAATATCTTGAAGTCAGTGCTTAGTAGTGTGATCGCGCGGTAGTTCCCGCAATCCAACTTGTCGCCCTTTTTGTAGATGGGACACACGATACCTTCCATCCATTCCTCCGGTAATACTTCCTCCTCCCAAATCTTGGTAATGACCCAGTGTAGTGCTCTCACCAGTGCTTCTCCACCATATTTTAGTAACTCGCTAGGTAGTTGATCTGCTCCAGCGGATTTTTTGTTTTTCAACCGGCCAACCCATTCTCAATCTCTTGGAGATTAGGGGCTGGAAATCTTTCGTCCTGCGCACATACTCCTAGATCTGTTAACACGCCACCTTCGGTGCTTGCAACGTCGCCATTAAGGTACTCATCGTAATGCTGCCGCCACCTCTCGACCACCTCACGTTCGCTCATGAGAATATTCCCGTAATTATCTCGGCACATGTCGGCTTGTGGCACGAAGCCTCTGCGCGAGCAGTTCAGCTTCTCGTTAGCTGCTGCGCGTAGTCTTGAGCCACTTCTACGTTACGCAGCTGCTCGATGTGCGTTATGTGCGGACATTAGTCATATCTGAGAAGAATTTACCGTCGATTAGAACGTGGTCGATTTGGTTTTCTGTTTGATGGTCGGGTAATCTCCAGGTGGCTTTGTGGATATCTTTACGGGGGAAGAAGGTGCCTCGGACTACCATACCACGGGAGGATGCAAAGTTTACGCATCGCTGGCCATTATCATTCGATACGGCGTGCAGGCTGTTTCGCCCGATTACCGGTCTGCACATTTCCTCCCTTCCTACCTGCTCGTTCATGTCGCCAACAACGATTTTCACGTCACGCGGCGAGCAACCATCGTATGTTTGCTCTAACTGCGCGTAGAACGCTTCTTTCCCGTCATCGGGTCTCCCTTTATGTGGCCAGTGGTGATGCTGTAGTTGAAGAAACAGCCCTTAACTCTTAACATGCACATCCTTGTGTTGATCGGCTGCCACCCGATCACACGTTGTCGCATCTTTCCCAATACTATAAATCATGTTCCCAGTTCATTGGTGGTGCCACAGCTTTGGTAGAAGGTAGCCGCTCGATGCCCGCTTTTCCACACTTTCTGTCCAGTCCAACAAAGTTCCTGCAACGCCACGATGTCGAAGTTGCGGGGATGTAGTTCGTCGTAAATTATCCTGTCACATCCTGCGAAACCTAGTGACTTGCAATTCAATGTTCCAAGTTTCCAATCGTAGTCCTTATTTCGTCGCGTGGGTCTTTGCCGATTGTATCGAGTCGTATTTTCTCCTATGTTATTCGCAATGGGGATTTTTACGGGTGGCTTATTGGGCCTACGCCAACACTCCTGTCTCGCCGGAGGGCCATCGTGCCAGTTCTGTTTAACGTCCCAACCAACACTGGGACGACCACGCTGATGGGGCTACCACCTTGGATCTAGCTGGGCGTGGTGCAGCGTTTTTTACTCAGCCGCTGGATGCCAGAACAGACGCTGTTTGAGCCACACTTCTTCTTCTTCTCTATGGCTTTTCGTCTGCACTGGGACTTGGCCTGCCTCGCTTCAACTTAGTGTTCTTTAAGCATTTCTACAGTTATTAATTGAAGGGCTTTCTTTGCCTGCCATTGCATGAATTTGTATATTGTGAGGCAAGTACAATGATACGCTATGCCCAGGGAGTCGAGAAAGTTTTCCCGACCGGTACGGGAATCGAACCGGCCGACTCCAGATTGGATATCCATAACTTTAACCACTAGGCTAACTGGAGACCCAACGTAATAGTGATACAGGTTTTAATTTTTTACCGTTTTTTCATCTTCTGCTAATTATCATTTCGACTTCACCACACCGCTGTAGGACACACTCAAAACCCATATATCCCAACTTATGTAACGTCCATTATCTCGATTTCCCATTCCACCCACACGAGCACTATTTACCACTACCACTGCTGGAAGAGGAAATCCCCATCATTAGCATTACTCCATTCGTTCGTTGTTACTCCATCGCCTCCGGGCCACACCCGTCCCGGTGCTGGTAATTTTCAACAGACAGACAATTTCCTCCCATAACCCGTCATCGCCCGCCATCATCACCACCATCGCGTCATATCTTTCTCCTTGCGCCGCCGGGTTCTCTATTCGTCTATGTGCGTCTCTCTATCGCGCGTTTATAGAAGCTAGGAACGCGATTTGACGGTCACTGTGACCGAGTTGCAGTTGCAGCAGCAGCAGCAGCAGCAGTGCAGTCCCACATCATCGCACCGTGCTCTGGCTCTACTGCTGTGCAAATAGTTTGTAGCTCAAAGTCAGTTTGGAAAACCGGTCAATGTCAGCAGCACAGCGCAGCGGTCTCACTCTCGATGGCGGCGCGGCGACGGTGACGATGCGACTGGGTTAGGAGAACGACGACGGCATGGCGGTGGTGCAGCGTTTCTACAGAGGCGATGAAATGGGATCTATCGTCAATGCCAGTGCAGTGGGTTGTGGGGTTGTGGGGAAGAGGAGATGAGGTAAATGTACCTAGTACTCATGGTATTGTGCAATTGCAGAGAAGCGTACAATAGTGTGATAGAATACAGCCACTTTAAAGCTAGGGTAGGCTGACCTATTTCGTGAACGTTGCACACGTGTGACAGATATTGTTTAATTCTGAACGTATTTCTGGGGTTAGATCTTCGGTGAGTCTTGATAGCGTTCGCGTAGTTACTCGGAAGTTAACTTATACTTAAAGATTGTCAATTCTTGTTCTTCTTGGCGTAACGTTCCCGCTGGGAAAAGCGGGGAAAGTTTGATGAGCACTTTCACAGTATGAACTGAAAGATTCTTCAGCCAATGACCATTTTTGCATGCACGAAGATTTTCTATGCCCAAAGGAAGTCAAGGAAATTGCCTTTAAGAAAAGTTCCTGGATCGACTGGGAATCGAACCCGTCACCCCCAACATGATCATGCTGCCGTGAGCTTACCGCATCAGCTAGACAGGCCCCTAGAATCACCTCAAAGTACTATCATTAAGGTACAGCAAAAACAAACCCACCGAAGTGCGGCGAGTCGATCCCGCGATAGAGGCCTAACCTCGGCTCGAATTCTAAGTAGGTCTAGTGTACGAGGGCAACCGCTTTGAGCTGCATAGTTGCACTCGATTTGCAAACAAACCATCTTCGCCGCCACTAACTATTTTGCACACCGCTGTGCCCATTCCGAGTCAGTGAGCGAGCAAGCAAGCGCTCCAATGCAATGAGAGAGACTCTGTCAGTCGCGCCGGTGAGCGAATTCAAATTCTCGTCTTCTGAGTTCTGAGACATCAAAAGTATTTACGCGTTTTTCTTCAATTTGTTCAACCCTCCCGGTGGCAATTTGTTGGCTGGCCTCCACACCCTCACTCGGTCCGGTCGGTGCAATTGCAATTTAAACTCATTCGCACGCTCAATGCATATGGTGCAACTACACTTTTGTACGCACCCCCTCATACAACCCCACAACCCCACAATGCCGTCAAGCCGCTCAGGCGGACCTCGATTTGGTCAGTTGGTGCGCAAACAAGTTTAAATTTAAATCGCACCCAGTTTACGCGCGATTCGCACACACAAACACAAACACGCACAAGGTTTTAGATTAAATTAATATAATAATAAATTGTTGCACCATTTGAAGATACTTGACCTAAAAATCGGTTCTCTCGCGATGTGGGTTTTCTCTCTTTCTCTCGTAGGTGTATGTATTGCATTTTCAATGCAATTCGACACTAAACGTTGATGTTCTATTGGGTATCCGTCAACATTGCCCGAAATGTAAACTATGCTAAGCCAGATATTCTTTCTAGTTTCATCTAACCGTTATGACAGTTTTGTCAGTTCGTCATGCCAAAACCATTTGCAGAGTTTATAACTCAAGATTTCCAAATTTTGGTACCCTTATACTGGTACGCCCAGTGGTGTCATCGAGGTTACTCCAAGTTACTCACTGGGTAACCACTTCTTGAGACGAAATAACCCCTGCAAATGTAAGAAGAAGAACCTATTTATGATGTTTTTTTTTTCATTTTCTGTGCTTCTATACATGAAAAAATAGCTTCTCAATGAAATTAGCAATTATTCTGCTACTGGATATAATCAAATCGACTATATGTGTTTTTTTTTCAACATTTTTGCCCCGTCTCGAGTATAAGAATAAAGAGCTTTCTAATCACCTCGCATACTTACGCGAAATCATACGAAAAATCACATTTGGGATATTGGAAATTTAACTTACGCTCTTTCAAATATAATAAAACTGCCTATTTGATTTTCAAGTTTTTGGAACTATCCAAAATTTCTCTAAAAATTATTTTCGAAAACCTTGCACGGAATGCTTCAAAAAATCCTCCATGGGATCCTGTAAAAAAATCCTCTAGGCAATTCATTAGATATTTCTCCAGCGATTCCTTCAGAGAATCTTCCAAGGAATTTTTAAGAATACCCGACAGGAATGCTCAGATTTTTCTGAGAATCCCTTCAGGAATTCTTTCAATGAAAGCTTCTCCTCGAAATTTCCCCAAAGTTCCTTACCATAGCATTTTTCCAGAAAATCATCCACGAAATCCTTCAGAAATGATTTCAGCGATATTTCTGAAATTCAAAATATTATTTAGGAATATTAAGAATTGTTCCAAAGATGTTTTCAGAAATTCTCAGATTTTATTAGAAATTTAAAGAACTCTGATAATTCTTTCAGAAATTCTTTCTGAGATTTCTTCATACGTACAAGGATTTCTTTAAGAAATATTCTATGTATTCCTTCCGAAATTGCTCATAAATTGCTTCGGAAGTTCGATCTTAAAATCTACCAACGTTTCTTTCAGAAACTCCATCAGCAGTATTTTACAGGATGATCGTTGGAAATTCCTCATCGGATTCCTTCAAGATACATTCATAAGCACTTCCCGAGATTGTTACAGGTCTTTTTCAGAAATTACTGGTTGAAGCGCTTTTGAAATTCTTTTAAACATTCTTTCAAAAATGTCTCATCGGAGACTTAAACAGAATGCAAGATATTTTTTTCATGAACATCAGCAGAAATGGATATCTTAAAAGTTCTTCCATGGAGTTTTTCAGAAATGCCTTTTACCGTGACCGCGCCTAATTCCGTTCACTTAAGGTGATATTCTAAGTGTGCGAGCTATAGGAAATTCATATTCAATTATAAAAATCTGAAAATGTGCTATGTTGTTGCTTCGTATCTATATATTACAGGAAAAATATAAACAACGATGTAATTTTGCCATTGATTTAAAAAAAGCTGCCGAACATAACAAGTGTTTGTTCCTAATTCCAATCAATCTGTTCCTAATTCCGTTCATTCGTGTTCCTAATTCCGGTCACTCTAATTGATTACCATTGTGATGAAACAAATGATATAAGTACAAGGTTTTATATTTCAAAACAACTTTAATGACAATCAAACACACTTCAATTCATTTTATGAAGGAAACATTTTAAAAGGATCATGTTTTCTTCTGTTTTTTCGCTGTTTTTCGAGACGACATTTCCAATTTTTCTGACTCTCTTTTTTTCTGCTTTTCAGCCTTTTTCTTTTGTTTTTCCATCTCCATAGATTTCTTGGCCTTCTCGAGGTTTTCTACATACAATCGGTATGCTTGACTAGTGGCCACAGAAGGGGGGGAAAGCTTCGCTTAGCGCCGTTTGTTTGCAACATGTGTCGATGTAGATGGCATACAAAATGATTCATCAAATGCATCTGATGGGTCACGGTTTTCTTGTTCTGAATTGTAATCCATGGTAGCTGAGGAAGTTTGATGCTCAGTTTGTCCTAGAATAAATAAGTTGTACGTATATTGTATTAATAATCAATCTTTGAGTTTACCGGTAGATGGCATGTCTCCAAATCCGTGAAACACAGGTTCGACTGAATCAGTTTGCGATGAGGTAGATGGTACATTCAACATTGCTTTGGCTTTTTCCCATAATCGGTAAAGACTTGTATCAATGAGTGGTCCATGCCACTCTCCAGTTAGATGGCAGCTTTTGAAGATACTCAACTGATCAGAAGTCAGCAACGATTCAAGACGATTCGTGAAGTATTCATCATTCGTAATCAATGAGGAGTCCATAACTGGCCCCGCGGTTTCCGTTGACAACGACAATTCGGTGCTTGGTTCTGTAGCTTGAGACGATGGATTTGCGCAGGTTTTATTCAATTCGGATGATAATCAATGTTTTGTTTCACGTGAACGGAATTAGGCGCTGATTGGAATTAGGCGCGGTCACGGTAAATTTTTCCCAAAATCTTCCCAAATTCTTTGAAGTGTGAAGTGGTACTCTAAGGATTCTTTGAGAGTAAGTGTGAAATAAGCATAAGTTAAAATATTCAAAAATAAAAATAAAAAAAAGAGATTCTTTGAGAAATTTCTTCAGGGATTTTGTCAGAAATTCCTTCAATGATTATATTTTGAAATTGCTCTTGCGTTTCCCTTAGAAATATCTCCTAGAATCATGCAGATATTGCTTCCGATATTTCCCCCGGTGTTTTTTCTGAAGTTTTTCGAGAAATTGCACTAAAGTACTGAAAGAATTTTTGAAAGAACTCCTGAAGGAATTTCTAATGTGCTAATGGAAAAAAAAACCTGAAGCAATTTATGAAGTTATCTCTGGAGGAGTACCTGGATGAATTTGTTGGAGAACACCTGAATAAAAAACTCCCTAAGAAACCTCCTTAGAAAACAGTCATGAAAAACTTCTGGAAGAGCTCAAAAGGTAATTCCAAAGATATATTGCTTGGAATTTTTAGATGTATTCTTGGAGAAACTCGTGGAAGAATCTCTACAGAAATTCCAGAGAAAAACTGCAGTTTTTTTAAGAACCATTCAATATATTTTTTTAGGGTTACCTGGAGCATTTTCTGAACATGTCAGATTGATTGATTTGTCTTTATTAAAGAGACTTTCAGCCCTTGGCTGGTTCGTCTCCCTCCTGAACGTGTCTTTGAAAGAATTCCTAGAGATACAATTTATCAATGGAGTAGTATAAAAAAACCCAGAAGGAAGAAATTTCTTTAAAAATTCCTGCCGAAACAAAACAAAACCCTGGAGTATTTTTTTAAAGAACCACGAAAAAAGTTTTATGAAAAAATAAAACATTTAAATAATACCTGGAAGAACCCTCAGCAAATAATCACAGTCGAATTTCTAGAAAAAAATCTTTGAAAGAATGAAATAAATAGATTATGAAGTACTTTCTGCAGGAGTTGCTGAAAGGATTTTTGGTAAACTTTCTGAAAGAATCAGAGAAGAAGGGATTAAATGAATCCTAAGCAATTCCTGACGAAATAAGTGCCTGGAAAAACTTCCACAATAATCTTTTGAGAGTTTTCATGAGGAGTTTCTGAATAAATACCGTAGAGAATTCCTTAATATATGGAGTGATACATGAAGGAATCAACCAGGAGGAATTCCTTCAATAATTTCCGAGAGAGTTCCTGGAAAACAATATGAATTTCTAAAGAAGAACTCTAGAAAATATGTGACGCCTTTGAAAAAATCTTTGGAGAAGAAAAAATGCAGAAAAAAATTCTTGAGAAGTTTTTAGAAGAGTTCCTGAAGAAATCCCAAAGAAAAGCTACTGGAGGAAATTCAGGTAATATTCCTGGAGGAATTCCTCCAGAAAGTCCTGAAGATGTGCATGGGAAGTAAAACAATCTTAATTATTTCTCGGGGCATTCTTTATAAGAATTCTTGCTCAATTCTTACTGGAAGGGAATTCCTTCAGTTCCACGATAATTGCAGGAAAATCGTTAAAAAAAATTCATGATGGGGTTTCTCCAGAATAATTCTTAGTTAGGCACAATATTGACGTTATTTAAGGGTGAGTACCAGTATAGGGGGTACTTAAATTTGAAAACCCTGAGTAACCAGCTTTGACGTTACCATTGTTACCATGACGTTACAGCAATGGGTACGCCCTAAGGAAATTACTTCAGTATCGTGCCCTAAGAGCATTATGTGGAGGAGTTTCTTGTTTTTTTTTTTATTTTGGACGATCATTATTTAGAAAAGAAGTACATATTCTTAAAAGAATCTCTGAAAGAAGTCAGAAGAAATCTAAGAAATCAAAGGAAGATATTTAGAAGAAGTTCCTTTGGGAATATATAAACAAACTCCTTGATAACCCCTTGATAAGTATTTTTATGGATAATTTAAGAAAAAATCCAGGAGCAATCCCTCAATGAAATTCCCAGATAAATTTCTGTGTAAATTTCTGGAGGAATATCTGGATAAATGAATGAACAAGCAACTGTGAATATTCCTAGAAAAATCGCAAGAGACAATTCTAAAAGAATTCATGTAGAAATTCCTAGCAAAACTCATAACTTCTAGTAATTTATGGAGAAATGTCTGAATGAATACTTAAGCACATTGAACACATAGAGGTATAAACGGAATTTCTGATTAATAAAGGAATTCCTAGAAGATTTCACGAAGGACGAGTTTCGAAAGAAACATCTGGAAAAACTTCTGAAAAAAATCATTTGAAGAATCTTTTTTAAAAAAAAAATCTACGAATGGAAAAAAAATCTGAAGGTTTCCCGGGAAAAATTTCTGAAGAAATCCATGGAGAATTTCTTTTAAAAACGTTTTTGCTCGATCATCACCAGCAGCACCACGCTGGTATTGCGTACAACAAGCGAGATTGTTTCAATGTGACTATACTGTGTGATTAATGAATCCCAAAGGAATTTCCTCATGGAATCCCTGGAAAAAATCCTGGAGGAAATTCTGGGGAAGGCAGCTTATTTTGAAATGAACTTGCTGGAGACATTTCTGATGGAATTCAAAGAAAATTTTGCGAGAGAATCCCTGGAGAGATTTGTAGGAGAATTCGTGGAGGAATTTCTAAGAAAATCAATAGAATTCTAGAGGAGTCCTTGGAGAAATTATGTACTGAAGAAATTTCAGATGAATTTAATGGAGAAATTTTTGAAACAATTTATGCAAGATTATTTTGTGGAATCTCTGAAGAAATTTCTGAAGGCTTCGTTAAAGATTTTTTGAAAGGAATCCCTAATAGATGTTCCAAAAGAATTCCAATCACAATTTGTTAAAGAATCAATAGAGGATTTCTGCAGATATTTCTAGAAAGCCTATGGTAAATTTAACGAAGAAATCCCTGGAAAAAAAACCTCAAGGAAATCTAAGAGACATTTTTAAAGCGACCCTTTGCAAATATCTTGGAAGATATTTGAAAGGAATCGCATGGGGAGTTTTGAAAAAAATCCTACAGAATTTTCTACAGAAACCCATGAAAGAATTACTGAAGAAAAGTATGAACATTTTTTTAAAAGAATTTGTGGAAAATTGCTGTTTGATCTTCAAAAAAAAATCACGCAAAGAAATTTCTTTTCTTGGAAAAAATTTTGAAACAACCCATAGAAGATTTTGTGATTCTTTACATTCTTAGAAACATTCTAAAAAACTTCAAGATAATTTTTTTCCAAAAAATATTCTGTAAAAATCCAAATAAAACAGGAGGAATTACTGAAGGAATCCTGAAACATTTGACAGAATCCCTGGAGGAAATTCTAAAATTTTAAAATGTTTTCTAAACTTCACAAGGTTTTGTAAACAAACCTTTGGTGTAAGTTTCTGAAGCAATCTTCAGATGGATTTATGAAATCTCTAGAAAGAAAAAAAAAGAAAAGAATTTGGTAAGAAATCCTATAAAAGCCACTTCATAAAATGAGTGTTCCACGGAATTTCTGAGATATTCAAAAAAATTTCTGAAATAGAAATCCCTGCCGAAACTCATGCAAAATTTTATAAAAAATACCTGTTTGAAATTTATTTTCCAGAGAATTTTTGAGGAGAAGGAAATTTGAAAAAAAAATCAAATGAATCAATCAATGATTTTATTTTTCAAAAAATTCATCGAGGAATTTCTGAAAGAGTTTTTGGAATATTTTCAGAAAAAAAACAAGAAAACCCTGATTGATGATCTAAGGAAATCTCTGAAAAAAATAAATTTGAACTTATGTCTAGACGAATGTCTGAAAGAATAACTGATCTAATATCTCAAAGCATTGCAGAAGCAATTTATAAAAAAAGTCATTGTAGAAGTGCTGTAATTTTCGTGAAATTTCTGGAGAATGAATTTTTAAGCAATTCCCAAAGAAAATTTTCCGAAGAAACTTTCAAAGTTTTTTTTTTAAATTCTTCGGGGAATTACTGGAAAAATCCCTTGGAAAATTTTAAGTTAAGTTAAGATTCTGCTTAAGAATTTTTCTTTGGAAGGATTTGTAAAGCAATCGCTAGAAGCAGACGTGAAAATACGGGAATAACTGACAAAGTAAACTTTTTGTGTTTTAATATGGGTGAACTAAATTTGAAAAAATCATACAAATGTAATATCTGGAAAAATTCATGAAATTCTCACTCTAAAAGAAATTGCGAAGAAATCCTTTGAATGTCCCTTTTAATAAATTAGTACTTCGCATAATTTCTGAAAGATCTGAAAGACTTTCTGAGAAATAATCTCAGATGAAACTCCGAAGAAATTCATGTAGGAATTTTTAAAGAAATCCATGCAAAATTTTTCGAAAAATATTCGTTTGAAATTTATTTGCTAGAGAATTTCTGACAGTTTCCAAAGAGAAAATTCAAAGATCCCTGAGGAAAATTTCCAAATAAATCCTTGGAAAAAAAAATCCATGGATGAATTTCTGAAAAGCGATATAAGAACATTTTCTGAAAAAAAAACACAAGAATTTCTGAAGAAACTCTGATTGGTGCTCTGAAGACATCTCTGAAGATTTTTTGGACTTATATCTAGCTGAACCTCAGAAGGATTACGTGGTCTGATATGTAAGAACATTGAAGGAGGAATTTCTAAAAAAAATATTGAAGAAGGTTTGAAATTTTCGTGAAATTTCTGGAGAAATCTTTGATCTCAATTCAAACAGCCTCTAAAAACTTCATTAATAATTATCCAGAAAATCCCGTCAGTAGGTTTTCAAGTAATTATTTTATATGATATTCAATTTTTTTATCGAAGTTTCTCTTGAAAACCTTCTAGGAGTTCCTCTCAAAAGTCCACTAGGAGTTTCTGTGGGCTTTCAATTAGAATTTCAAGCAGGAATTCAACCATGAAATTCTTCTGACAATCCTCTAGATATCCCATTACAGATTTATACAGGAGTTTCTTCTATGTTACCTTTTGGAAATCTTTTGTAATTCTTGGATTCCAGCTTCACCTTATGGGGTTTCTCCAAAAATATGTCTGAAGTTCCTATAGGTACTCTCGTACTATTTCGCTTGGTTTACTTTTGGAGTTTATTGAGAAGAGTTTTTTACACCTAAATGAGCAGCAGACTCTTGGGATATCTCCAGAAATATCCTCAAGGATTTCTTCAGATTGGATTTCTTTCAGGAAGTATTTTTGGGTTCACCCAGATAATATTCCCTTGCAATTGCTTCAGGAGCTCCTTTTGAGATTCACTCGGATGTTCCTACTTAAATTTCATAAGAAGCTCCGCCATTTTTTTTTTGTTTTTGCAGAAGTACGTTCGGGAACTTTTCTTAGTTTTTTTTCTGAAGTACTTCCAAAAATGCCATCTGGGATTCTATCAAAATTTCTTTCTGAGATAAGTTAAAGAGTTCCTTTTGCCACTCCTACATGAAAGCCATTAAGGATTATGCACCGTTAGCTGCAAGGTTTAAAAATGAACAAACATTTCTGATGTTCGTCCAGCCACTTCTCCAGAAGTTTCTTCTCGGGTGATTCCTTCAACAGGTCCATCCGAGATTCTTGTAAATGTTTTTTTTTTCTGGGATTTTAGCAGTTTTTTTTACACCTATATGAATTTGCTTTGCAATTCATCCATAAATTTGGCTTTCATGAAGCTAAATTTATGGATGAATTGCAAAGCAAATTCATCCAAGAGTTCATACTGAGGATTTTTCAATAGTCCATTCTCAGAATTCTTCGGTGGTTTTATTTTTATGTAAATTCTCCTAAAGCTGCTTCTGGAGGGAGCTCTCCTTCATTACATTCTGGAAATTTTCCTGAAGTTTTTTTGTGAGAACTCTCCAGATGTTCCTTCTGAACACCCTTCAGGAATTCCTTACGGGAAACCTTCAAAATTTACTTAGGCTGACACAAATTTCGATTTTCTCTAATGTCAACACCCAGCCAAAAAACGGTGCAGTGTCTACCAAGTGAGTAAGACTGATACAGCCTTAGCTCACGAGAATAAACACCAGCACCTGCTCGACCTTCGAGAAGGGAGCCATCAGTGTAACATACGATGCCGTCTGAAATACTTCTTTCCAGATAACCAAATGTCCACTCATCCCGGGAAGGGAATTTCGTGGAAAATGTCCTATATGGAAAATTACAAGCAATTGTAAGATCACTTGGAGCAAGGACAATTTTGTCCCAATGCACCAAAAGTGAAAACAACGAGGTGTGTGTTGATGTGCGGTTCACAGGAGTTTCCTCTAGTAGACCGAGTACCCGTAACCGGTAAGTGCAAGAAAGTGCTTCTTGTTTGAGATGAATGTGTAGTGGGGCAACGTCAAAGAGAACTTCGAGCGCTGCCATGGGAGTTGAAGAGAACGCTCCAGACATCGCCATTAAGCACATCCTTTGGAGATGGCCTAATTTTGATTGGACCGTTTTCACTTCACCCTTTTGCCACCACACAAGACATCCATAAGCCAATATTGGCCGAACCACAGTTGTGTAAATCCATTTGATAAACTTGGGTTTTAGACCCCAAGTTGTACCAAAAGTACGCCGGCATTGCCCGAAGGCCATACAAGCTTTCTTGATTCTGAACTCAATGTGAGGTGTCCAGGAAAGCTTGGAATCAAGAATGACTCCAACGTACTTTACCTGTTCAGTCACATCGATTTCAGAATCAAAGAGACGCAAAGGTCGAACGCCATTACGGTTTCGCCTTTCTGTGAAAAGAACAATAGATGTTTTACTCGGATTAACCGAAAGGCCATATTGGCGACACCAACCCTCAACTACCTGAAGGGCGTTTTGCATCAGGTCGAAAAGGGTGCTGATGCACATACCAACTAACAATGTTAGGTAGTCGTCGGCAAAACCATAAGTAGGAAAACCGCTATTATTGAGTTGCCTCAATAGCGTATCTGCTACGAGATTCCACAAAAGCGGTGATAAGACTCCCCCTTGGGGGCATCCACAAACACTCAATTTCCTAATGCCTGCTAGACGCAATGTCGAGAAGAGATATCGGTTTTTGAGCATTTGGTGAATCCAATTGGAAATCATTGGAGATATACCATGACTCCGTGCGGCTTCCAATATGGCATCGAAAGGCACGTTGTCAAAGGCACCCTCGATATCTAAGAAAACACCCAAACAAGATTGCTTTTGAGCGAATGCTTTCTCGATATCGTAAACAACCTTGTGTAAAAGAGTCACAGTGGACTTACCAGATTGGTAGGCATGTTGGTTCACATGAAGAGGCACGTTGGCCAGATGAACATCACGGATATGATGATCCACAATGCGTTCTAAGCATTTCAGAAGAAAAGAGGTCAAACTGATAGGTCTGAAACTCTTTGCTTCTTCATACGACGCACGACCCACTTTCGGAATAAACTTTACAGTAATATCCCTCCAGGATTTGGGAATATACCCTGTAGCAAAACTGCAAACAAGTAGTTTTTTCAAAACATGTTTGAAATAATCAAATCCCTTCTGAAGCAAAATAGGATAAATCCCATCTGCCCCAGGAGATTTGAAAGAAGCAAAGCTATTAAGAGCCCACTCAATCGATTCTATAGTTACAATACTCCGAGCCGAAGCTAAAGAATCATAACTACAAGAAAAGACATCAGGATCATCCGAAGATGTAATATCCACACATCCAGGGAAGTGTGTGCTGAATAAGCATTCCAGAACTTCCTCATCAGAGGAAGTCAGATCACCATTTGGCAAACGAAGTTCGTTTACCCGGAAATCCTTAGATTTCGCAAGGATTTTGTTTAACCGACTGACTTCACTCAAGCTGGAAACATTTGTACAAAGGTTTTTCCAGCCGGATCGTTCAGCAGACCGGAGAGCTTTCCTGTAGGCCTTGCGAGCCGACCTGAAAGCCTCCGAACCAGCCGAACGTCGTCTGTTCCAACTCTTTCTACATTGTTTCCTGAGTTTCGCCAGATCAGAGTTCCACCAAGGGGTTCCTCTTGTGATCTTCACAGACCGTAGAGGGCATGCTTCTTCAAAAGCTTCCATGATGAAGGTCGTTGTAGTACCAACGGCATCATCTAAATCACTTGGAGTGTCAATGGATGGTGAATATCCATGAAATTTGACTGCAATCAAATCAGTATAAAGATCCCAGTTTGTTGACCGAGGATTCCTGAAACGCAATGTTTGCGAAGTAACATTTAAATGTTCAAAAAAGATATAGCGATGGTCAGATAAAGATTCTTCATCTGACACATGCCAATTGGTCAGCTCGTGACTAATTCTGCTAGAGCAAAGCGTTATATCTAACACTTCCTCTCTAGCAGATACCATGAAGGTTGGGCGGTTGCCTATGTTAAGTAATGCAAGATCTGTACTACTTAAGTACTCCATCAAACTGGAGCCTCTCAAGTTAATGTCTGAGCTGCCCCAGATGATATGGTGAGCATTAGCATCACTGCCAACAATTAGCGGAAGGCCTTTTGAAGTGCAGTATGTGATGACTTGTTTGAAAGCATCCGTAGGGGATGGTTCATCATGCGGTAAATACACAGAACAATAGACGTATTTCCTGTTGAGGTTTCCAACAGATACATCAATTGTGATAGCACATACATCTCTGGTGGCCTTATTTAATTATTTTTTATTTTATTTATTTTTTAAATTTATCTATGTAAGGGGGCTAAATCTTCGATGAATGGTAAAAAATACACATCGTTCATAATAGACACTGGCATTTGAGAGAAGGCATCACAACATTTTTAGTTAGGTAGCGGTCAAATTTTCATGGTGTTCGTGGGTGGTGCAAGATGGAAAATGCGTGTGTATTTTGTTGATTAATGACAAATTATTTTCTTTTCAAAAATAATAGTTTTTTTTATCAAATCCTAATTTTGCAAACTTTAATCTATACCAAACTAGCTGTCCCCGGCAAACTTTGTCTTGCCTACTGCTTTTTTTTGACGTTTTAAGTCCCTAGCCAAGCCCAAGTACCCGTTCAAAATATATGAAAATCCGATTTTCAAAAACTCTCAATTTTCCTATGTTTTTTTGCGTTATAAACCTTCCTTGGGTGAAAACTAACAGAACAAAACTTAGACGACCCAAATCGGACCATCCGTTCGCAAGTTATGCGCGGTCCCACGTATGCCACTGCATTTTTATATATATAGATAGTTTCAATAAGCCGATTTATTTTTCTCTGCCTTCTTTTCGAAATTTTTTATGCTTTTATCAATTATTTATGAATATTCTTACTTTGACAGTCGATGCAATATTTCTGTTGTATTCTGCAGTTGATTTTTTTTTTTTTGACTGACTTCAAATCATCAGTAACAAAACTAACAAGACACAATTGATAGCTTTTTGACATCTTTCTCGAAGGACACATATTAAGTCATTAGTTTTTTTTCTCTTCAAACCTTATTCCAATCCGCTGCAACTGCATACCTCTTTCCCTATCGCCCGATGCAATGCAAAAAAGCTACTCACCATAAACGGCAATCGAGTACGTAGTAGTAGGTAATGGCGAGTCTCTCTCTCCCCTCATGCAACTAGCTCAAGTGCATTGTGTTTCCAGGTCAATGCCATCTACCGCCAAGCGCCTGCTCCACCGTGTGCCATTCGTTTTTCCATTAATTGCCTGTTACTGCATCATGTTCGTCTATGGCAGGCTCTCGCAGTCATTAGTTAGAACAACGTCAATCAGTCAGTCGGTCGGTCGGTCGGTTAATCTTTCGTATCGATTGGATACTATACCTATAGATGGATGGTGATGGTGACCTGGATATGTCTAGTGGGACCACCCTCAGGGGTCAAACTTCTTGGTAATTTTTTGTATTTGAAGAAGAGATTTTGAAATATGATATTGAAATGTCAAATACTGTTTGAGGGCAACCTTTCTGACTAAGACATGGTAAAAACACTTCGATGGTGAAAGCGTTAGCCCTTGCTTTCCACAACATTTTCCTGAGAAATCAAGAAATCAGAAAGCAACAGTACTAAGTATCTGAACAACAAAATAAAAAGCAACTTTTTCTCACCCATCGAGAACAAGGAGACCTTGGATGGCGCTAACCCACAACAGAAACTGTTCCGTTGTTGGTACCGCTGTTGCTCCAGCTGCCCCAGCTCCAAGATCCAGCAAAACAAGTCAAGACAAAAACGAAGATAAAACCTCTTTCGGTCAGATTTCGCCAGAAAAGAAGCAGTCACCTTTTTGCAACATACCACCCAGCAAAGTGTAGGGTTCGCGACCACCGCACCGGGGGGAGGAGCTGAGCCGTCTCAATAGCGGTGAACGTTGCAAACTGGCACAGGCCACCTCCATCACAACGAACGTGATTTCGAAATGACCCTATAGCTGCAAAAGCAAGACCCCCGAAAAACAGAATCGATTCAGTTCGTCCCGCGCGCGCAGACCTAGGGTGGATCTCACATTCAGCGGCTGAGGTGGTCATAACCCAGCGGGCAGGGTAACCCTACAGACCCCCCGGACCAAATGGCAGTTGTGTGCAACTTTCAATTTCGTAGCGCGTTCGAGATTTTGGGGAATAGCTGCTGTTGCAAGCCTCGTCGACGACCATTTACGACGACGACGACAACGAATCGACCTACTCTGCAGCACCGTGGCAGTTTGCACTGTATGAGACTCGAGCAAGAGGTTTGCGTCTGCAGCTTGAGCTGTGGTCGAAATTTGGCAATCCAAATGCGCTCGCTCCGCTGATGGATTGTTGCAGCTCTCGTCAAATGCGGTTGCCTAATTTGCCAAAAAATAAAGACACGACTTGATCGGACAATCTCTTGGCTGCTGCAGCCACCGAGAAGATGAAATGGCCAAACACCACTTGCAGCAACACTTAATGCGTGGTGGTCTTTTGTTTTTTTTTTTGTTTTCTAGGTGGTGTGTTAGAAAGGTGCCCGGCGACCTTGGTGGGCACTTGCTTTGCCATTTTTATGGATTTGGTCAATATGAGAAAGAAATATGCAAATGTGACGCCAGATCATTCTGGTGGTTGCCGAAGCAATTTTGCTTTGGAATTAGTGTAGTTTTAACTTTTATATTTCATACCTTAGTTAGTTATTATATTAAATTGATTTAGTGGTTCTTGATCAAGATCCTACTTTGCTATGGAGAACTTCTATTCGGGTACCCTTGTGAACCCAGCATTAGCTACTTTCAGCAAAACACGAAATTGTAAACTCGCGTGTCATGCCTCGAGCATGTGCCGTGGTCAACAACATAATCGTCACTACAATTGTCTCTGGACGTATCTGTTACAGGCAACTTCACAGGCAATTCGGCAAAGAATTTCTTTTAAAAATCCTTCAATAGTATCTTCAGAAATTTCTCCAACGATTCCCATGGGCGTAGCCAGAGGGGGGGTGCCAGTTTTTTCCCGAGCCAACTCAAAGATTATCAATAATTCAGAGTTCCAGAAAAGTTGTCTCAAGAAAAAAAACTAATCTAATAATTAAGGTTTTTATCCATAGTTATCGAACCTTTTTTACTCGAAAACCACAAGAAATTTCGCCAAGTATTCCTCCAAGAGAATTACTTTAATCTTATCATAAAATTTTACAAAATAGCACGCTTGATTGAATAGCTAAATTTTCCAGATATGCCGGAACCGGTTCCGATAAGGAAAAAGAAGGTCTTTATAGAACCATATACAGCTATAGAGCGTAGTAGCACATAATTCACGAATTTTCACTAGTATTCATCTTAAACAAATGTCATGCTAAGAGCAAAATACTTGAGATTTCTTTATGAATTCTTTCAAGGACACCTTTTCAGAAATTCCTTCAGATATTTCTTCAGGAACTTCTCCAGGGATTCTTTCAGAAATTCCTCAAAGGACTTCTCCAGGAATTTCTCCTTCGTGAATTCTTCCATGGGCATCTTGTTTCGGGGTTCCGATAGTGGTTGTTTCAGGGTTTATTCCAAGAAAAGCTTCTGGAGTTCCTTCCTCGATTTCTTCCGATTTATTTGCAAATACTTCTGCAAGGATACATCGACGAATTCCTCCAGAATGTTTTTTTTTTCATAGCTTCCTTTAGTGATTCCACCATGGATTGCTCCAGAGAATTTTTCAATAATTCCTCTAGGGGTTTCGCCAGACATTCTCCTGGGAAATTCTCCTGGGATATATTTAGTGATTACTCCAGAGATTGTTCCAGTGCATTTTTCGAGGAATTCTCCAGGGATTCCTGAAGGAATGTCGACAGAGATCCTTTTAGGTATTTCTGCAAGTTCCTTCGAAGACTTCATCAGGTTTGTCCATATATTCCTTCAAGAATTCCACCAGAGATTGCTCCAATAATTCAATTTGGAATATTTCGAGGTATTTTAGCAGGAATACCATTCAGTAAATTTTTCCAGAGATTAACTAAAAACTAATCCAGGAATTCCTTAAAACATTAAACAAAACATTTTTTTTTTTTTTTGGAGTCCATCCATCCAAAGATTCCAACAATAATTCGTGCAGAAATGGATTCTTTCATAGTTTTTTCGAGGTATTCCTACAGAAATTCTGCCAGGATTTTTTCCAGGGATTTTTTACGGGATTGCTTCCGGGGTTCTTCATAGGATTTCTTCAGGAATCCCTTCAGGTTTTCCTCCACGAATTCATCCAGGGATTAACCAGGAAATTTCTTCTGTCCTCCTTTCAGGAACAGCTACAGGGATTATTTGAAAATTTCCTCCAAGGATTGCCCCAGGAAATCTTTTTGGAATTCCTTCAGGAATTCCTCTTGCAATTCTTTCAAGAATTCCTCCGGGAATTAATCCAGTACTTCCTCCAGGAACTTTTTAGGGATTCCCTTAAGAATACCTTTTGGAAATGCTTCCAGATTTCCTACTGGGGTTTCTTCATTAACTGCCACAGGGATTCCTCAAGGAATTCTTCACGAACTCTTTTTAGGATTCCTTCGGGATTTCTCCAATAATTGCAACAACGATTTCATCAGGAATTCTTCCTGGGATTTCTCCACGGATTACTCAAGGGATTCCTCCACGAATTTCTTCAGGAATTATTCCAGGAATTCCTCTAAACAATCCTCCAGGGATCATACAGAAATGTCTGAAGAGATTCTTCTGGAATATCCTCCAGAAATTCCTCCAAGAATTCTTCCAGAGATTCATCCAATAGCGTCCCCTGGGAATCCCTACAGGCATTTCTTTAGGATATTCTCCAGGGATTC
The DNA here is from genome assembly GCF_035046485.1 of Aedes albopictus. NCBI lineage: Eukaryota > Metazoa > Arthropoda > Insecta > Diptera > Culicidae > Aedes > Aedes albopictus. The sequence goes on from NC_085137.1 coordinate 391,920,940, forward strand.
CTCCAGAGCTTCACTCATGAATTCCTTCTCAGCCAACCACATATCGTAAAACATTGTGTGGAAAAAATTGTATATTTTCATATATTGAATCAGAATTCTATAATAACATGCATATTTGTTGACAATGATTGCGTAAAATCGCATTTCATGCCAAATTAAATTTCAATTGCGATTTTGTTTCATATAGTCGTCTCCGATCATAAAAGGTGCGAGATACTATCGGTAGGATCGCACAGAATCGGATAGAATCGTGAAAAAAAAAAACATACATTCTTAGTGTTAAGCTGCAAGTTCGCTAGCATCGTATATATGATTTTTTTGAATCGTGGAAATCGTCGCTTCACATCGTATATACATCTGCTAAATCGAGTTTGCTATCTAAAAGTATGATGAAAATCGGTAAAATCGTATACAACCATAACAATGTTGTATATTGATCGTTTGCGTCACACTTGCGTCGTATACGAAGTGAATGAAATCGTAGAAATCGTATATTCATTTTTACAGTCGCATAAGATTGTTACTGCACTTTTATTAGTCGAATCTTAATCTCGGAAATCGTAAATGGTTTTGTTTACATAATTGTATGATAGGGAAATAAGAAAAAAATGGTATTCATCACAAATTTGTATTTTTGTTGTTGACTGACACATTCCATCCATGGTAGCAATAATTTCAACCAAATATATAGGTTTTCATACTAGCAGATGACTTACAATAAATGAAGTATAGATTCCAACAACGATGTGAATTCCGGGCCTCTTGCACGGCACCACTTTTGATGCCACTCAATGCACAACAACAACGCTCCCACCACAAGTCTCGCACCGTATCATGCTAATTTTTATTCGTTTCAAGCCATTCACTTTGAACTCTCTATTTTTAACTTGGCAATATAGCCAATAGAGATAACGCGCAGTTCTCAATCAAAAGAGTTTTTTTATTTGAAAATCTTGAGTCGTATATTGGTACTCTCAATCGTAATAAGATCATGCATAATCGTATATTAAAACGGATAAAATCGGCGAAATCGTAGAATTTTTTCGAGAAATCGTAAATTATGTTGGATGGAATCGCAGTAATCGTATAAATGTTTCGATATGGCCTCCACTTTAGTATGTATATGCCTGTTTCGTGCATTGAATAGGATTTCTTTGGTGCTATATATGTGTGACTATTTCAGTTGCAATTTCGATAGAGCAACAAAATTGTTGGCTGGGTTCTGTGATTCTTTCCAGAACAGCTTATTATAGAAATTCCTTCAAAGATTCTCCCAGGAACTCTTAATAGGATTCCTTCAGAAATTCCTCCTTGTATTCTTTAAGAAACTCCATCAGTAAATTAATTCAGTACTTCCTCCAGGAACTGTGCAGTGATTCCCTTGGCAATTCCTCTTGAAATTGATGCCAGGATTCCTTCTGGAGTTCCTCTAGGGATTCAGTAACTCTAACAGATCTGTATTAACGAGATTTTTAATCCTAGACTAGTTCATCTCGGGACCACGCTTTACTTCTCTTCCGAAGGAAGAACTCACAGTTTGTGAGTTTGTCGGGAGGGGGATTCGATCCCAGGTCCTCGGCATGATAGTCAAGTGCTCTAACCATCACACCAGGTCCGCTCCACTCTCTAACAGAGATTTCGCCACGAACTCTTCTAAGGATTCTAATGATTTCTTCAGTAATCATTGTGGTAGTCCCGACATTTTTTTTTTTCAGAGATTCCTCCAGCAATTTCTTAAGAAATTCGTTCGGGAATTCTTCCAGAACTTCCTCTGGAAATTCCAGCGGAGATTTTTCTAAAAATTCCTCCACGAATTCCTCCAGAGATACCTCCAGAAATTCCGCCAGAAATTCTTCTAGGAACTCCTCTAGAGATTTCTTCAGGAATTCCTCCAGGTATCCCTCCAACAATTCCTACAGGAATTATTTCAGGGATTCCTCCAAGGATTCCTTATGGATTTCCTCCAGGCATTCCTCCAGAGATTCCCCCAGGAATTACTTCAGGGATTCCTCCATGAATTCCACAAGGAATTCCTACAGGAATCAATCTAGGAATTCTTCATGGAATTCCTCCATGGATTTCTATAGGCTCCCACAGAAATTACTTCAGGGATTTCTCCAGGAATCTCACCAAGAATTTTCCATAGGCATTCTTCCATGAATTAATCCAGGCATTCATCCAGAGATTCCCCCTCGGATTCTTTCATCGATTCCTCCAGGAATTCCTCCAGGAATTCCCCAGGAGTTCTTCCAGGAGTGTCCCCTGGGATAGCTTCAGAAACTCTTTCTGGGATTCCTCCAGGAATTCATGCATGTATTCCTCCAGGATTTCATACAGGAATTTCTCCAGGGTCTCTACGAGGAAATGCTCCAGAAATTACCCCTGATTTTTTGTCAGCGATTCCACCAGGATCTTCAACAGGATTTTTTTTTATCTGTTTTAACGAGATTTTTAGCCCTAGGCTAGTTCATCTCGGGACCCACGCTTTACTTCCCTTCCGAAGGAAATTATCCAGGAATGCCTTCATAACTTCTGTCAGCAATTCATTCAGGAATTTCTTCAAGAAATTCTTCAGAAATTCTTCCAGGATTTTCTCTAGGCATACCTTCTGGATTTTTTCCAGGGATTCTTCCAGGAATACTTTCAGATTTTCCTTCAGGATTTCCACCAGGACGATTCCTCCAGGAATTCCACCAGGATTTTTCCAGAGATTTCTCCACGAATTTCTCCAAAAATTCCCCCAGATATTGCTTCAGTAATTCCTTCAAGAAATGCTTCAAGAATTCTGCAGGGAATTCCTTCAGGAATTTCTCAAGCGATTTTTTTTTTTAGAAATTCCTGCCAGAGTTCCTCTAGAGATTCCTCCACTTATTGTTTCAAGAACTCCTGTGGATATTATCCAGTAATTGTTTCAAGAATTCCTCCAGGATTTTATCCAGGAATTTCTATATGTATCCTTCCATGATTTTCTCCAGCAGTTGATCCACGAATTGCTCCTGGACATCCTTCAGAAATCATGTTATCAATTTCTCCAGGAATGTCTCCAAGAATTTCTCCAGGAGATGCATTAAGGATTTCTTCAGAAATTCTTCCAGAAAAATTTCCGGGAATACTTTCATGAACTTTTCAGGAATTTCTACAGGCATTTCTTCAGGAATTTCTCTAAAGATTTCTTCAGGAATTGCTTCAGGGATTCCTCCACAATTTTCTTCATCAATTCCGTCGAGGATTTCTCCAGGAAGTCCTTTAAAAATTCCTTTAGAAATTCCTCCAGAAGTTTATCAAGGGATGTTTTTCAGAAATGGGAAAATACAAATAGGAATAGAAATCCCCTAGAATTCCTCCAGAGATTCCATCAAGAAATTCATCCAGTAATTCTTTCAAAAATTTCTCTAGAAATTCCTCCAGCAATTCCCATAGGAATGCCTCTAAGAATTCTTTGAGTGTAGAATTAGCAACTAGTTAAAATACACAAAAATAAAAACAAAAAAAATCTAAGAATTCTCCAGGCATTCCTCTAGGATTTTATCAAGGAATTTTTCTTGGAACTCCGCCAGGAATGCGGCAGTGAGTTTTCCTTCAAAATGACAAGGATTCTTTCAGGAATTTATGAGGAAATATCTCCAAAGATTGCTTTAGGAATCGCTCCAAGGGTTCCTTAAGAAATTATTTCTTGCATTTCTGCAAGGGTTCCTTTAGCTCCGTAAAAATACGTCAGGAATTTCTTCAAAAATTCCTCCTTAACTATGGGAGTTTTTTCGGCTTTCAGTCACGGAAAAAGCGTTGATACTTCTATATCAGGCAATGATATAAACGTATCAACGCTTTTTCTGTGACTGAAACCCGAAAAAACTCCCATAGTAATCAAAAATTCCAGTCGAATCATTCTAAATTCCTCCTTAAAATTGTTCCTACAGGAACTTCATCAAGAATTCCTCCATTAATTTCTCTAAAAAACATTGAGGAAATGTTTTAAGAAGTGTAAGTAATTCCGTCACTGATGCGTTCAGTAATTCTTCTAAGGACTACTCCAGGGATCTCTTCTAATATTGTTTCGGAAATTTCCCAAAACTCTGCTTCAGGACCTCTTACAAGAATGGCTTCAATAACTCTTTCAAAGTTTACATCAGGAATTCCATCAAGGATTCTTTTTTATTTCAAAATTCCTTTTAGGGTTGTTCCAAAAAAATCTTTAAAAAATATGAAGCTCTTTCAAGGGATGTTCGAAGAAATCTTCCAAAGATTTTTTCAGCAATTTCTTCAAGAAACCATTCAGAAACTTTTCCATAAATCCCTCTGGTGTCTGCATCAGGAATCCATGCAAGGATCCCTTGTTACATATATTTTTGTCAGGGCAGTCCTCCACAGATGTCTTTAGGAAATTAACTCTCTGATTCAAATCGTTAGGAATTCAATCAAGAAGTCTGTCAATAATTTTCGAAACATTTCTTCAATTTATTTGTATTTTTTTCGGGAGTTTCATTGACTATTCCTTGCACTTCCAGCAGCCTATATAGGAACAGGCCTTCCATGACTATAACTGCTAGAAATGGTAATAGTGAGCTCCTCATAGCTGAGCCGAACATTTAATGACATAATTTTCAATTTTGTTTCCGAGAAAAAATCTACCATCCAATGTTCTGCGCAGCAAAAATAGAGTTCTATGTTTTCTATATTTCTAAATCTATGAAAGAAAATCTAAAATCTGTAGAAGTCTGTGGTCTTGCATGGAGCCAAACTAGTTAAATTTGTTTAATAAATTTGCAAACTTATCACAAATTCTCAAAACAAAGAGTTTACTGAAACTGATCTTAACCATATTTGACTTTTCAAAAAAAGAAAAAAAAAAGAAAATTATAAAACTAAGTGCTACGCAAAGTAAGTTTATCAAATCGGTGTCAGGCCATTCGGCCGAAGGTCATTAGGCCGAAGGCCATTCGGCCGAAGGTCATTAGGCCGAATGGTCATCGAGCCGAATGGTCATTGGGTCTTCTTCTTGCCGTTACGACCTGCTTCTCAGCTTCTATGAACACTTCCACAGTTATTAACTGAGAGCTTCCTCTGCAAATGACCATTTTGCATGTGTGTATCGTGTGACAGGCACGAAGATACTTTATTGATGCTGAATCTACCGATATTTTACCCATGAATTTTTCCTTTTTTGAAATGTAGGCTGTTCTTTCTAGTATCATTTCTAAAATAGTTTTTGGCGCTGAAACTGCTGATATTCAATTCATAAATTTGTCCTTCTTTAAAAAATAGGCTATTCTTTCTAGTTTCATTGTTAAACTAGTTTTTGGCAAAAATTGTTGGAATAGGTAAAAACAACGGCTAACTTTCAATTCGTCCTGATGACCATTCGGCCTAATGACCTTCGGCCTAATGACCTTCGGCCTAATGGCCTTCGGCCTAATGTTCTCGGCCTAATGATCTAGCATCTATCAAATCATAGGCAACAAAATTTATATAAATATATAAAAAGCCAGTCCAAATTTTCGAGAATGACGTGAACACAAACGTCTTGTGTCGCCAAATTCTAAATCAAACAAAAGTGGGTCGCAAGCTGAAAAACTTAAGAACCCTTAACTTTGAGATTTTTTTGAGAATTCTCCGAACTTTTATGAAACATGCATTTGAAAACTATGAGAACAAGTTTCAAATACAAATCCAATGTTGAGAAAATCCAATCTTGAGAAAATCCATGCTGGTAACAGATCATATGAAAACCTTCTGAACAAGATTCGCAATCAATGTTCAGATAAATCAATGATATGAACGGCGCAATTTTATAAATGGTGATGTGGCAATGCCTCATCAATTGAACCCTACTGAAATCATCAGAAGAACATTTAATGAATCACTTGTAGGAGTTATTATTTATTTTTTTCACGTTTATTGTTTTTTTTTTTTTTTTTTGGTGAGCCAAAGAAAACAAGCTTTTTATTTGTGTAACAGCCATCCTCAGACAATTCAGATACATTTTAATTAACGATGATTAACGCAGGAATTCTTGCTAAAGTCTCTGAATGCTTACCTGAACGGAATCTTGACCAGAAACGGAATCTTCCTAGAGAAATTTGATTGAGGTTTTCACAGGTTTCCTAACAGAAGTTCTTAGAGATTGTAGGTTGGAATCCCCAGATTTTTTCTGGTCAAAAATATGTCAATTTTTCAAATAAATTTCAGTGAGAAATTTCAAGAAGACGCCAAAAACGATGCTCCTGCAATTTTTAGTTTTTCATGAAATCACTGGACAAATTTCTGATAAGAGTTAAATTATTATCAGAGACAGTCACTCAAATTCTAAATGGCGGAGAGAGAAAATGTTTTGTCGAAGATTGAGCTTCAGATATTTTAGGTGATAATTTCATCCAATAATGAAACGATATCATCAGAGAAAATGTGGACATGAAAAAGTTTTATTTATAAATTAAAACTTTTTTCTTAAAAGTGTAAATTTTGAGTTATAAAAGCGATTGATAGAAAGCCTTCTTATCTATCTCGACAAAATTTCAATCATATCAAAATTCGTACTTGATTTTGTTTTAAACTATCCAGTGAAGGATTGTCTTTGATTTTCCATTTTGCTACTATACGCATTGAAAAAAGTTGGATAAAGCTTGTTTCACTTTAAAACTTAGTCCAGATGATTTTTTGGAAAACTGCAATGCAGTTTACATATTTGAACAAGGACTACAAAAATGATACTTAGGAGTTGGGACGTGGCTTACTTATTCTTCTAAATACTCATTGTAGTAGGCTACAAATGACATGTTGATATCGAAGTATAGACTGTTTCAGAAATTATAAATACACTTTGTTTAGTAAATTAAATGAACTGTTATAATGATTTTTACCTACTTCTTTCAGAGTATAGCATATTGTACTCCATATTTTTATATTTCCTTTCAATTGTCTTGATATTTTAAAGAACAGTCGAGTTCTCTAACAAATAACTAAATTTTTCAAATTTGCATTTGCACAAAGGTGTTTTTTAATGATTTCAACATCATTTATCACTAAATACCAAAAATTATCTTAATTTTTATCACATTCGCTTTCTCAACAAGTTGTCTAAGTAACGCCTTGATCAAAATTTGGGAAAAATCGATAAAGGCATTCCTACAACATTTTTTCGGAGATCAAGTTTCTTATTTTTTAAGGTTTTCTACGGAACACAAGAACTACCACACAGTTTCTTAGCTTTCCTGAACGCATTTAATCAAAACAAACTTATTTTTTCAGCTCATTCGATCCTTCAGATGGCAAAGCTTGTCATACCATAAAAACGAATGCAGTTAGCAGTAATTAAGACATTCGTTTGTTCAAAGTTTGTTGCTACTGGTGTTGTTGAGAAATTTGAAACAAAAATTTTTGTTTTGAAAAGGCCCGTAATGTTGGTTCGTGATCGAATATTCCACTAAAAATTGCTCTTACCAATCGAGAAATATCTTTTATTATCGATACAGCAATTTTTATTGTGTTTGGAAATTAAATATTTTATCTGTGAGATTTTTTTCTTTTCGACTATGCTACATTTTTTGACCACTTTGTGCAACTTCAAATTTTGATCATCTTGTTTACAGAGCCCTATTTTTTAACTTTTACCAGAAACATGAACAAAATTAGTATTATTTGCTTCGTTAGCATGTTTACTATACGAGCTAGAAGAAACTTTTTTGGATAATGTGCTCAAATTAAAATGGCAGGTTATCGTTAGTGTATTTATAATTTCTGAAACAGTCTATAGACTAAGGATAATAGAGAGTTATCCTGTCACTTCTATCTTACCACCGAAGCAAGAAGGCGTGCATCATTTAGCACTCCTACATTGGCAGACGAGGAAAATTTTTGGATTTTGTCGAGGAGAAAACGACTGTGAATTGTTTGAAAGCTTCCAACTAAGTGAAGACAAATATTTCAAGACATTAACAAGATATATAACGGAAAATACTACGGTAACTATTATGTCTAGTGTTTTGAAATTTCTTAATGAAATTTCATAATGAAAATGGCCAAACGAGTGTTTTAGCTAAAGACATCCAGAAAGACGGGCAGAAGTTGATTCTAGCCCGTGAACCTAAAAAAAAACCAGGATAACGAAGGGAACCAAGAATTCCAGCCCGTACACCTGGTACTCTAGCGTAGGGAATGTAGAATTCCAGTCCGCATATAAAACCCAGGATAACGCAGGGAAAATTCCAGTCCGTATACCTGGTACACTAGCGAAAAGAATGTTGAATTCTAGTCCACATAGAAAGAACAGCTGTACGACGAAATGTATTCTGTATTTCATTTTGCATGGCAAGTGCAGATCAATTGTTTGGAAATTTTCATTGGTTACCATGGTACTATGGTTACAATACATGGAGACCAAGAGACAGTTGAAATGAGTTCAAGACTAAAAGGAACTGAAAAAAAAAATCCACTACTGACTTGATGAAAGCCAAACAATTGCTATCGACGCAAATGAAAACAGCGTATATTGAAATATGCAAAATTCAAACAGTGTTGGATGGAGTGAATAGAAATATACTGAAACACAGGTTAATCAGATTTTGAATCCATTACGTTTTGTGTGATTCGCAATAGAAAATATTCGCTACTGTGTGATGCATAGACTCTAGACTTAGTAGGCTGAAAAAAAATAGAGTTCTCGAGTTTCTGAGGATCCCAAACATATATTTTTTTTAATTTTTAATTGGGTCAATAATGTGACTATCCACACCAGTCCAAGCACAAGGCAAGGTTCTGCGATGACTGAATGTCGGCTAATTGAAGTTATAACTTGCAAGCCTAAAATGTGGTGTTGTATCTAATAAATCGATATAATAGACAAATAACTCGTTTTGAGAAAACAGTCACTCACATATTTTAGTCTAACATTCAAATTAATTCTGTTGGGTCAGAGATCCGGAAAATGTATCAAATCGGGGTAGTTTTGGAGAGTTTTCGATTAATTCATTTATTTGACATTCATAATTTCTTGGAAAATTGTGTGATTTGTATTATAAGGTTCTATAAAATATTTTGGCAAATTATGCTGAAAAAAAATGATTTTTTTTATGAAATTGGAAAGATAAATATTAAAACTAAGTATTTCAATTTAAACAATTGCTTCTTCATTATGACTATTATTGTAACCTTTCGAATGGTTGCTATAAAAGGCTAGGTAACGGTGTTTAATTATCCAGTTTTTTTTTTTTTATTGATTTTTTATTCAAGTCTTTATTCGAGTGTTCAGTGCTTAATTCGTACTGTTGAATAATAGAAATAAAAATTATCAATTAAAAAAAAGCGTTCTTGCTATGGCTACATTTACAGAACCAGATTTGGATTTAAAAAAAAGAAGGGCAAGATCACAGTCGAAAAAGAGAAATGTTCATCAATAGATAAAGACAATGATGTAATATAATATTAGAGTTTCAAACTTCAGTCTTAGTGAAAACAGGTGAAAACAGATGTTCTTTCCAGAAGAGATGATCATAAAGAATAATGTTAGAATTGAATTATTTAGAACCAAAGAAGACTTGTCACTGAAACTAAACCAAGTAATTTATTCACGTTATCAAGTTAATTCCAATTTTATTCCAAACATCAATAACGTTTTATTTCCATTTAAATAAAACATAGGAGAGATGTAGTAGGCTACAAATGACATGTTGATATCGAAGTAGACTAAGGATAATAGAGAGTTATCCTGTCACTTCTATCTTACCACCGAAGCAAGAAGGCGTGCATCATTTAGCACTCCTACACTCATTACAGTACGGCTTATTATTCAAAAGCTGTTTAAATTTTGGAAATAATTCTTAAAAAATTAAAAACAAAACAAATTATTCAAAAAATATTTTTCAATTATTGAAAAAATGTTGCTTAAGAGCAATTTTCTCATAGAAAATTGAGTCATGAGCGGCCAAGGTTTTTTTCTCTTTTTCTTATTTTGAAAAGGGAATGACATAGTGGGGATAGTCAAAATAATCGAGACATGCGAAGTTTTCACTTTTTCAGAACTATGTTCAACTAGCTGTAAATTTTCGGAAAGTGCATTTAATATTCTCAAATTTTTACTTAAAGTTAATCAACTTATTGTGTATTTGTGATCCAAAAAGAAAAGCTCCGGCTTTTCTACACAAAGTTAGAAATATCCTCTTGAAAGGTATAATAATCCTATAGTTAACTTTGAGATGGTATATCTCCGGATTAAAAAAAAAACAAATGCAACAACGAATAGTTTGTTCAGAACTTATTTAGACAACAGAAATATCTTTAAAAGCACGCTAAAAAAACTGAAATAAGTCAATCAGTTGGAAAGTAATCGAGCCCTGGATTTTTTTGTATAAGAAGAAAAAAATAAAAAAAAATCCTTAAAATTCACAGTTTGCGTCACTTTGGAAAAAAATGAAGTTCTATCGAAAATCAATTTGAAAGAGATTCATAAAAAAATGGAACCGGTTGAAGGTTGAGAAAGTTATGGCACTCACAGTAAAAGCGTCTTTTAATTACTCGGAAATTCATCGATGAGGCGTTTGCGCCACCTAAATCTCTTAATATTTTTCGCTCAAAATCGGAGGTTTTTCTTTATATGTGATTTGAACCTAGAAGAGTATACGAATTCCAGATTTCACCGGCTTCTGATAAATAAGCCACATTCCACTACTAATATTTTTGGTATACAGGTACTCTTCGATATAACGTACAAAAAAGTTTTCTCTTTGTACGTTATATCGAAGTGTACGTTATATCGAAGCAGAGAAAAAATGATATTTTTTTATGCTAGTATTGATGTATTCGACGTGAAATTAATCCCAAATAATGATTTCGGTGAAATTCACAAAACCAATAATGAAAAACTTGAGTTTTGACGAAAAAGTCATTTCGTTTTTTGTGCTTCGATATAACGTACATTTTGCTTCGATATAACGTACACTAAATTTTTCCCCAATTTGCGCTAATTCTGGGTAACAAAGCTAATGCTGCAACAAAACATTGATTTGAGTGATTTCGTAGTTTATCTAAGGGTTATTCGTGGGAAAAATAAAATTTTTCAATGTTGTACGTTATATCGAAGCAAAATGTACGTTATATCGAATTCGCTATATCGAGGGTACGTTATATCGAAGAATACCTGTATAACTGTTACTACTCATAAGATTCGGTAAAATTTATAAGAATAAAAAAACTTGATTCATAAGTCAAGAATTTCAACTCAACGTCATCCATATTGCTCCAAATTCAATAAAAATTTGCGTTCAACGTTTGCCTCAGACGAAAGGAGTTACCAACAATAAGAGCCCAACTGCTATTAATCGCATTTACCTACGACTTTAAATTGTATCCACAAACTATTTTGAGCCCACTATTGGTGTCAAGGACAGTCCAACCCCCCGAAAGCTGCCAGTGAGCAAACAACCACCCCACAACAAACAACCACTCTTTCAGAACCACTTTTCTGCACCGATTTACCCCCATCATTGCATTGTCGTGGTCGTCGATGCATACCAACCAGCCGACCGGTTCGAACTGGTGAACTGTGGTGGTTCTCTGCACTTCTATTGGTTGAAGGAGGCACGGAGAAAGAGCACCTCGTTGAAGTGCAATACTTTTTAGCTGAGGAAAGAAGTGCATCGACTCGAGAGTGCTGCGATTCTACGATGATGACCATTGTCCACCAAAAAGCGATGCGATGGCCGGCGATAATTAGTCAGGCAGCCGGTGCAGTTGAAGTGGAAATGAGTGAAATTTACGACGATGCATCGTGTTTTTCCACCGCGCGCGCAAAGTAAATAAATAGCAATCGAAATTTTTTATTTTCGCCGCACATTAATTGAGTTCGATAATTTATGGCCACAGGCACAAGTCACGATCCGAGCTGGACGGCACGTATCGGAACCTATTTGGCACCCTATCGTAGGGTGAAGTGTGGAAAAATTGCGAGAGGGGTACCCAAGTAACAATGAATGCTGAACAGTGAGAGTATTAGCTGAACAATAACTGGTCAATGATCTCAATGGCTGAACACAATGACAGCTGAATATTGGTTTGAAGTATGGCTTGTTCAACCTCTTTTATCATGGCTGCATATCCAGTTGAATAGAATATTATTCATCTGGGTAACCAGCTCTAAACCATACACCAACATGCAGAATTAATCATCTGTTGTTCAACCTTTGATCAAATAATTTATACATTCTTAAACATCCCTCCTGGAAATAGAAACAGCTAATGGTGAAAATATGCTCACAAAATTGTTTTTATTTTATTTTTACACAATTAATCATTTTAATTGATTGTTGATTAAGCGCATATTAGGCCTTTAACCAGCCTTCCAATGAACCTCAAATCAGGTTGAATAAAATCACCAAAATTATATGTTTAAGAGCTGAATAAAGGATTGTACCTCTAGTGCTCAGCTTTCATTCAAAGGAAGGCTGATTTAAAGTAGTTGGTGAAACGTTTGTACAGCATCAAATCGTTACCTAGGTAGGAGCTTGATTGGAAGTTTCCGAGCTCAATAGAACAATCTCTTGTGGATTCAACAATCTCAATAAGGATCGCACTTTTACCCCAACTTACTCCACCGAAGCTCAGCACCTCGGCTGATTTCGTTGGGCGCGCGCCACCGTCGCGTCATCATCGTAGTCGGACCGATCATCGCGGTTGATGCTGTTTTGTGCCGCCGTAGCTGTAGCCGTATAGATCGACGTGCGGCGGCCTGCATTCAGGCGCGAAATCTGGGCCAAGGACAATCGATAAACACCACGTACCTACATACCTACTAACCCTTCTAGGCTACACCTTTGGCGGACTGTCCGTCCATAGACTCACTCGCATTAGAGTGAGCAATTTCCATGTTTCTAGATTACTCACTCATTTGGCCGGCTCTGCTCGACTAGCTGGTTGGTAGCCTGATTTGTAAACCGGACGAGTTTAGGTTTTGCCCGCAATTCGCTCGCAATAAATGGTCTGACTCGAGTCCTTGTTTTCCTCTGCGGTACATGTGGGTGCCGGTTGGTTCACGTATAGCTACTATACAGCAATCGATAAAAATGGAATTCGAAGGATTTAGATTTGCTAATGGAAAGTTGTCTGAAGTGAGCTAGAAAATAAATGAGAGAAGGCCTACGATAATCGCACGTTCTTCTCTTCGGTGACCATTTGTTAAAACTAATGATTGCTCCACGTTGACTCCCAATTCGCTAGATGGGTGCTTTTTCGACTTTCTCGTACACCAAAGTGAAAGGCTATTCACTCAATAAACGAATTTTCGATAGAAGGCTCGGAGGGTCAAGTCACATATACCAATCGACTCAATTCGACGAATTGAGATGATGTCTGTATGTGTGTATGTGTGTGTGTATGTATGTATGTCTGTGCGCAAAAAAAGTTCACTCACTTTCAAAGCAATTCCCATTGGTCATTTTCGGATTATAGCTCGAATCAAACCGGAATTTTACCGCATAGTTTGCTATTAAAAATAGTCCGGATCGGTCAGGGCGTTCCGGTTCCGGAGTTATGGCCATTTCAGTGATCCGGAGCAGCACCGGTAGAACTGGCCGTATAGAAAACTGAACCAAGCCCCATCATGCGACACAACAAATTGCGGCGATTATTGTAACCTTTAGCATGGTTGACGAATTTTGTGCGGAAATCAACATTAGAGACCAGAAATTCCATGATGTCGGCCCAACATCCAAGGTGGCAGCCTAATGTTTAAGATGGCGGCTGTTTAATATAGTTTTTGGCTATAAAGCTAGCAATATGGGTATGTTTGGTATGGGGGAGAGGCCTGAACTCCAAAAATGGCGACCAGAATATCCAATATGGCGGCTCCAAATCCAAGATGGCGGCTGTTTAATGGGCTTATAGGCCCTAAAATGCTGCAAAATGGATAAATTTGGTATGGGGAAGATGTCCGGAGTATAAAAATGGCCACCAGAACATCCAAGATGGTGGCCACTAATACAAGATGGCGGTTCTAAATTCAAGATGACGGCTGTATAATGGAGTTTTAGGCCCTAAAACCATGTAATAGTGGTATATTTGGTAAGACGAAGAAGTCTAGAGTCTAAAAAATGCAAACAAAATACCCAAGCCTGAAATCTAAGATGGAGGCTTCAAATCCTAGATGGCGGTTGTTCAATGGCGTTTTAGGTTCTAAAAGCATGTAACATGAGTATATTTGGTATCAGGAAGATGTCCGGCGTCCAAAAATGGTGACCAGGATATCCAAGATGGCGGTTCGAAAATCAAGATGGCGGCTATTTAATAGAATTTTATGCTATAGAACCATACAATATGGGTATATTTGGTATAGAGATGATGACGGGAGTTAAAAAATGGTAACCAGAATATCTAAGATGGCGGCCTGAAATCTAATATGGCGGCTCCAAATTCAAGATCGCGGCTGGCAAACGGAGATTTAGGCTCTAAAATTATGAAATATGGGTATATTCAATGTGTAGAAGTTGTCCAGTTCGGAGTCTAAAAATAACGACCAGAATATCCAAGATGGCAAATTCAAATCCAAAATGGCTGCTCAAAATTCAAGATAGCGGATTTTTCTTTAGATTTTGAGGCTCAAACATCAAAATCCAGATAAACGATATGATGTGTGGTGTCATGAAAAGAATTCTTGTTAAACGTATGAAAGAGTTTTGCTAAAAAAGGTTTTCGAAGGCACGAGAAAGGCGCCAAAACTGCTAGGTGGATTAATTAAGTTTTCCTCCAAGCTACGAAGCCACTTGTTGACCATCTCCGTCGAATCTGGAGTCGTGGGTTCGATTCCCACCGGGGCACGTGGATTTCTTGTCATAATTTTAACCTCAATTAGTTCATAAAACACTGTTGCGTGTATGAATGTCACAGCAATCAAACGTTGTAATTTCCACTTATGCTTGATTAGCCCAAGCAAAAATCGCACAATTGACATAATGAAAGCAGTTGGGCTTACTAGTTCAATTATTTATTTGTTATTACTTACTTTTTTTTAATGACAATGAGTCAACAATACTTTTTGTTTTTATCTAGTTCATTTATTTGGGGCTCAATCGCGTATAACGCTTTGCGGAGCCGAAGATCTTGTTTGTACTTGATAGTATACATTATACAGAGTAATAACTTTTTCATGATATCTGTTAGTAATGGGTGGAAGCCAGAGTACTCGTGGCAGCTCGAGGTTAGAAGGTCACATTTTGAGGGATGGACAGGGTAAGGATTGGGCCAAAGGTTTCACTGCAGCTCATCCGGGGTTGAATCGCATCTTGCTAGCGTAAGTATTGGTACCAACTTGTTGTGGGACTTGGTCTTCCGGATGGCCAGGAGCAGCTTGGTAACACAAAGAGGACAAAACAGAGAAAAAAAAACTGGAGAAGGAAACACAATCGAATTAAACTTTTATACCAGCAGAGCGAAGAAAGTCGAAAATACATCCCATATATGTGCCATCACGGGTCCTCAATACATCTCTCACAAGAACAAAGGGTTGTCTACCTCGGGCCTCAAGGGTATCCAAAAGTAGTGCTCTGGAGGCGTCATTATTCGGGCATTGCCAAACTACGTGGTCGATGTCATCATAATCGGAGCCGCACTTAGTACAAACAATGCTCAACGCGTAATGGTTGGACATAAGTAATGACATCACGCGAATGAAATTGCGACTTACATCTAAACCATACCACCACACTCGCAAAGAAACATTAGGAATAATGGAATGTAACCACCTTCTCAGCTGGCCATCTCGCCAATCATTTTGCCAACTTTGAAGAGAACTCTGGCGAACAAAATGGAAAAATTCTTCATGTGAAATTCTTCTATCATAGATCTCACCTTCCTGTACGCCCACCTTTGCGAGAGAGTCCGCCTTCTCATTGCCATAAATTGAGCAATGCGAGGGGACCCATACAAAGGTAACCTTGTATGATCTTTCGACCAGTGCACCCATCTGCTGCCTTTTTTTTTGTAAGATTGTAAGATGGATGTTTTACAGGTTTTATCGACCGAAGTGCCTCAATCGAACTAAGGCTATCCGAGAAGATGAAGAAATGGTCTACGGGCATGTTGGGAATCATCCCCAAAGCGAAGTTGATTGCTGCCAGCTCAGCAACATAAACCGAACAAGGTTCCTGAAGTTTGCGGAAGGCGGTGGAATTTTCATTGAAAACACCGAAACCAGTGGATCCATTTATGCGAGACCCATCAGCGAAGAATCTCTTACAGGAATTGACATTTTGGTACTTTTCGTTAAAAATGCGAGGAACAGATATAAATCGAAGTTGATCTGGTATTCCATGAATAGTTTGTTTCATGGACAGATCGTATTTAACAGAGAAACTGTCATTAGTGAAGTGTACACGAGGAGGGTTATAACTTGGTAGGCTTATGTCAGACGACATGTAGAACAGATAAATTCTCATGAATTTTGACTGAGTGTTCAGACTGAGCATTTCTTCGAAGTTGTCAATAACAAGTGTGTTGCTCACTCCACACTTGATAAGTAACCTTAGCGAGAGCTCCCAGAAGCGGTTCTGGAGAGGTTTCACCCCTGCCAGGACCTCTAGGCTCGCATTATGCGTTGAGTGCATTCAGCCGAGAGCAATACGCAAACAACGGTATTGAATTCGTTCCAACTTTATTATGTGGCAGTTTGCTGCTGAGAGGGAACAGAAAGAGCCATTCTCGAGAACAGAGAGAATATCCTTTTTGTACCCCACCATGTTCCGGTAATTGTGCGTGATTCTTTGTTGACATTTTTGCACCAAATACTAAGTTTGGGTACCCCAAGTGCCTTTTGAATCAAACCAGACCCCAAGGTATTTCGAAGTTAAAGACTGGTCGATTTCTGTTCCCAAATCAACAATACTTTGATAAAGACGTATTCTCTGGCAATCCAACCGCTTTTGCTTCATGATTTAGGTGGTTAGCGTTCAATTCCCGCTCCGAGTGATGTAACTTCTCATAAGAAACTTTTCCTCCTCGTATGCCAAGGGCTGAAAGTCTCTATAATAAAGATAAATCAATTCCTCCTCGTAGGGTATGTGTACCATTCCTTGGCCTAATTTGCAAGCCGCCTTGACAATTTTGACCATAACTCATGAATTAATAGCACTAGAAATAATATGTTGATCCTATTACACACTCTAGGCAATGCATGTTTTCCAATTGGAAGTAAACTTACGTAAATATTCAAGAATTTACTTAATTAGGCTGAAAAGATTCGATGCGATGGTATGCAACGTTGGTCTATGGTGCAAAAATTGGCCTATTAGTGGATACAACGTTGGCCTATTGCTTTCCATGCACTAGAACCATTTATTATCTTATTTTTTCAATATTTCTGCTGGAGTATTATCTCTGTTTGTTCACCAATCTTACTTTTAAATTACATTTTCGGAGCCAAATTTTCAAAAAACTATAAATAAATCACTTTCACTAAAGTTCTTTCTTAATCTAGTAACGAAAACAACGCAACCCTATTATTGTGTTATATTTTTACAGTCACCGTACAAAAAATCTTTCTTCCTATTCGTTCTTTCTGGTTCTTACGCAAGAAATGTTGGTTTCGCCTTTTTATCGTTGTTTTTGACGTCACTTTACTGATGGGCCAAGATTTGGGTACATAGTGAAAAAAATGTCCTCAATATTCGGCCCACATTCAATTTGTAAAATAGTTATTATTCGTTGAAAACAAATACACAAGTTCAAAATAGCGTCTTTAACCGTCACATCAAATGTTCAGTTATTGAAAAGTCAATTCGAAATGTTCCAGAATCATGCCATTTATGATCATGTGTATAGACTACCCACTAAGCCGAAGAATCATGGCGTCTACAAAAGTTAAACAGAGTGTCATTTTCATTCAATTTTAATGCTCCAAAGTGCTAAAATTGAAACGAAATGTAGCAGTTGTTTGGCGCATAGCTTTTCCAATATCCAGTTATGCGTGTTTGTTTGAGTTTTTGGTTGACATTGAGATAGGCCGAACGAGGGGGCTATGCCAACGAAGCATCCCGATACCCTATATACTGGTGCTCGTAATGTACGTCGTGTCCGATGTCTAGTGTTAAGTCTAGACAGCTTTTGATTGAAGACGGTGTCCATGTTTTTTTTAATATTCTAGTTATAAGGGGCTGTCCAGAAGAGCCGAATTCTAGGAGTAAGGGTAGTCTAACCAAACTCTACGCTCCATAAAAATTTCCAATAAAATTCATCCTTGTAGAGTGTCCAGTCCATTTCGAGCCAAAATATTTCAAAAATTTGAATGTTCTTGGGAGTATTCAATTCCTGGGATATAATTTCGGAAATCCCGAAAATACCAGGAATCTAATCTCTAGGAATTTCTCTAAACGTTTCCTTTAGTGATTCCTCTAGATCATCACAAACGATTCCGTTGGGTTATGTCTTGGAATTCGTTTTGAAGATTTCGTTTTAAAACCGAATAGTTTCTGATCCCTGGGGTTTCTAAGAAGTTCCTTTTGATATTTCTTCAGAAGTTCTTTCTGTTTTGTTTTATCTGTATTAACGAGATTTTTAGCCCTTGGCTAGTTCATCTCGGGACCCACGCTTTACTTCCCTTCCGAAGGAAGAACTCACATTTTTGCGAGTTTGCCGGGAGTGGGATTCGATCCCAGGTCCTCGGCATGATAGTCAAGTGTTCTAACCATCACACTCGGTCCACTCCTCTTTCCTTCTATTAATCGAGATGTTTCTTCTGGAATTCCTCCAAACTCCTCCGGTGTTTTCTTCAGAAGCTCCTGCGGGACGTCCTCGTTTTTTTCGTAATTCATAGTGACATAAAGCAGAAGAAAAGGCATGTCAGCCACACACCACGCAGAACGAAATCTGCAAGCAATGATTAGATTGGAACTCAGCGGGCCATTGCAGCAGAGGTTATCCCAGTGGTTCATGATGGCACAGCCTCAACAAAGAAATAAAGGTTGTCGATAGAAATTCAAATTCCAAACATTCCTTCTGAGATTTGTTCAAGAGGTTTCCCAGAAGTTCTTCCTGTGATTCGCCTGGGATTCTCCAATGAATTTCTTCTGCGGCCATTCAAAGAGTTCCTTTTGGCTTTCTTCAAGAAATACTTCTGATACTTTTCCAAGATTTTTTCACGAGCTCCTCCAGCATTTCTTCAAGAATTCCTGTAGGAGTTTTTGTTTTCAATATTCCTACTGGAGTTCCTTCAGGATTACATCCATAACTTCATTCTTAGTTTATTCCCTTACCTTCAGCTGGATTCCCTCCAGAATCGTCTTTGGAATTTCTCCTGATAAGATTTCTTCAAGTGTTACTTCTTTCAAACCTTCAGAAGTTCATTCTGAACCATTTTTTCTCTGGGAATCCTTCACTGCATTTTACTAGGAATATCCTGGGGTTCCTTCTAGAAATCTCTAGGAGTACCTTTATTTTTTATCCTTACTAACGAGATTTTTACCTTTGGGCTAGTTCATCTCGGTACTCACGTATTACTTTCCTTCCGAAGGGAGAACTCCCATTATTGTGAGTTTGTCGGGAGTTATATTCAATCGCAGGCTAGATCGCAGGTTCTCGGCATGATAGTCATGTGTATAAAACGTTAACGTGTTTTGCACTTAAATTCAAATGGTTGTCAATGGGTAGTTTACTCGAAATTTCTGAAATAGTCTAAATATGGCCATGATTTCCGAAAATTTCCGATAAAGGTTGATGAATAGAGAGCTAAATCATAAAAGTCCCATTTCCTCAACAACTTCAAAAGACAAGTATTTTGAACTCCATTATTCACAGTTGGTAGGGTAATTCGCCAATTGTTGAACACTACCCAAATGTTGAACAGTTTTTGAAAATGTTATTATAAATTTACCTTAAGTAATTTTCCATCAACGTAAACGTGTGATCTAGATGCGTATACATGTGTGTCATGATATTGCTCCAATAAAGTTACAATATTATACATATTTTACGTCAAAAACATCGATTGAAAATTTTGTACCGCTGATGACACGAAAACTACACAATTCTTAAGATTAATTTTAAGAAATTGCTGTTACGAAATAAGCTTTGCTGGTAAATGGACCACGAATATCAAAGTCACACCATAGTTACAATAACTGGAAGGATGTCCTTAACAGTAAAACAATTTTTAAAATCGCATTTTCATTGTAATTTCATTTGGAAAAAATATTTTTCTTATCACACTATCATTATGCAGCTAAGATCCAATTGTTGAACACTAGCATAACCTACGATGTTAGCATGACTGCCAGATATCACTTCACCTTTTTCAGGTGCGATCCACGGGCTTTCAAAGTATTTCAGGGTCGTTCCAGGGGTATTCTAGGGAGTTGACTGGGTCCCATGGGTTTCCAGGGGTATTTCAGGGGCTTTCGAAGGCGTTCTTTTCTTCTGTCATTTTCGCTTCTAGTCAAATCTTTTCAGCCATTTTTTGCATTTGGTTCTGTTTAAAACGATTTTCAGTCCACTAGAGCTCTCTTCAAATGGGAAGCGATTCCTTGGGAACGTCCATAAATTACGTCACGCTTTAAGGGGGGGGGGAGTGGAGGTGAGAGGAATTCAGCAAAGTGTGACGACCCTTACAAAAAAATCAGAGGTCCCATACAAAAAGTGTGACATAGGAGGAGGGGGGGGGTTAACATGAACACTTATTGCGTGACGTATTTTATGAACGCTCCCTCATTTGAATGAATTTTCACTCAAATGACTAACTGGGCACAAAACACGAAAAACCCGGAAAAAATTGCGCCAGAGTGAAAAAATATTGGATGTCGGGTCAAAGTCGGATCAAATTTTATCAAATGTTGGACCACTGTTGGACCTACATTGGATTACTGTTGAGTTTATGTTGGGTTTGGTGCCCAAAATAAAAACAGGTGAATGATAGGTTTATGTCGGGTTATACGTCATCAATTCCGAACAAAGCTTCAACCGTTCAACAATTAGCGAGAACCGTCCAACATTAGGATGAGCAAGCTTAAGGAAGCGTTCAACATTTGGGTTACAGACTTCCCATACAAATGTTCTATTTTCTCTTAGAAAATGGAATTTAAGGGAATACAAATCCAATCGGCAGTATAAGGAATAAGTAGATGTAGACGTTCACTGGATATTTTTCAACTAAAGTGGAATTATGCACGGAAAAACAAACGAAAACAAAAATGCCAGTACTAACCGTTCAACAATTGGCGAATTACCCTATATCATTTCAACCATTTGTGACATTGTCATGTCGAAAACGTGCACACATTTGTTCAAGCAAAAGGCAAGCACAGACTAATAATCTGAACGCCAAACCCAGCTTATTGACAGATCAATGTCAGTGGGTTTGGTGTAAATATTGAAAGCCCATTTGTCATCAAAGCTGAAATTACGGTTCGAAATTATGTGTTCGATCTGCGTTTTATCGTAAACCATTAGTCCCTCAACACTCAAATCACAACTCGAAAAAAAAATGACTCAGACTGAGCCTACACGTCCAAATCCGAATCGAATTCCTCCCTCTCCAGCAGTAGTGCGATTAAGCACTCAACCGAAAACCAGTCCGTCATTCCGTGAGCCAAACCTAGCCGGTCGGTGTATATGTGGCTAGCAAAATCGGAATTACGTATACCTTCCACAACCAGACAACCACCGAACCACCGAACCAACCAACTTCCAAAGCGGATTTCACTCTCGATTTCGATTCCGAAATCGGTTGAATTTGCGCGCACCACCATCGTCACCATACCGTTGTCGTCGTCGTCGTCGTGGACTAACTAGCTGACATAGTTTGACAGGCATGCAGGCAGGCACCCTGAAGCAAGTTGCCAGCGAAAAAGGTACCTGAGGACTACGACGACGACGAAAGCAAGAGCGAAATAAAACCGGACCACTATTATAGAGTCAACATGTTATTACGACTGGCTGGCTGTTGGAGATTTTGGGACGCTTCATGGGACTGGGTCGGATCGGAAGGGTATGGATCCGGACGAGGGCGTATGGTTGAGAGAGGGGTTGGATACTGGTTGTTTCGGGAGAGCTCCGAGTCGAAGGTAGTGTGGGTCTTACGAGCAAATGTGGATGATGGTGCCTATCTACTGGAGTTTTGAGCAGATGACAAAGTTCATATTCAATTACTAGAGGAGTGTGCAGTAGAGCAGTGTAGCAGTAAACTATTTATGATTTTGAATCAGTGATTAAGTGCAGATTGTGTTTGGCTACATGTTCGGCAAGATATTCTTGGACGCATTCAAACATAAAGGGTTCTGACTGGAAGTGCAAGCCTTGCCTTGATATCGAAGATTCGAAAACATAGTCTGAAAAGTTTATATAAGAACGAAAAAATGTCAAACGCTGCGACCAATGTATACACACTTAATTTTGATTACCGAGTTCGGTAATTTTTTGACGAGATTAAAACTGCTGAGCACCGAACTCGTTCAGCAAAAATGCATTGTTTACCTTTTCCATACGATTTTGACAGTTGTTTTACTGAGCCTCAGTAAAATCGATTACCGAAACTACCGAGATCGTACTGCTGTTATAATCTCGTCAAAAAAGTACCGAACAGGCAATTCAGAAATAAGTGTGTATGGTACAAAACAACATTTAAAAATAAACCCGATTTAAAAAATAAATTGCCGAAACGTAGGGACGAGTCCTAAACGGTCGTTCTAGATATCTTTAGACTGCAAAGCCGAACTCCCACCAATCGTTACTGTCTATAGTTTACCCAATATTGTCATATACCTAGCATTATCTACAACAGAATAGATGTGAATAACAGTATGTATCAGCGTGGGTCTCTAGAATTATACACTTAATTTGTAAACGGTCAGTCATGGGTTTAATTCCCAACCGCACTGTCATCGACTTTAAGTCAAGTCGACACAAATAGCACAGCGCAATATTTTTTTGTCTCAAGATCAAACTTATGTATCTCTGACAGATCTATGACATGAATATTATGCATAAGTCATTGATTTTGATGTAAATTAACCTATTTACCTTTTGATTGCTTTGAAAAAATATGTCCATGTTTAATACCTGCAGTCTAAAAAGCCCAAAATCGTATATTTTACGCTATAAATAGAGGTATAGCTCAAAATTGTGGCATGCTGGATCAAATCTGAGCCCGCATTCGGATTTGGAAACCCAAAATCCGCCGGAGACACATAAGTTGGCTTCTGATACAGATCAATAGTTCATTTTTGTTACGCTGTATAATGAAATAATTTGGATACCCCTAAGGAACCCAATTATTTCGGAGCATCAGGCACGATTTCCTCTATTTTTTTTCTTCAAAAAATATCCATTAACTTGAGCAGGAATAGCTCCAGGGATTGTTTCAAAAATTCGTTTAAAGATGCCTTCAGTTTATCTTTAGACATTCAGAAATTTCTCCACAGATTCCTTAGATCAAAATTATCAGCGATGTCTTCAAAAAATATTACAGAGCTTTTCAGAAAATGTTTCAACATTTTCTTCAAAAAAATTTGTACTGGAGTTACTTTGGAAATTCTTCCAAGGATTTTATCAGAAATTCCTATTGCAACTTCCAATTTCTCCAGAAATTTCACAAGGCATTCCTCTAAAAGTTTCACAAAGAATATTGTAAGTAAGTTGTGTTTCAGCTTCTGCAGAAATACCTCTAGGGATTTCATTAGAAAATCCCTCAAAAATTTGCCCTATTTTATTGACTATTCGAGATTCCATTCCGAAAAATTTATCGGATATTCCTTTAAGCATTCTCTTGAACTATTTTCCAAGGATTTATTCCAAACTTTCACCGGGCTTTGGTAATTGCTTCAATGATTTGATTTTTGAAAATCGAAATTTCTGTCAGAAAATCTTCCTGGGATTTCTTTAAGAATTCCTCTAGGGACTCTTATTGAAAATTGTAAGATCCATTTGAGAATTCTATGCAGGGATTTCTATGGCCTAGGGGTTCCTTCACAAATTTGTCTAGGGATTTTTTCAGAAGATCTTCCATGGCTTTTATTACAAATTTGACTAATAATTTCTTTAGAAATATGACCCGAACTTCCTCCAGAGGGTTACTTTCAAAAAACATCCACAGATTTTTCGATAATTCCTTCATGAAGCCTTGCTGAAGTCCACCCTAAGATTCATTTAAAAATCCTTCATGAGTTCATGAAAAAAATCTGCCACAGATTCTTAAAAAAACCTTAAAAATAATTTCTCAAGATCTTCTAGAGATTCCTTTAGACTCAGCGTTTCCCAAACTATGGGTTGCGACCGACTGATAAGAATTCGCAAAACAAAATATGCACTGTAAATCTCGAACATAATTTCAAATTTCTGAGTTATAAGGGTTACGTAACGAAAGCTTATTACAACTTTTAATTGCTCAATCTTGCCACAAATGAATCAATAAAAAAGGAATTATAAACTGGCGATTAACTGAATGATTGTATCATTCCGTGTATCGTGGTATCGGTGGTGCGCCATACGCCGCTGTTTGTCACGCCGGCGGTTTTCATTCAGAAGTACAACCAGGTATCCTTCCAGAAGTTCCTTCAGAGATTGTTTTGCCTTTCTCGGACACTAAGTGTACTGGAAAGGCTATATGTTCACTCCAAAACGATTTTTTGATAGAAGGCCCGGAGGGTCAAGTCACATATACCAATCAACTCAGCTCGACGAATTGAGGTGATGTCTGTGTGTGTGTATGTGTGTGTGTGTGTATGTGTGTGTGTGTATGTGTGTGTACAAAAAAACTCACATCACTTTTTGGCAGAAAACCTCAACCGATTTTAATGACCGATGGTTCATTCGACGCGGAATCTTCCATTGTTTCCTATTGAAAATGGTTCGAATCGGTCCAGTCGTTCCGGAATTATGGCCATTTAGGTGTTCCGGACCAGTACCCTTGGAAGGGGCCATACATAAAAATGTAACAAACACATACATGCGACACATCAAACTGCGGCATTTTCGATAACCTGATGGACAGTAAGCAAGAAAACAGTCACAGACCATATCTGAACCGGTTGTGTTCCGCAACCGGTTCCGGATGTCCCGCCGGAAGTGGCCAAATATAAAAGTGAACCAAATTCATGCATGCGACACATCAAACCGCGGCATTTTCGATAACCTGATGAGCAGTTAGCAAAAAAACAGGCTCAGACCATATCTGAACCGGTATTGTTCCGGAACCCGTTTCGGGTGTCCCGCCGGAAGTGGCCAAATATAAAAGTTAATCAAATCCATGCATGCGACACATCAAATTGAGGCAATTTCGATAACCTGATGAGCAGTTAGCAAGAAAACAGTCTCAGACCATATCTAAACCGGTTGTGTTCCGCAACCGGTTCCGGATGTCCCGCCGGAAGTGGCCAAATATAAAAGTGAACCAAATTCATGCATGCGACACATCAAACCGCGGCATTTCCGATAACCTGATGAGCAGTTAGCAAGAAAACAGTCTCAGACCATATCTAAGCCGGTTGTGTTCCGGAACCGGTTCCGGGTGTCCCGCCGGATGTGGCCGTATATAAAAGTTGACAAAACTTTTGCATACGGCACATCAAATCACGGCTTTTTCGACAACTTGAGGAAGTAGGCTAAGACCACATTATGGACTGTCAGTAGCGCCGAAACTAGTTCCGGGTTTTCCTCCGAAAGCGGCTAAATATAAAATTGAACCAAACTCATGGCTTTTTTGATAACCTAATAAACTTTAGCAAGCAGATAGGCTCAGACTATTTAAGAGACTATCGGTAGTGATCCACAACCGGTTCCGGGCCGGAAGTGACACCAAACCCATGCATGCGATAGCTCAAATCACGGCTTTTTAGGTAACATGTTCAACAGTTGCAAGAAAATAGACGCAAGCCATATCAGTGTGTTACGGAACCGATTACGGATATCCCAACAGAAATGGTCAAATGTAAAAGAGAACCAATACATGCGACATATCAATGACTTATTCAGTAACAAGATAAACGGTTAATCAACATATAATCTCAGACCATATTTGGGAGAACCGGTAGTGTTTCAGATCTGGTGACAAGACGAGTAACGCTTCGGAAGTGGTAACATATAGAATGGAACTAAACCATAGCGGCGTTTTTGATAATCTGATGAACGGTCAAAAAGAAAATAGTCTCAGGCCACATCTAGAGCTTGTAATAATATTTCGGAATCGGTTGCGGGTGTTCCATCGAAAGTGATTTAATACATGTAAATCAAAATCACGCATGCGATACATAAAATCGCGGCTTTTTCAAAAAATTGCCGAACGTTAAGCAAAAAGAAGGGCCCATATAGCCGAGGCGGTAAACGCACGGGTATTCAGCATGACCATGCTGAGGGTGACGGGTTCGATTCCCGGTCGGTCCAGGATCTTTTCGTAAAGGAAATTTCCTTGACTTCCTTGGGCATAGAGTATCTTCGTGCCTGCCACACGATATACACATGCAAAATGGTCATTGGCAGAGGAAGCTCTCAGTTAATAACTGTGGAAGTGCTCATAGAACACTAAGCTGAGAAGCAGGCTTTGTCCCAGTGAGGACGTTACGCCAAGAAGAGGAGAGGGTAAGCAAGAAAATAGCCTCAGATCACATGAAGTTTCAGCTTTTCAGGTCCCCCGATGAACAGTTGACAAAAACATATTCTCAGACCATATTTGAGACAACCGCAATCGGTTGCAGGTGTCCCGCCGAAAGTGGTCAAACGCAAAATTTAACAAAACCCATGCAAGCTGCACTTCAAATAGCAGAATTATAAAGGTGAACAAAATACAGGGGATACTCAAAATAACTGGGACAGGTAAAATTTTCACTTTTCAAAAAATGTTCAACTCGCTGTAACTTTTCGAAAAGGCATCAAGTATTCTCAAATTTTTACTGTAAGTTCATCAACTAGTTGTGTATCAGTGGTCAAAATTTGGAAAAGATCGGGCTATTCTATACGAAGTTATAAAGGTTCTAGAAAAAGGTATAATTATTCGATAGCCAACTTTGAGCTGTTCTATCTCCGGATTCAATGAACCGAATGCAATGAAATTTTGATTATTTATGACTTATATAAGCTATTGATAACATTTGACCAAACTTAAAATTCTTTACACGAAAGAAAATTATAACGATTAGATAATTTTTCTTATATAACACCAATTTATCCAAAACTTCATCATCGTTTCATAATTCGAGATAGTAATTATAGTTCATTTAAATTCCCTCTCATTGACTTGAATATATTTATGTTTCAAAGAAAAGCAACCAAATAGATGGCATTAAATAGAAAAAGTAATGGGATGCATATGAAAAATAGATGAACTTACTAAAAAAACATAGAATAAATGAAATCGCTATAACTTTTTTTTTTATTAATATTTTCAAATTAAGTCAACTGTTTTTTAAAGTTCATTATATTAGTCATAAATGAACAAAATTTCATTGCATTCGGTTCATTGAATCCGGAGATATAACAGCTCAAAGTTGGCTATCGGATAATTATAGCTTTTTCTAGAATCTTTATAACTTCGTGTAGAATGGCCCGATCTTTTCCAAATTTGAAAAACTGATACACAACTAATTGATGAACTTACAGTAAAAATTTAAAAATATTTGATGACCTTTTCGAAAAGTTACAGCGAGTTGAACATTTTTTGAAAAGTGAAAATTTTACCTGTCCTAGTTATTTTACCTTGTCCCAGTTCAAATTTTTGGCTTTTTTGATAGCATGTAAACATTGGGTAAGATTATAAGATTATATATGCAAGAGAACAAAATCATGAACAAAGCGATCTCTTCAAATCACATCATTTCAGATTCCTGCGGTGTAAATGTATAGTAGGATGGATCAATGTTTTATGGAAAAAAAAAAATTAATCGCATCAACACCTTATACAGTTTTTAAATCTTCAATCTCCTTATGCTTCTAAAATTACTGCTCACAATTTGGGTGTGGCTGGTTGAGCCCTCACTTTTCTTATTGCGATTGAAATTTGAATGGGAATGAAATTGAAGAATTCGAATGCATTTTTCTTGAAGGAAGGTCAAATTTTACATGAATCATGTTAGGGGTGATACACATATTATGTCACGCAAAAATCGACCTTTTTCAACCCCCCTCCCCCCTATGTCACACTTTTTGTATGGGACCTCAATACATTTTGTAAGGGTTGTCACGCTCTGCAAAACCCCCCTCCTCCCTAAAAGCGAGACGTAATTTGTGTACGGCCCCTTACCAATGATAATAAAATATAGCCTAAAGTGTGCTGAAATAAACATTGGCGAAGATCGCAAAGTGATCTGTGATTGGAATAAAGTTAACCTTCTTCATGCATTAGCTGACGCTCACCCCGTTGCCGTAGTGGATGGAATGGGGTCATAATGACCCCAATACACGACTAGCGTTAAGGTGGTCAAGCAGTCAACTGAGAGGTCTGATATTTTTCAGCTCTGTTTTGCTGTTGAATACATCGGAATATGTATCATCAAAAAGTTTCGAAAATCGATGATGGCTTTGTTAAAATTGTTGCTTTTCTATATGAAGTGTTTTCAGGATTCAGGAACATTTTGTCTAACGTCGAAGCAAAGTTCATGAGTACATATTCGACGAGAAAGGCACTATCACCACTAGGTGGATTAATCTGGGTTTTTTTTTCAGGAGGATTCACAAATGCCTCCTAGAGATCCATAAAGAATTCCGTAAGAAGTTTCTTCAAAAATTCCTACAGGAGGTCTTTAGAAATTAGTCTAGGAACTTCTGCAGGGATGGATTCTGAAATTCCTTTATAAATTCCTGCAGGAGTTCTTACATAAATTAGTCTAGGAGTTCCATCGGAGATTCCTCCAGGAGTTTCAGAGATTATTACAGATGTTTCTTCAGAGATTCCTCCTGAATTTCTTCAGGAATTCCTACGGAAGTTCCTTCAGAAATCTCTCCAGGAGTTCCTTCAGAGAATCTTTTATGAGAATCCAAGAATTCCTTCAGAAGAATTCAGGTATTTTCCCAGAAGTTTATTGAGAGATTCCAATGTAAAAGTTTCCTCTAAGATTACTTCAGGTATCCTCAGGGGATTCCTCGTGAAGTTCCTTTAGATTTAGGTTTAGGAGTTCTACCATGGATCGCTCCTGGGGCTCTTTCAGATTATAGATTGAGATTGAGATTTTTCCAAGAGGACTCATAGGTGTCTCTAGGAGCTACATCAGAGATTTCTCAAGATACTCATTGAGTAATTCCTACAGGAGTTTCTCCAAGGAATCTTGTAGCTGTAGGAGAATCAGACACATCTCCTGGATATTCTAGGGCCCATATAGCCGAGGCGGTAAACGCACGGGTATTCAGCATGACCATGCTGAGGGTGACGGGTTCGATTCCCGGTCGGTCCAGGATCTTTTCGTAAAGGAAATTTCCTTGACTTCCTTGGGCATAGAGTATCTTCGTGCCTGCCACACGATATACACATGCAAAATGGTCATTGGCAGAGGAAGCTCTCAGTTAATAACTGTGGAAGTGCTTATAGAACACTAAGCTGAGAAGCAGGCTTTGTCCCAGTGAGGACGTTACGCCAAGAAGAGAGAGAGATTCTTGACGGATCCTTCGTGGAGTATCTGCAAGAATTCCTCCAGGATAGGATTTTCTTTTTTAAATGATACCTTCTGTAAATCCTCCCCCTCCTACCCGTAAAGATTTCCTTTAAGATTCCTCTGAAAATCCTTCAAGGATTCCACCTGGAATTCCATCGAAGATTCTTACAGGATTTGTTTCGGGAGTTCCTTCTGGAATTCCTGCAGAGATTTCTCCGGTAATTTCTTCTGGAATTCCTCCTGAACTTCCTTCACAGGTTCCCCTAATCTGTTTATTGGATGACTTGCAGTCACAGAAAAAAGCGTTGATTATTTTAATTCATCGTTGACGTTTCGATCCTCGGGTTTGGATCTTCTTCAGGGCTCGAAGTTAAACAACTTGTGAAGTGCCGTATTTACACGGATGTTTGTCGGGATTTTGGTGAAATGGCCTCATTAACAATTGTTGTACCCTTGCTAGGTTAACGGGGAAGTTAATTGATGGGGATTTTTGCAGAGTCGAACAATACGTCCGGAATTTTTACACTTCGAACCTTTTTCAGATGTTTCACCGTCGAAGAAAGGGAGGGAGTAAGTGTAAATACGGCACTTCACAAGTTGTTTAGCTTCGAGCCCTGAAGAAGATCCAAACCAAAGGATCGAAACGTCGGCGATGAGTTAAAATAATCAACGCTTATTTCTGTGACTGCAAGCTGAAACCATTAGAAGTTCCACCAAAACCAGTTATCCCACAGATTACTCCTGGAATTTCGAGAATTGCTTCTGGAATATGTTCATAGATTCCTCCTAGAATTCTATTTGGAAATTTATCTGCAATTATTTCGGAGATTCCTCTTGGAATTCCAACGAGAATTTTCCTAGAATTTCTTACGGAGTTTCCTCCTAGACTTCCTTCGAGAATTCCTCCTGAAATTCTTTCGGGGATTTCACATGATATTCTGTTGTGCGTTTCTCCTGAAATTACTTAGGGGTTGCCTCCTGGAATTTCTTCGATGATTTCTTTTATAATTCCTACGGAGATTCCTCCTAGATTTCCTCCAGGGATTCCTCATGGAATTCCTCCTGGAGTCCTCCTGGAATTTCTATGAGGATTTCTCCTAGAGTTCCTTCGGGGATTTTTCCTGGGATTTCTTCGGAGATTTCTCTTGAACTTCCTATGGGGTTTCCTCTTGGAATTCCTTAGGAATTTCCTCTTGAAAATCCGTCAATTATTCCGCTTGGAAATTCTTTGGAGGTTCCTTCCAGAATTCCTTCAGGGGTTCCCCCTGGGATTCCTGCAGGGATTTCTCCTGTAATTTCTTCGGGGATTTCTCCTAAAATTCCTCCTAGAATTCCGTCGGGTATTCTTTCTAGACTTCTTCCTGAGATTCCTCCTGGAAAGCCTTCGGGGGTTCCTCGTAGAATTACTTCGGAGATTCCTCCTAGTCTTTCTTCAGGGATTCTCGAAGAAATTTCTTCGGGGATACTCCTGATATTCCGTCGGAAATTTCTCCTGAAATTTCTACGGGAATTCCTACTTTTATTACTTCGGAGTTTCCTCTTGGAATTCCTTTTGAGATTTCTCTTCGGATTTCTACGGAGATTCCTCCAGGAATTCACTTGAGAGAGTTAATAAAAGACGTATGGATTGGCTGTAGTCTGAAGAACGATTGAAAAGTTTTATTCAACTGTTTGGTCTATTAAACAATCGATGCTAGGGTGAGTGTCACTATAATAGACAGTCGTAGGTTACTACAATTAACTTCAATCTCAATACTCCCCCTTAACCTACGATGCCAAGCATTTTCTTGAAATTTTCATGAACTTGCTTTGTTAGAGGCTTCGTGAATCCGTCCGCCGGTTGCTGCATCGTTGAAACGTAGTCCAGGGTTACATTTCCTCGATTTAGCGTCTCCCGTACAAAATGATAACGAATATCAATGTGCTTCGTCCTCGGATTGAAACCTTGATTTTTGGCAACGCAGATTGCCGACTGATTGTCGCACATGATCGGGACCACCTGCTGCTCGTCGAATTGCTTGAGTAATTGCTGCTACCAGTTGTGCAGTTCTTGATAGCGCAATATATTCGGCTTCACACGTCGATAAAGTCACGGCGTCCTGTCGCTTGGAGTTCCAAGATATAGCTCCTCCCATTTTGGTAAAAACGTAGCCCGTCGTAGATTTTCGTTCATCTGCATCTCCTCCCCAATCCGAATCGGAATACGCCGTTAGAGTAGGATTGTAGTATGTGGAAAACTGGAGACGGTTGTTCAGTGTTCCTTTTAGATACCTCATTATACGTTTTACTGCTTCCCAATGACGACGTCCAGGATTGCTACTGAACTTACTGACCATGTTCACGGCGAATGCTATGTCCGGCCTTGTTGCGTATGCAGCGTACATTAAGCAGCCTACCGCTTCCTTGTAAAGAACTGCCCGCATTTCTTCCGCTTCCTCTGGATTACTTGGACACATTGTCTTGTCTAGTTTGGCTGAAGGATCCGCTGGAGTCGAGACGGAATTGCAGTTCGCCATGTTGAACCGATTCAAGATGTCTTCCAGATACTGCTGCTGATCCAGGAATAGCCTTCCATTGGAACGATCCCGCGTTATCCGGAGTCCAAGACACAGCTTCGCTTCTCCTAAATCCTTCATCTTGAAATGATTGTTCAGAAATGCCTTCAGTTTCTTTTTCAGTGCTTCATCATTTGTAAAAATAAGGAAATCATCCACATAGATAGTTACAAAAATCATCCGTTGGTCATTGATTTTGAAATACAAGCAGAGATCTATTGAAGATTGTTCCAAACCAAATTCCTTCAAGGCCTTGTCTAGCTGGAGATTCCAAACACGACTTGATTGCTTCAAACCATATAATGCTTTTTTCAGTTTGCACACTTTGGCAGGATCTTCGACAAAACCGTCTGGTTGTTCCATATAGATCGCCTCGCCCGTAAGTTTTCCTTGCAGAAAAGCACTCACTGCGTCCATTTGTTCGATGTCCAGATCATGCTCCACTGCGACTGCCATTAGATATCTGATTGTTGAGTAGCGCACCACGGGAGCATAGACCTCGTCATAATCAATGCCGTAACGTTGGGAGCAGCCTTTGACGACCAACCGTGCCTTGAATCGATCCACTTCTCCGTCAGGTCCATACTTCGTTTTATACACCCACTTATTGCGGATTGTCTTCTTGCCCTTCGGTAAATCTGTCAGTTCCCATGTATGGTTTTCATTCAGAGCGTCTAATTCATCTCTCATGGCCGCCATCCACTGTCCTCGATCCGGTCGCTGCATAACCTCCGCGTAGCTAGTTGGGTCATCGGTTGAACCAGTGCGCTCCTGGTCAGTGAGCACTGGAGTTGGTTCTGCAAAATCATCGGGAACAGTAACCGAACTAAGGTACTCAAAATCTGAATACTTGCCTGGGGGTTGGCGCTCCCGACCGCTGCGCCTTAATCCATGCTGCTCTTCAGCGGATCTATCAAGTTGCGGTGGGAGCGCGACTGCAGGCTCACTATCAGGTGCCACGTTTATGTTACGACCAGAAAACACGGCGTTATTGGTTTCTTGAACTTCATTCTCCTCAACTTCAAGCCAAGAATGCAGCTCCATGAATTCTACTGGTTGCTCCGGTTCGTCTGTTGTTGACCGTCCTTTATTGATGAATACCACATCTCGGCTAACGATCACTTCATTTGTTGATGGAAGGTACACTCGAAATCCTTTTGAAGCTTCACCGTATCCGACAAAGATGCCTTCAACGGACTTCGGGTCGAACTTCTGCCGCTTCTGCTTTGGACAGTGAACCATTACCCGAGAGCCGAATATTCGTAGGTGTTTCAGATTGGGCTTCTTCTGGGACCAAGCTTCTTCTGGGGTTTTGCCTTCCAATACTCGAGTATAACTTCTGTTCACCAAGTACGCCGCGGTAGATACGGCCTCCGCCCAAACTTCTTCGGCATCCTGGCATCATTAATCATGGATCTCGCTTTTTCGACCAACGTACGGTTCATACGCTCCGCTGTACCGTTCTGCTCAGGTGTATATGGACAAGTCGTATGATGAACCACGCCATCCTGCTGCATCGACTTCTTCAGTGACGAATTAACATACTCTGTCCCATTATCGGTCCGTAGAATCTTGATCTTTCGTCCCGTTTGTCGCTCAGCCTGTGCTTTGAATTGTTCGTAGACATCCTTCACTTGGTTCTTGGATTCGACGAAGTACAGGAACACTTTGTGACTCGCATCATCAACGAACGTTGCAAAATACCGACTTCCGCCAATTGATGGGACCTCGATGGGACCACACACGTCCGAATGTACTAGGTCCAGCACGTCTGTGGCACGGGTAGCACTAGAATGAAAAGGAGTTCTACTGTGCTTACCTTGCGCACATGCGATGCAGTCGTCCATATCCGTCATCCACAGCTGTAATCCGTTCACCAGCGAAGTCGTTTTGGTCATGAACTGCTTGCTTAGATGGCCTTATCGTCGATGCCACAGTTCCACCTCGGACATCAAACACGCTTTCTGGATCTTCTTCGTGGGCAGCTTATACATTCCGTCCTCTTGAATGCCAGTTACAACAACATCTCCGTTTTCATCACGCACTTCGCAGCCGTCGTTCTTGAACAGCACCGTCATGTTCTTCTCGCAGATCTTGCTGATGGACAAAAGATTCGTTGACAACTCCGGAACCATCAAGACTTCTTTGACTTCGATCTGACCTTCTTCCAGCTCTAGATTTACCGTTCCTTTCGCCACAGACTTGATACGCTGACTACTTGCGGTGTCAATCGGATGCACCCAATCCATTTGATTGACAAATCCTTCTTCAGTCCGCGTCATATGAGATGTCGCTCCAGAATCGAAAAACCAGCTTTCTCCGCTTCCGCTTCCAACCGCCAGTGTTGCACAAAGCGCCTTACCTTTTGGCTTACATAACGTCGACTTCTGAGGACAGCTCGCTGCATAATGACCTGGCTTGTTGCAATTAAAACATATTCCTTTCTTCCTGTCTGCCTTCGGGTGTTTGGATTTCGGTTTCGTATAAAGAGCTCCTCCTCCTCCTCCAGTACTTGAAGTCTTCAACGGCCATTTTACATCCTGAATGATTTCACTCAAATGGTTCGCCGTCGTCACGAGCTGATCCACGTAATCTTCCACCGTTTCGGATTCTTCAAGTTTGATGGATGTCAACTTGTCCAGGAGTCCAAACCTTCTGATGAGCCCGTTATCTTGAAACGCTTGTTGCAGCTTATCCCAAGCTTCTTTGGGTGTTTTCGCCGTCTTGACCAAACTGTAGTTCTGCTTCTCCAAGGACAAACAAATGGTTGCCAACGCGCGCTCGCACATCTCTGGATCCACTTCCTGGTTTTCAGCAGGTTTCACTGCGCGCCACGTTCCCTCGCGTATGAGGATCATTTTCATCGCAAAGGACCAGGAGGCATAATTCTGACGTCCTTTCAATTTCTCCATGGCCGGTAGACTAACTGCGTTTCCGAACGACCACACCGGCGCCGCTGGCCGCACACCAACTCCACTTGTTGTTGCGCCATCTCCTACGCCGATTCCTCTCGATCCGCCATCAGTACTCCTACCGCCTTGAGAGCTTGAATCCTCCCTCGGAAGAACCATCTTGCACACGCCAGAAATATTCACTTCTTTGCCTTACTATTCTTCAGCTATGGCCAACGTCCTGGGCCCATAACCACTTGAGAGAGTTAATAAAAGACGTATGGATTGGCTGTAGTCTGAAGAACGAATGAAAAGTTTTATTCAACTGTTTGGTCTATCAAACAATCGTTGCTAGGGTGAGTGTCACTATAATAGACAGTCGTAGGTTACTACAATTAACTTCAATCTCAATAAATTCCTCCGGAGGCCGTGTGGGGATTCCTGGAATTCCTGGGGTAATTGCTTCTGGGAGTCTATCGGGATTCCTCTTGGAATTTCTTCTGGGATTGCTCCTAGATTTCCCTCAGAAATTTCTCCAGGAATCCTTCAGAGATACCATCTCGAGATATTCGGTGATTTCTGCTAGGATTCCTTCGGAAAATCTTCCAAGAATTCGGGGATTCTTCCTGGAGCTCCTTCGGGAATTTCTTCGAGGATTTCTCGTAGATTTTTTTCGGCAATTCCTCCTAGGATTCTCTCAGTGATTTCTCCTATAATTCCTCACTCTAGAAATTCCTCTAAGGTATTTTTTAAAAGTTAAGGACTTTTTCCACCACTTTCCACGACAAAATCAACAAATAGGACAGTTAATCACTTTTACACATTTTATCGGAATATCTTGATCAAAATGTTCACCTAGTAATCCTTCACGCTCACGTGTTTTCAATAACTACAAAATAGCAATTGGTTAAGTACGCGTCGTACAATTGGCTCACAAGTGGCGTTCGGTCTATTCGCCGCCGGTTGATTTCAATTCGCAAACGATCGAGAGACACACAAACTCTATTTCCATTAAATTCGTTAAATGCACGGAGCTTAACGAGCAGCAGCGTTGCAAGAGCGCAAAACGATATGTACAACAAAAAAGCTTCGCAGCACGGCAACGAGAGTGAGAGCGAAATACACGACGACGTACCTAGTCGCACCGCATCGCGTCGTTGTCGGTGCGCGCAAAAAATTGAGGTCAAGCTCAATTAAAACATTAAGTATTTCTAAATTATGCAATACCGTCTACCACACACCGTCCGTCATCATCGTCGTCGTGCCTCTCTGCTGAATGCATAATCTCGTCGCTGTCTGTGTCTCCGTCCCGATGCGATGCGAACCGATGATGATCGTCCATCCAGTCAGTGTTTGTCTAGGTATGATGGGGCTGCATGCGCGGTTTCGCCAATCTTCTTGTATGGTCCCTGGTTGTCTGTCTATTGTTGATGTTGTTTTAGGCAACTTTTTCGGCTGCGACTCTATTCATTGGGGGGATTTTTTTTCTTCTGTTCCATCTCTCGCATACCTGGTGATCAGGTCCAGACGAGACTTACAAATTCATGCCGAGGAGTGTGCACGGTACACCTCCTCTTAAATTTCGTGGCAATTGATTGCCAAAAATGATTGCCTCGTTTGTAGCCACAAAAACTATTGGACATAAGAGTTGTGAGAAATTATTTGTTAAGCAAAAGAACTAGTAGACTTGCCCAATTGGCTTCAATTGGTAGGTAATTGCTTAAGCCACTAGGTACAGCAGATATATTTATTGACGAATTCACATTTAAACATCGTATTCCAATATGCAGGGCCCATGGCGCAGTAGTCACACGTTCGCTTCATAGGCGGATCAGGTATCAGAAGGCCGGCTCGAGAGGCACGTTATCCTCCATTTGGGACATTTGCGCCATTGCCAAAATAATAGCCTATTTCATCATCTACCTGAGGGAAAAGGAAGGAAATAAGGACTGTTCATTAAAGAAAGTGGACACCTGTTTTTCAATAGAAAATATTTATTTTCGAATAAATTCATAAGTTTATTTTTTATTTAATACAATCAACATACATGTGGCCGAATTCACGAGAGTTTGAACATTTACTTCGTATTTCTGAAGAACGCTCGGACTTTCCTCTTGATACCTCCCATTAGATTCTGCACAACTCCCTCCGTAACATTTCGTTGTGCCGCAGACCAAATTTTCTTGAAGTAATCAACAGAGCTTACTTCTCTTCCATCTTTCTTGAGATGCCGCTTAATTATTGTCCAGTATCTTTTCACAGGACGCAGTTCAGGGAAGTTTGGTGGATTTTGCCATTTTTCGACAAAATCGACTTTTTCCGTCTTGAGCATCTCTAGTGTAGAAGAAACGTAATGAGCGGATGCCAGATCCGGCCAAAACAATGGAGGATCCGTATGTTTTCGATAGATGTGTAGAAGTCGTTTTTTGATGCATTCCTTTATGTTATTTTCACCGTTGATTGTTCCTGTTGTGAAGTACAAAGAACTGTTTAAGTCGCATGAACAACTGACTTGCCACACCTAAAACTTTTTTTCAAATTTTTGGTTCTGATGTACCCTACATCATCCAGCACATCTGTTCCCTGCTCAGCGTTGAAAAATTGCAGTACCGGAAGTGTAATAGTATGCCAATTCTCAAAACGACAACTTTTTGGAACACCATTTGTGCAGAATTTATCTGCTAGTCGCTATGCTAATCCAACCTATCGCTCAAAATTTCTCACTTTTTTCGTTTTCTCTGAATGTGATGCCGAAGTAAACAATGTTTTTACACACTGAGCAAAAATTCACAATTTTTTGTTTAGTTTTAACTCTAAACTATTGGTAAACAGATGTCCACTTTCTTTAATGAACAGTCCTTAAGGATAGGGATGGATATAAGGACAGGTAGGGAAATAGAAAAAGTATCCTGGAAGAGGATACTAACGCATAAGCGTACCACAATAATGGGTTCAAACAGCGCCCTGAAAAGGGCAGTGTAATAACGCATAAAGCGAAAGAGAGCCTATATCTCTTTACCACAGCGGGTTGAGAACAACAGAATATCCTGAATATTCAGGTTTCTGAAGTCAGTTTCACTTAATAAGTGTTTACCGAATACTCGGAAACGCAGTTGCGCGAAAACTGGACAGTTACATATCAAATGATACGAAGTTCCATAATCGGATTCACAGCTATCACAGGCAAATGAATCAGCTTGCTGAATATTTGCCATGTGATAGCTGAGTCGGCAGTGGCCAGTCAATGCTTTGACTAGAATGTTGCAATTCTGCTTTGACAGATTTGTTAGATACTTTGCCACCACTGGAGATGGCTCAGTACAATACAATTTGGTTTGACGACATGACTCCAATCTATTCCAGTATTGTCTGTGTTGAGTAGCAGCCCAGGTGTGAATCTGAAGCTTTACCCAACAAATCGATATCGGGATAGCTGGCTCAGGGCCAATGAAGTCATGTGATGCTCCAGTGCGAGCTAACTCATCAGCCAATTCATTTTTAGAGATGGAAGAATGGTCAGGTACCCATACAAGGTGAACAGCGTTTGCTGAATTCAGCTCCTCGATTTGAGTTCGAAAAACGATAACTATCTTCGAGCTGGAGTTGGCCGAAGCAAGTGCTTTAATAGCAGCCTGGCTATCTGAACAGAACCCAGCATACGCGCCAACTTGTAACGTAGTTGGGGGGGCGAGGCCTCTCAAAATCAACCAAATTCGTAAAAATTCGACGCAGTTCATCTAGTTTAGGCATATTTACGTGAAAACTAGCGCATTGAGCTGAAAAAAGTTGAATTTTGTCCAATTTTGGGGAGCTTCGCCCCCCCCCCCCCCCCCCCCCAACTACGTCAAAAGTTGGCGCCTATGGAACCCAGCCAGCAATTTGGTTGCTATATCGAAATTGCAACTGAAATAGTCACACTTATATAGCACCAAAGAAATCGTATGCAATGCACGAAACCGGCATAAACATACTAAAGTGGAGGCCATATCGAAACATATATACGATTACTGCGATTCCATCCAACATGATTTACGATTTCTCGAAAAACTTCTACGATTTCGCTGTTTTTATCCGTCTAAATATACGATTTGCATGATCTTATTACGATTGAATGTACCGATATACGACTCAAGATTTTCAAATAAAAAAACAAACCGTGTTCGATGGGAATCGAACTTAGGTCCTTTGATTGAGAACTGCGCGTTGTTGTGCATTGGGTGGCAAGTGGTGCCGTGCAAGAGGCCCGGAATTCACATCGTTGTTGGAATCTATACATCACTTATTGTAAGTCATCTGCTAATATGAATGGTTGGAATGTGTCAACAACAACAAAAATACAAATTTGTGATAAATACCATTTTTTTTTTCTCCATCATACAAATATGTAAACAAAACCATTTACGATTTCCGAGATTAAGATTTGACTATTAAAAGTGCAGTAACAATCATATGCGACTGTAAAAATGAATATACGATTTCAACGATTTCATTCATTTCGTATACGACGCAAGTGTGACGCAAACGATCAATATACAACATTGTTATAGTTGTATACGATTTCACCGATTTCCATCATACCTTTAGGTAGCAAGCTCGATTTAGCGGATTCATATACGATTTGAAGCGACGATTCCCACGATTCAAAGAAATCATGTATACGATGCTAGCGAACTTGCAGCTTGACACTAAGAATGTATGTTTTTTCACGATTCTATCCGATTCTGTGCGATCCTACCGATAGTATCTCGCACCTTTTATGATCGGAGACGACTATATGAAACAAAATCGCAATTGAAATTTAATTTGGCATGGAATGCGATTTTACGCAATCATTGTCAACAGATATACATCTATATATATAAAAATGCAGTGGCATACGTGGGACCGCGCATAACTTGCGAACGGATAGTCCGATTCGGGTCGTCTTAGTTTTGTTCTGTTAGTTTTCACCCAAGGAAGGTTTATGAGGCAAAAAACATGGAAAAAGTGAGAGTTTTTGAATACTGATCTTCCACACATTTTGGCCGGGGGTTTGGTCTTGGCTCGAAACTTGAAACGTCAAAAAACGCAGTAGGCAAGACAAAGTTTGCCGGGTACAGCTAGTATTATTATACAATTCTGATTAAATATATGAAAATATACGATTTTTTCCACACAATGATTTACGATATGTGGTTGGCTGGGCCTTTGCTCACGAGAATAAACACCAGCACCTGCTCGACCTTCGAGAAGGGAGTTATCAGTGTAACATACGATGCCGTCTGTGATACTTCTTTCCAGATATCCAGTTGCCCACTCTTCCCGGGAAGGGAATTTCGTGGAAAATGTCCTATATGGAAAATTACAAGCATTTAAGATCACTTGGAGCAAGGACAATTTTGTCCCAATTCACCAAAAGTGGAAACAACGAGGTGTGTGTTGATGTGCGATGTGCGGCTCACAGAAGTTTACTCTAGTAGACCGAGTACCCGTAGACGGTAAGTGCAAGAAAGTGCTTCTTGTTTGAGATGAATGTGTAGTGGAGCAATGTCAAAGAGAACTTCGAGCGCTGCCGTGGGAGTTAAAGAGAACGCTCCAGACATCGCCATTAAGAATATCCTTTGGAGATGGCCTAACTTTGATTGGACCGTTTTTATTTCGCCCTTTTGCCACCACACAAGACATCCATAGGCCAATATTGGCTGAACAACAGTTGTGTAGATCCATTTGATATACTTGGGTTTTAGACCCCAAGTTGTACCAAAGGTTCGCCGGCATTGCCCGAAGGCCATACAAGCTTTCTTGATTCTGAACTCAATGTGAGGTGCCCAGGAAAGCTTGGAATCAAGAATGACTCCAACGTACTTTACCTGTCCAGTCACATCAATTTCAGAATCAAAGAGACGCAAAGGTCGAACGCCATTATGGTTTCGCTTTTCCGTAAAAAGCACAATAGATGTTTTACTCGGATTAACCGAAAGGCCATATTGGCGACACCAACCCTCAACTACCTGAAGAGCGTTTTGCATCAGGTCGAAAAGGGTGCTGATGCACATACCGACTAACAATGTTAGATAGTCGTCGGCAAAACCATAAGTAGGAGACCCGCTATTATTGAGTTGCCTCAATAGCGTATCTGCTACGAGATTCCACAAAAGTGGTGATAAGACTTCCCCTTGGAGGCATCCACAAACACTCCACTTCCAAATCGCTGCTTTACGTAATGCCGGATTTTGAGCATTTTGTGAATCACTGAAGAGATACCTATTATATGACTCCATGCGGCTTCTCCTAAGACATCGAAAGGCACGTTGTCAAAAGAACCTTTGATATCTAAGAAAACACCCAAACCAGATTGCTTTTGAGTGAATGCTTTCTCGATATCGTAAACAACTTAGTGTAAAAGAGTCCCAGTGGACTTACCAGATTAGTAGGAATGTTGATTCACATGAAGAGGCATGTTAGCCGAATGCGTTCTAAGCGTTTTAGAAGAAAAGAGGTCAAACTGCTAGGCCTGGAACTCTATGAAAGGTCAAAATAACTGATATTGATTATAGAGTTATGATCTGTCAAACCGAAGGCATTTCATTATCCTAAAACAAACCAATAAATGTAGTAGAATAGGTCATCCGATAAGTGTTGCAACGGAAGATTTAAGATTATAATTTTATGAGTATTTAAATCAGATCATAAATCAACCGTGCCATACTAACCTACCTCTCGCAGGTACTCGCCACAGTTCTGCATTTTTAATTCACGCTCAGTTCGGTCGTTGCGAGAGTCGGCGAGTGCCATGCTTTCAGCACCACTAAGCAAATCTCTCATTCCGAAATCAAATCGACTACCATATGCATCGGCGTCTACTACGCGTACTAGAGAGGTGGATGTAAGTCACTCATTCGACTAAAAGTTTGGCCGCGCGGAGTCTATCACTCTGCTTCCCCTCCCTGCTCCGACGACAACGTGAGTGGCCCAGGAGGCGAATCGGATCGCGTGGAGAAACGCAACCGAAAATAAATTATACACGCAGTATACCTACCAAACCAACAAACGCTCGCTATAGTAGAGACACCACTGCAAACAACAATCCATGGAAGAAAAGCAGAACGGCCAACAAAACGAAGCCACCTCGCTTCGCAGTCAGCCCGTCAGCCCTCTCTCACTCGCCTAGGCCAGGCCCGAGGCCCGACCGACGATTGCGCAATCTCTATAGAGAGTGAAAATTGGCCAAGTGCAGTAGGACAGCGAGCAGCCCGACCGCCACCACCACCGGCGACGGCAGCCCGTCCCGGCGCGGCCACGCGGCGCGCGTTGTCAGTCCGATTGGTTGCGCCGCGCCGCCGCGCGTCTCCACGCCGCGAGCGCGAGTGAGTGCGATGTGAACCAACAACCACTCTGTCCGCGCGCCGGTGGTGGAACACCCCGCGAATCAACCCAGTCAGGGTAGGTTCGGCCGCATTCGGCGGCATACCTACCACGACACCGACGAAGATCGAAAGTGGGTCGCACACATGCGAGCTGGCACGGTCTTCATAGTAGTCGTCGTCGTCGTTGTGGATGTTGGATGTTGCTGGTAAGCGCGTGTTGAAGTGATGATGGGGTAAGATTGCGCGGGGTACTTCCAACAGACGTGGACCGAATCGTCATTATCATAAAGGTGACGCGATTGCCAGTTTTTTATTTTATCTGGAAGAAATTGAAAGCGGATTAACTGCAGAATTGTATGATATACTGTAAAAAATATTCGAAGAAGCATAATTCCAGAATAAGATGTGTTATTAGCGATAGTTTTTCTCTTGACAATTACTAACTCATGATAGAGGATAGACTTTATTATTACTACATCGTTTATTAACAAAAGGACAACCAATAATGTGGAACAAAGAGGAGTAAGTCACAAAATCCTACCTTCAAATAAATGATGTTTAAAGTTTTTCACCAATTTTGCATCCCATATATTGCGGATTTTTAGAAAATTTTCCACTCTGCGGTAGCCGCCAAGTTCTACCGCAGCTGTCAAAGTCCTACCGCAGCCATGAAAATGATCGTATCATTGAAAAGTTTGGTCAAATCAAAGCATGCTTGCAAAGTGAAATGTTCTGAAAAGCAACAACAAACAATGATCATCGGCGTCGTATCCAAGGCTCGATCTAAGGTATCCTTGGACTGATTGATGATGAATTGGTGAAAATCATCAGTCTGACAGCTGCGGTAGCTTTTCAATCTTCCGTAAAGTGGAAAATTTTCTCCAAATTAGCAATAAATGTAAAAAAAGCGCAATCTTGAATTTTCAGCCACCATTTTCGATTT
The DNA here is from genome assembly GCF_035046485.1 of Aedes albopictus. Taxonomy (NCBI): domain Eukaryota; kingdom Metazoa; phylum Arthropoda; class Insecta; order Diptera; family Culicidae; genus Aedes; species Aedes albopictus. The sequence goes on from NC_085137.1 coordinate 391,964,212, forward strand.
AAGTCCGCCATCTTGGAAATTCTGATCACCATTTTTGGACTCCAGATGTCTTCCCCAGACCCTTGAACAGCCGCCATCTTGGATGTTGGACCACCATCTTGGTTATTCTGGTTGTTATTTTTGGACTCCAGAACCCAGGTAACAATGTGATGCTGTACAAACGTTTCTTCAACTCTTTTTAATCAGCCTTCAACAAAAGCTGAGCACAAGAGGTACAATCCTTTATTCAGCTCCTAAACATCTAACTTTGAAGATTTTATTCAACCTTTAGCTGATTTCAGGTTCAATGGAAGGCTGATTTAGGGCTTAATATTTAAGGCTTAAAATGAAAACACTTTCGTGAGCCTATGTTGACCATTAGCTGCGTCTATTTCCAGAAAAGATATTAGAAATGTATAAAATAATCTGTGGGAAAACTGGGAATTGAACTCGAACCTCCTGATTTATAGTCACTCACCTTATCACCTACACCACACACAATTACATATGTATACAATTCATCGAAAGCAAGAGCATTACAGGTTGTATCTGAATAGACAAAAACATAAGTTGAACTAAGCCTGTATTGAAGCTGAAGAAGCGATGTGGACTTCACGAAAACCATGAAATTGTTTCATTAAAGGTTGAACAACAGATGATTAATTTTGCTGGTGTATGTTTTAAAGCTGGTTCCCCAGATGAAAAATATTCTATTCAACTTGATATTCAGCCATCTATGTATTGCTGATTAAAGAGGCTGAACGTGCCATAATTCAGACCAATATTCAGCTATCGTTGTTTTCAGCCATTAACACCATTACCCAGCTATTGTTCAGCTAATATTCTCACTGTTCAGCATTCATGTTACTTGGGAAATCCTTCTTATATCAAATATAAGCCACCATCTTGATTTTTAGAACGCCATCTTAGATTTTGGATCACCATCTTGGATATTCCGGCCGCCATTTTTGGACATAATGCATGATTCTAGAGCCTAAAACTCCAATAAACAGACGCCATCTTGAATTTGGAATCGCCATCTTGAATTTATACCACCATATTTGATATTCTGGTCACCATTTTTAGACTCCGGACAACTTCCCCATACCAAATATACCCCATATTGACTAACACTCTAATAACACTCTAATAAACAGCCGGCATCTTGAATTTTGAGCCGCTATCTTGAGTATTGGGCCGCCATCTGGAATTTCGGGTCTCCAGTGTTGATCTTCGCACAAAGTCCGTCAACCATGTTAAAGGTTACAAAAATCTCCGCAGTTTGATGTGTCGCATGATGGGGCTTGGTTCAGTTTTATATACGGCCAGTTCTACCGGTGCTGGTTCGGATCACTGAAATGGCAATAACTCCGGAAAGCCTTGACCGATGCGGACCACTTTTAATAGCAAATAATAAGGTAAAATTCCGGTTAGATTCGTGCTAAAATCCGAAAAATAGGATTATGGGAAGAGCCATATGATATTTTTCAAAAGAATATTTTGGAAAATTTAACATGGATTGGTTCAGATATTTCTGAATAAATTTCTTTGAGAAATTGCTTCATAAATTTATCGAAAGAATTATTTATAAAACCATCCTCCGATATATTCAGAAACTCCTCCATGTATTTAAGAAAAAAAATCTATTACCAGAGAAACTACTCCGCCGGTTTCAACAGACACCGACCAAGGAATATTTGAGAAATTTCGCCAGGAATGCCCTCGGAGATTTTTTCTAGGAATTTCTTTAGAAACTCTTCCAAGGTTTCGTTTACTGAATTCATAGTTTCCTCTCAAATTTTCTTCAGAGTTTTGTAGAGATTATTCCTCAAACTAATTTGAGAATTCCATTTCAAAGCCTTCCTTGGATTCCTCTAGAAATTGCTCCATGGATTTCTTTAGAAATTTCTTCAGGAACTCCTTTCACAATGTCTTACACGGATTTTTTCAAAGTTCTTTTAAAACACCTTACATGGACTCCTTAAGAAAATTCTTTAAAATTTATTTTTTATAACATCTAGATGGGTTATCCAAGAATTCCCCTATTCGTCTAAGAGTATCCTAAGTTTCCTCCTCTATAAATTCATTCAGAAATCCGTACGAGAATTAGTTTTGTAAATCATGACACGGGTTTCTTCAAAAATTCTAAAGTTCAGAATTTCTCAAGTAGTTACTTCTAGAATTTATTTAGAGAATTAGATTGTTTTTCCTGAAGATTCCAAATAACAAATTCTGCATGAAAATCATGTATGTTTTTTTTCCAAAATTGCTCCATGAAATTCTTCAGAAATTACTCCAGTAATTTGATCCTTAAATCTACCACGGCTTTTTAAGAAACTCCTTCGACAGTTTCTTCGGACAGAAATACTTCCAGGGAATTTTAAAGATCAAATCGAATTTCCAAGAAATTTCCTTCAAGAACTCTTTTGAAAAGGTTTCCATGGGTTCCTTCTAAAATTTCACCGGGGATTTCTTTTGAAATTATTTTTGTGATTCGTTTTAAAAAATCTTCTGATAATTCTCCAAAATTTTCTCCTGTGTTCTTTCAAAGAGTTCTTTCTGCAAGAACTCTTTAAGAAATATGTTTACAGGTCGCTACTTCCATAAAATCCTCCAATAATTGTATCAAAAGATTTCGATTCGTGCTAAAATCCGAAAAATCGGCCTATGGGAAGTGCCTCTAATATTTTTCAAAAGATTTTTTTTTTATTTAGTTAACATCAAATTCATGATAACACTGAATCAACAATTAGCCGCCATACTACTCGATTTGCAGCTGCAGCTCTCCAACGTCGGTCACGCCCAACACTCGCCAGATCACGCTCCACCTGGTCCGCCCATCGTGCTCTCTGCGCTCCACGCCTTCTTGTACCAACCGGATGGTTAGCAAACACCAACTTTGCAGGGTTGTTGTCCGGCATTCTTGCAACATGCCCTGCCCACCGTATCCTTCCAGCTTTGGCCACTTTCTGGATACTGTGTTCGCCGTAAAGTGCAGCGAGCTCGTGGTTCATCCTTCTCCGCCACACACCGTTCTCCTGCACACCGCCGAAGATCGTTCTTAGCACCCGTCGCTCGAAAACTCCGAGTGCTTGCTGGTCCTCCTCGAGCATCGTCCATGTCTCGTGTCCGTAGAGAACCACCGGTCTTATTAACGTCTTGTACATGGTACATTTGGTGCGGGGGTGAATCTTTTTTGACCGCAGTTTCTTCTGTAGCCCATAGTAGGCACGACTTCCACTGATGATGCGCCTTCGTATTTCACGGCTCACGTTATTGTCAGCCGTTAGCAAGGAACCGAGGTAGACGAATTCTTCTACCACCTCGAAAGTATCCCCGTCTATCGTAACATTGCTGCCAAAGCTTGACCTGTCTCGCTCAGTCCCACCTACCAGCATGTACTTTGTCTTAGCCGCATTCACCACCAGTCCGACCTTTGCTGCTTCACGTTTCAGGCGGGTGTACTGTTCTGCCACCGTTCCAAATGTTCTGGCAATAATATCCATGTCATCCGCAAAACAGACAAATTGGCTGGATTTCGTGAAGATCCTACCCCGGCTGTTGAGCCCGGCTCGTCGCATAACACCTTCCAGGGCGATGTTGAATAGTAGGCAGGAAAGTCCATCACCTTGTCGTAGTCCCCGTCGAGATTCAAATGAACTGGATAGTTCACCCGAAATCCTTACGCTGTTCTGCACACCGTCCATCGTTGCTCTTATCAGTCTAGTCAGCTTCCCGGAAAAGCTGTTCTCGTCCATAATTTTCCATAGCTCTGTGCGGTCGATACTGTCGTATGCCGCTTTGAAGTCGATGAACAGGTGGAGCGTTGGGACCTGGTATTCACGGCATTTCTGGAGGATTTGCCGTACGGTGGAGATCTGGTCCGTTGTCGACCGGCCGTCGATGAAACCGGCTTGGTAACTTCCCACGAACTCATTTACTTTAGGTGAAAGACGACGGAAGATGATCTGGGATAGCACTTTGTAGGCGGCATTCAAAACGGCGATCGCTCGAAAGTTCTCACACATTAACTTGTCGCCTTTCTTGTGGATGGGACAGATTATCCCTTCCTTCCACTCCTCTGGTAGCTGTTCGGTTTCCCAGATCTTGACTACTAACTGGTGCAGACAGGTGGCCAACTTTTCCGGGCCCATCTTGATGAGTTCTGCTGCGATACCGTCCTTACCAGCCGCTTTGTTGTTTTTGAGCTGGTGGATGGCATCCTTAACTTCCCTCAGCGTGGGAGTTGGTTCGTTCCCGTCCTCTGCTGCACCAACATAGTCATTTTCTCCGCTGCCTTGGTCCTCCGTGCCTACATTCTCTTCGCCATTCAGGTGTTCGTCGAAGTGCTGCTTCCACCTTTCGATCACCTCACGTTTGTCCGTCAGGAGGCTCCCTTCCTTATCCCTGCATATTTTGGCTTGCGGCACGTAGCCTTTGCGGGATGCGTTGAGCTTCTGGTAGAACTTGCGTGTTTCCTGTGAACGGCACAGCAGTTCCATTTCCTCGCACTCCGCTTCTTCCAGGCGGCGCTTTTTCTCCCGGAAGAGACGGGTCTGCTGCTTCCGCTTCTGTGTGTATCGCTCCACATTCTGTCGGGTTCCATGCTGCAGCATTACCACCCGCGCTGCATCCTTCTCCTCCAGAACCGCTCTGCACTCCTCGTCGAACCAATCGTTTCGTCGACTCCGTTCTACGTACCCGATAGTGCTCTCGGCTGCGTTGTTGATGGCTGCTTTCACATCGAGCACACCCTCGTCCGGCAACGCTGCCTCGAGATTCTGCGCGTATGCGGTGGCGACATCCGGTTGCTTCAGTCACTCTAGATCGTACCGGGGCGGCCGCCGGTAATGTACATTGTTAATAACGGAGAGTTTTGGGCGCAGTTTAACCATCACCAGGTAGTGATCCGAGTCGATATTAGCGCCACGATAGGTCCTGACGTCGATAATGACGGAGAAGTGCCGTCCATCAATCAGAACGTGGTCGATTTGCGATACGGGAGGCTGTGCTGGAAGAAGGTGCTACGAATGGCCATGTTCTTGGAGGCGGCGAAATCAATGAGGCGTAGGCCATTTTCGTTCGTCAGCTGGTGGGCGCTGAACTTTCCAATCGTCGGTCTGAATTCCTCCTCCTGGCCTACCTGAGCGTTTAGATCCCCTATGATGATCTTGACGTCGTGGTTTGGGCAGCTGTCGTACTCGCGTTCGAGCTGCGCGTAAAATGCGTCTTTGTCATCATCAGTGCTTCCGGAGTGAGGGCTGTGCACGTTTATTATGCTAATGTTGAAGAATCGGCCCTTGATTCTCAACCTGCACATTCTTTCGTCGATCGGCCACCAACCGATCACGCGCCTCTGCATGTCGCCCATCACTATAAAAGCTGTTCCCAGCTCACGTGTGTTGCCGCAACTCTGGTAGATGGTATGATTACCTCTAAACGTTCGCACCATAGATCCTGTCCAACATACCTCCTGCAGCGCTACGATTCCGAATCCGCGGTCCTTCAGCATATCGGCGAGTATACGGGTGCTCCCGATGAAGTTGAGAGATCTGCAGTTCCACGTACCGAGCTTCCAATCGCAAGTTCCTTTTCGTCGCTGTGGTCGTCGCCATTGGTATCGGTTCGCATTCTTCTCTTGTTGATTTTCCGGTGCTAGTCTTTTTTACGGCTGTCTCGCAGGGCCTGACACCAACCCACTAACCCAGGGAGCTGGGCTTACCTTCCCGGAAGCTACGGGTTCTGCATTGGCATTTCCTCCAACTACAGTGCTAAATAGCTAGGCTCGAGCGCCAGTCTTCGCCGGGCGTGGTGTTTTTAATGGGCGCCCAGGAGATAATATTTTACCTGAGCTTCCACCCCTCGTCAACCATGTTAAAGGTTACAAAAACCGCCGCAGTGATGTGCGCATGATGGGGCTTGGTTCAGTTTTATATACGGCCAGTTCTACCGGTGTTGGTCCGGATCACTGGAATTGCCTTACCTCCGGAACGCCTTGACCGATCTGGACCATTTTTAATAGCAAACAATAAGGTAAAATTCCGGTTCGATTCGTGCTAAAATCCGAAAAATAGGATTATGGGAAGCGCCATATGATATTTTTTAAAAGAATATTTTGGAAAATTTAACATGGATTGGTTTAGATATTACTGAATCAATCTTCCTGAGAAATTGCTCCACAAATTAATCGAAAGAATTATTTAGAAAACCATCCTTCGAAATCATCAGAAATTCCTCCATGGATTTCATTTAAAAAAATCTATTTTCTAAGAAACTCCTCCTGCAGTTTCAACAGAAATCTGCCAGGGAAAATTCAAGAAATTTCGCCTGGAATGCCTTCGAAGATTTCTCTAAAAAAATCCTTTAGGAACTCCTTCAAGGTTTCGTTTGCCAAATTCCTAGTTTCCTTTGATTTTTTTTTCAGAGTTTTCTAGGAATTATTCCTAAAAATACTTCAAGAACTCCATCATAAAGCCTTCCTTGGATTCCTCCTGAAATTGCTGCATGGATTACTTTAGAATTTTAGAAAATCTTACACGGATTCCTTTTGAAGTTGTTTTAAAACATCTTCCATGGATTTCGTAAGAAATTCTTTAAAAATTTCTTTTAGAATATCCTCTAGATAATTTAAACAAGAATTTCACTGAAAAAGCATCAATAGATTTCCTCAGAAGATCCTCTAAAGATTCATTCAGAAATCCGTACGACAATTTGTTTTGGAAATCATCCACGAGTTTCTTCTGTAAATCTGAAGTTCAGAATTTCTCAAGAAGTTGCTTCAGCAATTAAGATAGAGAATTTGAAATTTTCCTGAAAATTCTTTCGCAATTTCTTCATAAAATCTCTCTCAATAAATTTGTCCAGGACTTCTCTAAGACATCTTGTATGCTTTTTTTTCAAAATTGCTCGATGAATTCCTTTAGAAATTACTCCTGGAATTCGGTCTTGAAATCCACCAAGGTTCCATTAAAAAATCTTTCAGTGGTTTCTTCAGAAATACTTCCAGGGAATTTTAAAGAAACTTCTCCGGCGCGTTTTTCAATTCGAACTTCCAAGAAATTTCCTTTGGATACTCTTTTGGGAAGATTTCCTTTGGTTCATTCTAAAAATTCACCAGGGATTACATATTATTATTATTATTAGCTCTTTATTATGGGGAAATTCAGCCCGAGGCTGGTTCATCCCCCCCGGAGATTACTTTTGAAATTCTTTTATAAAAATTCGTTTATAAAAATCTTCGGAAACTTCTTAAAAATTTCCCCATTAAGGTGAATCGGGACGCTGTGTTATTTTTCCTATCTTCCCTCTTTTTCTAACAATTTGCCTCGCGATTTTGAAGATGGTAATCTCGATTTCTATCGCACAGATGAGGCTGAAAAACAATCAGCATATGAACTGCAAGTGAGCATACACAATGATAGATTTTTGTTCCATTATATGAAGTAGAATCTGAGATTACCATCTTAGAAGAAACAGAGCAATGGCGGATATTTCCTCGACCGTCCCGTCCGCCCTTAATTCATTCGAAGAAGACTGTATCAGAAATTTCTTCAAGAAGTCCACCAGAGATTTGATCAAAAATTACTTCACAGATTCTAACGAAAATTGTTGCAAGAATGTGCCTAGAAATTTCTTCAGGGAATCATCAAAAAATACTGCAGGAATTCCTCCAGAGATTCTTGCATTATCATTTTCAGTGATTTAGGCAGGAATTTCTCAATATGTCCTTCAAATGTCCCTCCATGTATTCACCAGATTCTCCGACATTTCTTCTAAGGATAACTCCACGAATTCTTCAAGGAATTTATTCAGATATATTTCCTTTGAATTTCGTCAAGAATTCTGATTTTTTTTAGGAACATCTCAAAAGTATTTTTGAGGGATCTTTACAGAAGCAAACCTAGGCATTTCTACAAGAAATTCTGCAGGAACTCTTTTATGAATACGTCTTCAGATCGCTCTAGGAATACTTTCACGAAATCCTCCTAAAATTCTATCAAAAGATTTTTTTTATGATTTTTTCCTAAAAATTCCACAATAAACTTTTCTGGAAATTCCACCTACGTTTTCTCACGAAGTTTCATCATAAAGTTCTATGAAAATTCCTCCTGGGATTTCTTCAGATCTTCTTCTTCTTCCTCTTCTTTTATGGCTCGACGTCCCCACTGGGACTTGGCCTGCCTCGCTTCTACTTAGTGTCCTTTGAGCACTTCCACAGTTATTAATTGAAGGGCTTTCTTTGCCAGCCATTGCATGAATTTGTATATTGTGAGGCAAGTACAATGATACACTATGCACAGGGAGTCGAGAAAATTTTCCCGACCGGAACGGGGAATCGAACCCACTGTCTCCAAATTGGCGATTCATAGCCAGTGTTTTACCAGAACGGTTCTAACTTCGCGAAAAATTATTCAATCGAGCCCAAATTTGTAGCAATGATGCACATATAACAGGTTGATAAACAGTGGCCATCCCCTGTATCTACGAATGGGTATTTTTCTGGGAATTTCTTCAGAAATTCATTCAGAGATTTTTTTTCAGAAATTATAGGAATTTTAGGATTTTTCAGAACTTTTCAAAAGTTTTTCCATGTAGGTTATTTGTTCAGAAATATATCTTAACGTTAAAAAATCTGCAGAGGTTGCTTCGCTAAATCTTCAAATAGTTCCAAGGTTCCGTCAGAAATATATTCTGGGATTCCATCAAGGGTTCATGCAAGAATTGTTTCAGATATTGAACCAGGGTTTTTTTTTTTGAAAATTTTCCAAAAAAATGCACATGAAATCCCTGAAGTTATGCCTTTGAAGATTTCCTGAAACAGTTCTTGAAATTTATCTAGAGAGGTTGGACGATAATTCCTAAAAAAAACTTGCAAATGTAAGCTCTGGATGAATTTCTGGGTGAATGCCTGAGAGAATAGATTCCTAAAGATATCCGCAGATGAGTTCATTTCAAATATGTCTACAGAAATACCAGGCAAAGGTACTTGCGAAATTCCTAAAGAAATTTCTTTCTGAGGATTTTATTTTATCTCGTGAAGATACCTCTGGAGGATTTTAAATATAATTTATTAGAATTTCTAACGTAATTTCTGAATAAGAATTTTCCTTAATAATTAAAAAAACAAATACCTAATAAAATATCTGATCATATGTAGTAATACTCGAACGAATCTCTGAAGAAATTCTAACAATAATTTCTGGAAGAGTTCCTTAAAAAATTTGGATTTCTGAAGCAAAGTTTCTCAAAAAATCCTAATTTCCATGAAAAAAATCTCCAAAAATTTCGATGTTTGAAGAAATGTTTGTCAATTTTTTTAGAAAATGAATTTGTAAAAGAACTCCGGGAGAATTCCCGAAAAAAAAAACTATTGATAATATTTCCGAAGGAAAGCCTTCAAAAATGTTTGAAAAAATACATGCACTAACTTTTGTAGTAATCCTTGAAGTAAATTCCTATAAAATCACTGAAGGAACCTCAGGAAGATTATTTTTTTTAGAAACCCGTGGACTAGTTTCAGAATTAAAACTTTTAAAAAAATTCTTCAAAAATTCCTGAAGAACCTGAAATATTTATGGAGGAATTCCAGGAGAAATTTTCAAAGAAATACATGGGTGAGAATGTATTCTTAAGGAATACCTGGAGGAATTTCTGAAACAATTCTCACTGAAATTATTCTAGGAATTCCTCCAAGAATTACTTTTCTATAAAAATTCTTGAAAAAATTGATAAACCCTTAAAGAATTCCTGAAGTAATCTATACCAGTGTCCCTGGAGATTACCGAGTAGGAAATCTTGAAGAACTACATGAGAAGGAATACATTTAAAAGTATTCTCAGGGTAATCTTCAGATGGATGCTTACAAAAATCATAAAAAGAATATATGCAAGATAGTTAGAAAAATTTAGTGCTAAACTATTTCATGGTTTTCATGGAGGTGTTTTTCAGGAATAAATCTTAATATGGCGCAATATTGAAGTCACTTCCAGCGAAGTCACTGCCAGTATAATGGCGCTGAAATTTGTAAACCTTGAGTAACAAGCTCTAATCTTACCATGACAGTACTGCGTATGATCCTAAACGATTTCACCGGTGAACCATTAACAAGCTCAATTCTTTTTAATATATCGTACGCTGTTCTGAAATCAATTGTCTTGGTGGTTCTGTAAATAATACTCCTGGATTTAGTCTACAATTATCCGCTGGGTAACATCTGACCCATCCTTGATCAAACCTCACGAAAATGGCAGCATGGTCTTTGCCGATTAAGGATTCCTTAAGAGGTCTTAATCTGTTGAATATGACACGCTGCACTATTTTGTATGCCGAATTTAGATGGGTAATTTTACTGTACACTGGAATCTCTTTTTATGTCATGAACTGGGGGTGCATAAATTAAAAAAGGCATGAAAACGAAAATTCTGTTCTTAAATTAAGCTTTAATGAAAAGCATATCTTGTTCTTGGGAATAGATCATGAGATGGGACCAGGAAATTCCCAGGTAGGGATGGGAAAAGTCTTAAGAATGTAATTTTATTATTTGTTTATCTCTCTGTCTATAGTAAGAAAGGTTTATCGATGTCATTATTGACTTTCCATAACTATCCACTATTATGTATTGATTATGTCAACGGAAATTTCCGGTGGTGGAAATATTAATAAGCTCTGACATTTTTTTCAGAGCTTAAGGAAAGCTTAAAGAAAGAGGAATCCTAGAATTTAGGAAAATTTCATGGGGAGTCTCAGGTGCCTTACGTTAATTTAAATACACATTAATACAAATACATATATATAAAAGCGTTACAATAGATTTTAGGAGCGTTTCAAGGCATTTCAGAGAATTTAAGGGGGTTTCAGAAGCGTTTCAATGACGTTCCAAGAAGTTAAGGGAGCGTTTGAAAGCATTTTAGGAACACCCGGGAACCATCTCAAAAGCCCCGAGGACTCCTTGAAACGCCCCTGAGACCTCCTGGTACCATCGGAACCTCTTGAAACCCTGAAACCTCCGGGATTTCCCCTCAGTCTCTCTTGGACTTCCTGAAACTCCCCCTATGACCTCTAGGAACCCTGAAACCCCCTGGAATCCTCTGAAACTCTCTTGAGACTGAGTGAAGAAAAATCTATATGTAGTTAAAATTCACAAATCGATAGAAATTTAGAAAAAAAAACCTGAGAAATCTGTATCCTATACAAAAAAAAATAAAAATCTCTATGAAAATGCTTCTGAGACCACTTTAAGCGCGTTTGAGACCTCCTGGAGCCCCATGAAACCCCCTGAGACGACCCTGTGATTTCCTTAAACGCTTTTTAAGTCCTCCTGGCACCCCTGAAACACCTTGGGAGCCCCTGATTTGCCCTTGCAACCTCGCTTTGCATGGGTTTATTGAAGCTGTTGAAGGCTTTCGCACCCTAGTTCGCGCCTTATTAGTTCGACTGGGATCTTGGCATTTCTATTTTTTTTTTTTTTTGTTTTTCAGCTCACTTGGGGCCTTTTCAACCTAATCCGGTGTTGCTAGTCTCACTGCTTGATCGTCATTAGCTTTGTTAATTCTCTCCTAGGTAGTGATACATATAGGGTCGAATTGAAAGATATCCTCTCCATCATGGGTTTGATATAAAAAAATCTGTGGGTTTCCTTAAGTGTTCTCCATTATTTCTGTTGAGTGTTCTCCACTGATACACAGCAAATTTCACTTGCGTACAGCAGCACAGTTTTCACGTTCGAGTTTAAAATTCGGATTTTGGTGCCTCGACTAATCTGTTTGTTTTTCCATACATTTCTTGAACTCGCAAAAGCAGTCCTCGCCTTCTTGAGGCGCTTGAGGGCTCCCCACATGTTACCATAATTGAGACGATCGAAAGCTTTTTCGTAATCAATGAATACCAGGTAGAGAGACTCTTGGAATCCATTGATTTGCTCCAGGATGATACGGAGCGTGACAATATGGTCCACACAGGGTTGTCCGGCACGGAATCCTGCTTGCTGCCATCGTTGAAGAGTTGCGTCAATCTATTCTTGTATCTGGATAAGGATCACTTTGCAGAGGGCTTGAAATTTTAAGAAAACGTTTACATTGTACGGTTACGTTTACTGCTAGCAGTAGAAAAATTCGAGAATTACAATGTCTCCATAACAAGTAAATACAGGTTACAGCCAACATGTCACGAACGAACCCAAAAAAGCAAGCTCCAAAATGCTATGTAGTCATCAACAATGGTCGTGTCTGTCTCTGTCACAATCCACCCAAACTCGGACCGAAACCCATTTGGGCATGGAGCGCGCAAGTGACAACGCAACGACGAGACTACGACGGCAACGCAACTAGTGGATGGTGGGCGCATGATAGCGATCACGATCGCCAAAACTAGCCCCGAAAAAAAAAGTACGCCGATCGCGTCGCGCGTGTTTGCTTGGCTCATTTTCGGCGTTGTTCAGCTCGACGAATCCGCACAGCCAGCACAGCACCACCGAAAATAAAACGGCGGCAGCACACCACACACATGATGTGACACAACCTCTCTGGAAAAGTTTCACTTTTCCCGTCGTGGTCGCCGTCGTCGTCATCGTCGTCGCTCTTCTTTGTTTAGTCAGTGCGATCGACTACCAACCAGCAACGTTGGTCCTACCTACGGAGATCCGCTCGCTCACATAGCATGGCACACCACCACCGCACCGTGCCGAAATGAAAGTGAAACCTCTTTCAATTCGGCAAGCGTGTGATCAGTCATTCGATACGGACTGGTGGTCCCTCCCTCGCGTCTCGCCGCTTCACCTGTCCCTCCGACCTTTCACAAATTCACTAGAGCCCGAGCTTGGGACCTACTATCATCATCATCACCACCGCAGAGTGGAGTGAGGTAGCGATTTTGGACGTGGAAGTCTGTCTGATGTCCGGTTGTGCTAGTGGTGGTGGCCCGGCCAGCCAGTCAGCCATCATAGTACGTAATTTTGGAGCTCTGTTTCGAGTTTATGTAATTTTTGGAAAGACCTGTAATCGAGCCGTGATCGTGCAGTGTGACATTTTCGATGTTTGTTTGGGTGCGCGGTTTGGAATTGGGGGCTCCGTTGTCTGGCTGAAGCGGTTGAAGCATATTGGATGTATTTAGTTCACTGGAAATGGGGTAGTATGGCGGGTTGCGAAAGTTTTCAAATTTTGAACCAGTGAAATACAAATTAAACAGCTGGTTTTTTGTTAAAGCATTTTAAAGGATTTTACAACTCTTTTGCCCACTAGGGCACTGCGTGAGCGTTTCCAATAGAAGGCAATCAGTGAAGTACTAGATTGAAAGTAGTGAGCTGGATTTTTGTATGGCGAGATGATCAATTCACCATTTCTGCAATGAAATGGTGCAAACAGCGTGGGTTATATGATTTATTGACTAATTTGATGCTGTTTGAGCAAAAGTTTGGGTAACTGTGTTGCTGAAGTTGCAGGAAAAAATAATACAACAACACAGTTATTCAAACTTTTGCTCAAATAGCATCAAATTAGCCAATAAATCATATAACCTACGCTGTTTGCACCATTTCATTGCAGAAATGGAGAATTGATCATCTCACCATACAAAAATCCAGCTCACTACTTTTAATCTAGTACTTCACTGATTGCCTCCTATCAGCAGCAACACTTACACTTTTTACAGCGCCCAAATGTATTCTATTCTAAATCTACTATATCGAACTGGTTGCCCTTGCGCTACTATCACTTTCTACCATGTCTATGGTAGAATGATGAGCATGAGGATGTTGATGTGTGACTCTTGTTCCTTTTCCAGTCCGATTGGGGGTCCATTATGAGTTGCCGTTAGCCGATATCCAAGTTTCCGGGTCCGTTAGAGCATACCCAGGTAACCAATAAGCAGTTAAAATGGCATTAGTTCGGCACTATATGCGCCTTTACAGCAGGTCATTAAACGCTAATCTGCAGTATATGCGCCATTAGTGCTAGTAAAATGCAGGTTTTGGCCCGATATACGGCTGAATAAATGCTTATCCCTCCTATCCCCCAGATTGTCAAAAATAAAAAAAAATCCCCTGCCCATTTCACGGCTCCCTATCTCTTCTTTTTTCTCCCTCTTCTGCTGTGGAATTTTTGAGGCTTGAGGCACGTTCTGAACTGCTGTTAGTGTTTTTTTTTTTGCTGCTTTCGGCCAAATTGGGATTCGATCCCTCGATCCTCGGGTTGACGATTGTGTTGAACCGCGCTACAGGGTAAACTATTGATGATCTGATAAAGCGCGTAGGATTTGTGATCTATTTAAGGCATGATTATTACACCGGCAGTTGCTATGAGCTTGGTTATGCTATGAGCTTGGTGGGTGCTGATAATAAAATCGATTATAGAAAATCAACCATGGCATTTCTTTGCCAACGAATGTTTTCCCATTGATTTTATGTGTTGTAACCTATGATTGTCTGAACATGCGAATGATGATGACTTCTACAGCCGTGGCACGTAAATTAGAAAGTGGAAATGTGTTGTCACTGATCTCTCTTAGCAGTTTCATACCAATAAAGTAGCAGTTCTGATGCCTGTTGAACAAAATATACCGTGCATTTGAAATGCTACGAAACTGCTGTCAGATTTTGACTAGCATTTGAATTGTTAATATAGGGCAGTTTAGCAGTGAAACTGCTATGATACGGTAATAAGCAGGCCGAATGCAGATATAAAACAGAAATAAGGCTTATTCAAATGTTTATTGGTTACCTGGGTATGCTCAGAAGAGGGTCAGGTGTCAGCCGCTCTCGTGGGCAACTGACGAAAAATTGTATGTGCTGGGGCTGGGATCAAACCCATGACCATCCACTTATGAAGTGAACGTTTAACCACTACACTGATAATATACTTTCGTTAAACCTTAACCAATATGACATTAATTTGCGGTTATCTCAGTCATACAATTTATTGGACGTTACTTGTTTATTTTAACCGACGTTTCGGCCATTGGGTGTGGCCTTTTTCAAGGGAAAAATGGTTTGTCGTCTTCGCAAATTAAAGTCAATACCAAGTTCCAGTCGCAACTTAACGAATATGTTTCGTAAAACCAGTTTTCGTAAATTGAAAGCAATTTGCTTAAAATGTACGGTCCATTCGTACCACCATACTGAAACAGTACAAATGTAGTTGTATCATGTACGAAATCACGAATTCAACAGACGGTGAAGTTGTTCATTTGTAGATTTTAGCTCCTGCTTTGTAGAATGAAACAAAATAAACAAAATACACTGAGCAAATACGCTGTTTATCTAGAATTATGTCAAGCGTAAAGAAGATTCCGCACTTTTTTTTTATGTTGAATTGCCTGTATTGATTGAGAAAAAATTAAAAATATACACGAACAACGGTTTTTAAAATTCTTCAAAAGTTCCTGTTTCCGTAAATCTGTTGAAAGTTTTATGGGCAATTTCTCAAGGCAATTTTTAAAAATTTTCAGAATTTTAAGAAATTTAAGAGGCAATGTTTTCGTTTTTTTACCCTTCCTTCGAATCCCATTCGGAAATTTATTTGGAAATTTCTTCATAAAATATTTCGGCAAATCCTTCAAAAATTTTTTCGGTAATTCAATTAGAACCTGCTTGAACTTAAGTTTATCAGTTGGCAAGCAAATTTATCTGCAAATACTTGTGATGTTGTTACCTAAATTTTGTCAATTATTTTGGGAATTTCTCAAGCTGTTTTTAACTGTTTCAGCATTTCTTTTCATATATTTTTGTTTTTGCAAAAGCATTAACCGTTTTATTTTAGGAGTTCAGCCCTTCAGCAATCAATCTTAGAAATCATTCGGTAATCAATTCGGCAATGCTTTTGGAATTTTTTTTTTGGCATTTGGCAACGTTAATAAGACCGGTGATCCTCTACGGGCACGAGACCTGGACCATGCTCGAGGAGGACCTACAAGCACTCGGAGTTTTCGAGCGACGCGTGCTAAGAACGATCTTCGGCGGTGTGCAGGAGAACGGTGTGTGGCGGAGAAGAATGAACCACGAGCTCGCTGCACTTTACGGCGAACCCAGCATCCAGAAGGTGGCCAAAGCCGGAAGGATACGGTGGGCAGGGCATGTTGCAAGAATGCCGGACAACAACCCTGCAAAGCTGGTGTTTGCAACTGATCCGGTTGGCACAAGAAGGCGTGGAGCGCAGAGAGCACGATGGGCGGACCAGGTGGAGCGTGACTTGGCGAACGTCGGGCGCGACCGAGGATGGAGAGCGGCAGCCACGAACCGTGTATTATGGAGAAATATTGTTGATTCAGTTTTATCTTGAATTTGATGTAATACTAAATAAATGAAATGAATTGGCATTTTTTTAATAACCTAAGCCATTTTTATGGGCATACATTCTGGAAATCCTTTGGGAACTTCTACATCAACGCCTTTTGAAATTCCGTAGAAATTTTTTTGAGCAATCCCTTTTGAAATTCATTTCAGAAGGAATTTACAAAATTCTGTGAATTTCTTCTGCAATTTCTATGACTTCTTCAGACAATTTCTTCATGAATCCTCTAGTGATGCTTTTGAATATTTCTGTGGAAGTTTTTTGAGAATGAGCTCGGCAATTCCTTTCGAATTTGCTTCGAAACTTTTTTTTGGGAATTTCCCAGACAACTTTGAGTTATTTTTTAAGAATTGTTTTGAAAAATTCTTCGGAAATACATTTAAAATTCCATTGAAAATTCCTCGGGAAATTGCTTTGTAAATTCATTGACTGTTTCCTTACAATTTTTTTTTCGAAAATTCCCCCAGTTTTTTTTTTTTTAGAAGTCCTTCAACAATTTCTTTCCAAAATTCAATCAGCATATTCTTTGGGAGGTTCTTTCATTTTTTTTGTGAATGCTTGCGGATGATGATATTGAAATTTGTTCGACAAATCCATGGGAATCTTTCTCCAATTGAATATTTCTGGATTTCCAAAGAAATTGTGAAAGGAAATCCCAACACAATTGAAATTTGAAATTTCCAAATGGACAGTGAATGAAGTTTCTTATTCAATTTCCGTAGGAAATGATTTCAAAAATTTCGAAAAAAAATGAAATTGAATAAGAAGTAGCCGACGGACTCCTGAAGGACTTTATTAATTATATAAGAATTATCAAAGCAAATCGCAAACAAAATGTTTGAAAAAAAAAAATCAAACAAATTCCCAGAAAGTTTGACGAAGAAATCCCTAAAATACAATAAAATACAAAGGACGTACAAAATAAATCTCAATGAAAATTTCAAAGAAACTCTCAATGACGTTGCAAAAGGAATTTACACACAAATTCCACATGATTTTACAATTGAATGACTGGAAATAATACCAAAGAAATTTTAATTTCCAGTGAATTTTAATTTTCTTGCTAGTTCTTCACAAAGAAATTTCAAAAAAGTTAAATTCTTAAAAAAAAAGCACAACAAATTTATATAATAATACAGAAGAATTTACAATTTCTTTTCCAAAGGAATTTTCAAAGAAATCGTCGAAGCAATATCCGAAGGTATTACCAATGAAAATCCAAGAGTAATTGACGAAGGAGCAACAAAGGTATAGCCGACATTTTATCTTTTCTGAAACTTCTCAAGAAAATAAACTAACCAATTTTAAATACATTACTGGAGAAATTCACAAGAGAATTGTAAAAAGATTTCTTTACAAATTTACAGAAGGCATTCCCAATTCGAGTAGTCGAAGTAGTTGAACGGAAAGAATGTTGTTTTTTTGAGCTTTTGGTAGAATATCAGAAGAAAACACACTTTTCTTTATTTATTTTTAACAACAACCCTTTCGACTTTTTGTTTATTTAATTGTTTTCTTGAACAATTTCTCCTGTAGCTATACTAGAAACGTCATGAAAACTGTATAGCGGAATTCGACCATGAATTGCGTTGTAAGTTTTGATGTTTTTCTTTTTCAAGAAATTTCACATTTCCAGTTCAAAACAATAACAAAGGAATATGTTTTGGTAAAAAAAAATCGAGAGTATTGGGAATGTAGCGGTGAAATTTCCCAAAAAAAATATGAAGTACCTGCATTTTTAATGTCTGGATGATTTGATCCCAAGTAACACAACTTGTTACAATAGTGTATATAATACATGTTTCATACAAAAGTCTATGTTCTGTTTCGAACATGGAAAACGTATTTTTGTACGCTTATATCACCGAAAAAGCGCAAAAAATGGCAGCTTATAAAACATCATTGATGGTACTGAAGATGTTTTTCAATACATTATTGTAACATAAAATTAAGTATAGAATATGTTCTCAACAAACATCGTAAATACTTACTTGTTGTTATCAGGAGAATCATAATTTTCCAAACGCAAATAAATCTGACACCTATCATGAGCTTCCAAGTAATGGCTTAAAAAAATTTACGCCTACAATTTATCGCCAAACAACGTCACTATGCCTTAATTCCATGTGCCCTTTAAAATTTATGGTGTAATAAACACATTTGCTTCTCATGCATTCATTCGCCTTCCGTCGGATTGGAGACAAGAAGGAAGGTTTTTGTTTTTTCTGTGCTTTTTGTGAGATTTTCAAACAAATTTACAGACTTGCAACATAATGGCTTCTTGCTACGGTACCGTCAGGATGTTTCGGAATTTTATTTTCAATAATGTTATATTGATGATGGTCTTTAAGTCTGTAGAGTTTGTATTCGTTATCATTTTGCAAATTATATAATTTAATTAAATGTTTAAACTGTTTCAGATGTATAATTATTGGGGATAACATCCGTAGATGAACATCAACAGGCTGTATATAGAAATGGTATTGTGAAACTTTTTAGTAGGCACTGTAATTTGTCTGACCTGATAGGGAAGAACTCAAACTATTTGAAATACGTTTAAATTACAACTGTTGTACATCTACATAACATGTTTATCGAATACCACTTGAATTGATTGACATACATTGGAAAAACATCATAGTAACGTATTTTAAACATTCATTTCCAATGCTGCACACACCGATGTGAAGTTTGGTTTTGGATAACCTGTTTTGAACATAGGTACACTGCCGTTCTACGCCCGATTGTCCCATGTTATATGGGAATCCCATATAACATGGGACAATTATGCGTAGAACGGCTGTACAACAATAACAAAGTTAGAGTGAAATTTCGGTATCTAATGTAAATAAATTACACAAGTTTACAAAATAAAACGAAAGTCGTGAACTTTTGTCAACGACCAAAATTTTTGAAGCACAATTTAGCGCTGATTTCGAAACCGAGCTTCAAAAAATTTTAAGTAGAACAGTTTTTGAGTTTTAGCTAAATATCGAGTTTTACAACTTTTTAAAATATGGAATTTACTTAAATTCAAATATCTTGCATTTTTTTCAACCAATTTTAAATCTTTTTCCATAAATTAAAAGCTGAATACAATACCATTCGATCATCTGAAGGGAGGTTTTGCGTCAGATTGATGAAATTCAAGATATTGACGAGTTTTAGGGACGATCTCCTGAAATTTTAGCAAAATTTTCAAAAATTTGTGAAGAAATGTATTTTTTTCAATAAGAAATAAACAATTTAAAAATTCTTTCTCAACGTTAATTTGGCATATTATATGTAGGCGAGTTACAGTAAAAAAATCAGCGCAATCGGATCAACGATTACGGAGAATGACATGTGTGGAGTGTGCGACATTGCTTAAAAACACTGCTCGACAAAAAATGAGAAAAGTTCACGCTATGGAATGAAATTAAAAGTAACAGGGGTTTGGGACCCCAGAAGTGTCATAGTGAAGGAATTTTTGAAAAATAATGGACCGCGGCCCCACAGTTCAAAACCGAAATTTGTATGGGGAACTAGGGGTGTTCATTTCTGTAGGACAATCCTTAACCAGCCGGGACTTTGTGGCTTCAAATGGCTCGTTCTCCGAAACTAGGCCACCAAATTACAATCGGTTTGAAGCATCATCAAGGGGAAGAGTATATCTAAAGAATGATATGGTGGGGATCCCCGCTGACCCTCCCCCTTTTTGCTGCGGGCGGATCTAAGTGTGACATGATACATAATTTTCGCACATCATAATAATTTCGACTGGAAACAGTGTTTTTGAATCGCTGTTAGTGACAAATCATTATATAAATGTTGTTCCGGACCTGATGAGGCCATTTGGTTGGCACGGGTTATCCGGTGGCCACGGAACAGGTTCTGGGGACCACAGGGTCTCAGGCGGAAATGGCCAATTTTTTATTTCAAAAGAACACCATCATGCGACAACTCAAAATCTGCAAAATTCCGTGTGTAATCCAATAGAACCAAAAATTATAGATTTACCCAATGCTGGACACCCGGTGGCCATGGACCAGGTTCAGGGGACCCCAGGGTATCTGGCAGAAATGGTCAATTTTCGATGATAAAAGAACCCCATCATGCGACACCTCAAAATTTGCATAATTCCGTGTGTAATCCAGTAGAACCAAAAATTATAGTTTTACCCAATGCTGGGCACCCGGTGGACACGGAACAAGTTCTGGGGACCACAGGGTCTCCGACAGAAATGGCCAATTTTTGATTCCAAAATAACCCCATCATGCGACACCTCAAAATTTGCACAATTCCGTGTGTAGTCTAGAAGAACCAAAAATTTTAGTTTTACCCAACGCTGGGCACCCGGAGGCCACGGAACAGGTTCAGGGGACCCCAGGGTATCTGGCAGAAATGGTCAATTTTCGATGATGAAAGAACCCCATCATGCGACACCTCAAAATTTGCATAATTCCGTGTGTAATCCAATAGAACCAAAAATTATAGATTTACCCAATGCTGGACACCCGGTGGCCATGGAACAGGTTCAGGGGACCCCAGGGTATCTGGCAGAAATGGTCAATTTTCGATGATAAAAGAACCCCATCATGCGACACCTCAAAATTTGCATAATTCCGTGTGTAATCCAATAGAACCAAAAATTATAGATTTACCCAATGCTGGACACCCGGTGGCCATGGAACAGGTTCAGGGGACCCCAGGGTATCTGGCAGAAATGGTCAATTTTCGATGATGAAAGAACCCCATCATGCGACACCTCAAAATTTGCATAATTCCGTGTGTAATCCAATAGAACCAAAAATTATAGTTTTACCCAATGCTGGGCACCCGGTGGCCACGGAACAGGTTCAGGGGACCACAGGGTATCTGGCAGAAATGGTCATGTTAGGGACGCAACTTTCTCGGAATGTAATCAAACCTCTCGACAGCAGCTAACGGTTTCGAGACTGCAAAGAATTGGTATTTTATTTCAATAATTCACATTTTACTTTGCTTATTACTTACATTATACTCTCATGCCTGAATTCTCCGAGACGCGGCTCTCCTAACCCTTCTAATACTGTAGTTCGTTACATTAAACTCTTACACTACATGTTCTCGTAATTTCAACTGACTCCGTACATTTAGATGGTTAAAGGGAACTCGGAACTCATTAGGCACGGAAGGAAATTAGTCTACAATTTCCAACAGCTCAATTTTCTATGATAAAAGAACCTGCGACACCTCAAAATTTGCACAATTCCGTGTGTAATCCAATAGAACCAAAAATTATAGTTTCACCCAATGCTGGGCACCCGGTGGACACGGAACAAGTTCTGGGGACCACAGGGTCTCAAGCAGAAAAGAAAAAATTCCATATCTCTCGAAGAAATTTTTAAATATTTGGTTTTCTGTGAGAAATTCTTAGGAATATCAATCTAAGCTCCAAATATATATCTCGCGTTAAGTTTCATAACGACGTGTCTGCAATGATCGATTTCTTTTCATCGATTTTCTCTTTCTATTTTTACGGGAAGTTCAATAAGTATACTTTCACCTTTTTATACGTTCATCATTGGCTGAACGATACAAAATTCTGCCATTAAAACAATGGCTTGTTTTAACAAAACTTTTATATGTTTTAACACTTCTCTTGAATATGTAGATGTGTCAAAGAAATGTATAAGTTTTGAGTTTGCCTATTCTATTAGCGACAGATTTTTTATCAATCAGCCAATGATGGACGTAAAAAGAGGTTTAGGTAATTCAGTAGGAGACGTTACTGGCTTGCAATTTGAACAAAAATTACCATGGAAAATGTTTTCTCGTCTTTCTGATACATTTCAGTCTCTGCTAAAAATCCCGTTAAATTTTGTGGTATGCTAACGTATGAACCTCATCTACGAGTACAAGAAAGCAAAACATATTGTTCTTACAAACCTGTTGCAAATATTGGGTTGGAGTACCATTCTATATGCTAACTTGGTATGATGATACTTTTTCAGCAACGTGAATGCCGAATTAACCGTTTTTTTTACTATTTCAAAAATGCGAGGCAAACTATTAGAAACAAGCATAAAAATCATTGATTTGTATTAAAGTTCAATGGCACAGCATGTTACCTTAAGCTTCATGAATTGCTATTCAGAAATTCCAAACAAATTTACAAAATCTGGTTTTCTATGAGGAATTCCTAAGAAGACCAACCTCAAAACAAAATATTATCAAAATCTATCTGTTTTATGAAACAAATTCGCAATATTCGTATGATAATTAACAAACTACACAAGCTTATTCAAAATATTTTTATAATCTATATTTATGATCAAAACTTCGAATTTTCATGAAACAAATTCACGTAATTCCGTAAGTTCAAATCAATCGTAAAAAATGTGTTTCTCAAAACTAACTCATATGCACTCTTTACCGTATCATAAAAATCTTTATTTTTGATCTAAGGTAAACAAATCCAATAAACTACCGCATTTTAATTAATTCTTCATAAAGCTCGGAAGTTCATATGAATATTAGTCTGATATTCTGAAAATGTGGGAAATGTGTGCAGATGGTTTTAAATTTTTTGTTTCCTGAAAAAAGGTTTATCACACAATACCGTATTTTTACAATGAACCTCACAAATATTATATTTTCGTTGGTTGTTCGACCATGAACTCTGCCTGGATTCGAAGGTCTTTCTTCGCTGCCTTTGCAATCACCGAGAAGTGCACAAAGTCCGGGAAACAAACCGGGGGCTTGGGTCGCCAGGCGATTAGCGACAGTATCATTTTTCTGAAAACAGTAATTGAAACCAATCACATTACACTAAACGCCAGAGTTTCTCTTCATTACATTGAAAGGCCCTTCAAAAACTACTTGATTAGAAACTCCAGAATATCTTTCATAAATTCATCCAGATATCCCCCTTTAGGGTTTCTTTAGTTCATGGAATCCTGTAACAGTTGTCGATTTTTTGCATGGAACTTCTCTATTTTATTCTAAAGTTCTTCCGAGATGAAACATTCGATATTATTCCAGAGAACCATTCACGCATTGCTTCTACCGGTTATACCAAAAAAGTATTTCATGATACCTCTATTCTATGTTTTTTCATTGATGTTTACAGGAATTTCATCATAGTTTCTTTAAAGATCCAAGATTGTTCGTAAAATTTTTTTTAACAATTCTCCTTTAACTTCCTTATTCCTATAGAGATCTAGATAAATAAATAAATAAATAAATATATATATATATATATATATATATATATATATATATATATATATATAAATATATATATATATCCCTAGTTAGAAGTATATTGGAATATGCCATTCAAATTTGGGCTCCTAGACAAATTATACTCGAAAGTGTCCAAAGAAGATTCATTAGATATGCGATGCGATCTCTACCTGGAATGATTCCATTGGCTTACCGCCTTATGCAAACAGATGTAGGCTGATCAATCTAGAAACTTTGAGCGAAAGAAGTGAAATGTTACGTATATTATTTATTTTTGATTTGCTGCAAGGAAATATAGAATGTAGTCCTCTATTGGCAATGCTGAACATTCATGCTCCATCCAGGACATTGAGAGAGCATGATTTTTTAAGATTACCAAATGACGGCCATAGGAGCTTTTTTAACCCGTTTGTAGAATGTTGTCGATTAGGCTGGAACAAATTTCCATTTCTTCTAATGTCACCCCCCCCCCCCTCGCAAAATTTTGACCAGATTTCACATTTTTGAGGGGGGGGCAAAAATAAAATTTTAACGAAAATGAAATTTTTTTTTACGAAATCTGGGCTACTCACAAAATTCCTTAACAAATCCGATGAGTTTTGTGATTTTGCCTAATTGTTCGGGTATTTTCTCACAAAATCCATTTATTTATTATTGTCCCCCCCTTGACGAGTCAAACAGCAAAGTGACAAAAGAAGAAAATGATATTTGTTCCGGCCTTATTTAATTGTGATTATTATATGTATGATTTTAGTATTAGCAAAACTATATTTAAGAATAGAATAAGAAGCAATATTCACTGTTTGATAGGAATATCTTAGACGGTGTCCAAATAAATATATATATATATATATATATATATATATATATATATATATATATATATATATATATATATATATATATATATATATATATATATATATATATATATATATATATATATATATATATATATATATATATATATATATATGTGTGTATATACAGGGGGTAGACAAAATGTTTGGGATAGGCAAAATTTTTTTGTCTCAAATAATGTTCAATGAACTGTAACTTTTTGCGTAGTTTATCAAAAATTCTCAAATTTTCACTGCAATTTGTCCAGCTAGTAAACTATAATTTGTACAGGTTTGGGTTTTGTTGGTTAACCCTACATTGAGTAAGAGCAATTTCAGCAAAATGCTTCTTTTCTGAGAGCTGTTTTTAAAAGTGTTATATCTCAAGGTACAGTTAACGTAATTTAACGAAATTTTGAACATTCATTACTAATTTATTGGTCTTTGAAAAACATTTGACTTATCTGAATTTTTTTTATAAGAAAGAAAGTTAAAGCGGATTTAATTTTCAAGTGAGAATTTCTAAACATTATACGATTTTGACATATTTGCATTACCTTTTCTATATTATGGATGGCCGTTTTGTTACTTACGTTTCAAATATATTTATATTAAGATGTATTGGAGGCTTTTCAAGTAAACAAAAATCACTTTCATAAATTTTCATACGATGTCAAAAATTTTGCTTTGGTTGTATATATTGAAAAAAATATTTCAATCGCTTTAACTTTCCTTCTTGTGTAAAAAATTCAGTTGAGTCAAATGTTTTTCAAAGATCAAGATATTAATAATGAATGTTCAAAGTTTCGTTAAATTACGTTAACTATACCCTGAGATATAACACTTTTAAAAATAGCTCTCAGAAAAGAAGCATTTTGCTGAAATTGCTCTAACTTAATGTAGGGTTAGCCGGCAAAGCCCAATTTTGTACAAATTATAGTTTAGCTGGGACAAATCGCAGTGAAAATTTGAGAATTTTTGATGAACCATAATAACCAAAAAGTTATAGCTCATTGAAAATTTTTTGAGACGAATAAAATTTGCCTATCTCAAACATTTTGTCTACCCCCTGTATAAATATATATATATATATATATATATATATATATATATATATATATTTTTTTCTTTATTATCGAGATTTTCAGCCCTTGGCTATATATAATATATATATATATATATATATATATATATATATATATATATATATATATATATATATATATCTTAAGTGATTTCTTCCCAGTAATGTAGCTATTTGGATGCGAATGAGACATTTTAGGAAATATATTTCGAATATACACATTTTGCACACATTTTTATTTGAAAAATAACATACTATAATATACTTAAAAATGCAATTTCGAAATAGGTTGACGCGTATACTCCGTTGTTGTGTCTCGCATGAGACTCCACACATAATCACCCATCATTTTCGATGTTGCTTGGCACTGATATCGTTGCTCCATATGTTTTATATCTTGATGAAAACGTTCGCCTTGTTCCTCTGAGTATACACCCATATTTTCTTTAAATTTATCCAAATGAGAATGAAGAATGTGCACCTTTAGTGACATTCGACACCCCATGGTTTCAAAATTTTTCATCAGTTCATGTACTATGGCCTCATATCTTGGATCACGATTATTCCCTAAAAATCCTTGAACTATATCTCGAAAGCTTTTCCAGGCTGCCTTTTCTTTCTCATTCAATAATTTCGGAAACGATTCCGATTTTATAAGTTTTTTTACTTGTGGTCCTGTAAAAACACCGGCAGTTATTTTTGCCTCGGAAAGTTTCGGAAACAGTTTTGTTATAAACTTAAATGATTCCGAATCCTTATTCAATGCTTTCACGAATTGCTTAATCAAACCAAGTTTTATATGAAGAGGTGGCATTAAAATTTTTTCCATGTTCACTACTGGATCGTTTTTAACATTTTTTTCGCCGATTTTGTATTGGGCTCTGATTTCCCAATTTTTAATTTTATAGTGGTTCTCTGTGTCTCTGCTGTCCCACAGGCACAGGAAACAAGGGAATTTAGTATACCCTCCTTGTAATCCAATTAGGAAACCAATCATTTTAAAGTCGCCTATTACCTCCCAACCAAATTTTTCATACTGAATTTTGTTGAATAACAATTTTGTTGTGGCATAACTTTCTTTCAGGAGAATGGAGTGTGCAATGGGTAGAGATGGGTACTGCTCGCTTTTTACGCGGTTGTGCAGTAGCACAACCTTCAAACTTTTTGAAGAGCCATCAATAAAGAGCCGCCAGTCTCTTACAATCAATGGAATGCCGATTTCAGAAAATAGACCTGCAAAAAAAGAGATACAGTTTTCTTCGTTTTGATGCTGTTGTCATCCGAATAGATAGAAATACCCACCCTCGATATCTCTACAAAAGCAAATTCCATCTTCGCTGGTGTAATAGGAGGAAAACTCTTCATCGCGAGTTCTCTGGGATGTTATTCTGACGGATTCATCCAGCAAACTCCATTGCTTCAGCCTAGATAACAATAATTCGCTTTTGTTTTTAGGGAGTGCAAGGTCACGAATCAAATCATTTATTTCCGTTTGATTCGGATAATGTGGAATATTGAGCACTCCTCCTTGAAGTTGTAAAGACTCACTACTTGGGACAGAACTTCCACTAACTGTCGATATTGTAGTGGTACTAACAGCCGTTTCACAGGTACGTTGAGGTATGGGGCGTTCAGCGGAATGTGGAATTGGCGCACGTGATGAAGGGATATCAGGGTAAGTTGACTTTTTTTGACCACTAGCCAAATTCACAACACAAAAATAACAGTCGGTTTGATGATTTGAAGGTGAATGCCAAATCCGAGGCACAGCAAATTCCATTAATCTGTTTTCTCCTTGGTACCAACCTGAAATTTGTTTGAATATTTGTATTTGAATAATTGAGAATTTAAAAGGAATCAATAAATAGTAAATATAACATAAACATTCTGCTAACAGTTTTTGATGGTATAAAAATTGTACAAGATTTTGTTATGACAAGTATGAAATAGTTTTCATTCTTTCCTGAGTAAATCTATAATACAACACATAGAAATATTTAAAAATGGTAATGCTGCTCAGAGAAGATTTAAGTTTTACAAATTTCTAAAATGACTAATAAATAATACCTTTTCTCCCAAAAATATTTCAAACCTGAAGTGCTTATCTTGATATACCATATTGCGTTGAAAATACATGTTTTACCATACTAAAGTTTTACG
This sequence comes from Aedes albopictus, assembly GCF_035046485.1. Taxonomy (NCBI): domain Eukaryota; kingdom Metazoa; phylum Arthropoda; class Insecta; order Diptera; family Culicidae; genus Aedes; species Aedes albopictus. The sequence goes on from NC_085137.1 coordinate 391,991,763, forward strand.
ATACTTGATACATTTTGTATTCATCCAAATAAAATGTGGGTCATTCCATGTCAAATCGACAAATTTTTCATATGTTTTTGCCACTAATCTTTCAAATACTAATTTATATATTCTAGTTGAATAGAGCCTGCCTTAAAAAACTCTCAGCTCGATTTCTAACACTCGGAGATCATTCGTTCAATCCACAACAAAATTTGAATTTTTAATTATTTTTGAAAAAATCTCGTAAAACGCAATATGCATTCACTCATATCTGGTCAGCCAGAAGTCACTCTGTTTATCTTTTTATGTCCCTAAAAAGCTTTTTCTGCGTAGAATCTGATAGAAATAATCACAACACGGATTTCTTGAAATTTATCTATCATTTATGTGTTTTAATCCTATTTTGAAAGATTTCTCAAAAACACCCCTCTTTTTTGTCGATTTTTTAATTTTAAAAGATTTTTTTGACAGTTTCCCATCTTTTCCGCTTCTTTGTACAGAGTAATATTTGTATTAACAACGATAGACAATTTTAAAGTAGTGCTTCGAGTATTTAGGGAAATGTGAACCTACAGTATGACATTCATTGGTTAATATTATTATCGTCATGTATTACATATATTATATCACCTATCGAGCATATCATTCGTAATAGTAAAAAAACTAAATTACATAAACATTTAATCAATATAATTAATATACTACCCTAAACAAGTTTGATATTGTTGTGGGATTGAATTTTCAACTTACTAGACCAACATGTGAGAGGAGCACCTGTTGGTCTAGACTCTAGATCTTATCAAAAATTCACTCTAATACATGACAAATGTTTAGTCTTTGAAATCACCATAAAGAAATGTTTTCCATCCTCCACCCAACCATTCGAACAAACGCTCTAGTCGTAATTGTACATTGATTCTCCTCTGAGCTACACTGCCTGTAATCGCTGAACAGTCCCAACGGACTCCTATAATGAACTGGCATAGATAGAACAATGATAAACAATAATAAGATGTTGTGCTTATAGTTCTACCGTAGATAAAGTAGAAATAAAAGTCAGTATTGTGAACTATCTGTTTCAATTGAGGGGCCCCCAGATACATAGTGGCTTAAGTGACATTTTGGTCAATTTTTAGTTGATTATAGACAAATATTCATCAGACTTCATGCTTTTCAGCACTATTTTTAGATGTAACGTCAACTAGAAAAAACAGTAATTGGGAGAAAATTTAGTTAATTTTGGAACTCTTAAACAATTTGTATTGGAAGAAAAACTTTTGAGCTTAGTGGGTTTTGCGCAGAGTTTGGTGCCTACACGGTACAGTTCCTACCTTTCAACATGGTGCTCCCAGTTTAGTCCTACTGAAGGCAAAGTTTCAACTGTTGTTTTGTCTTTTTTGTACTTTTTTTCAGGAGTGAGCACCCATGATGTTAAAATGAACTGAATTAATCGGTGCCGTAACAGTCTGTTTACGGTTAGGATAAATTTAGGCGCGTAAGATTTTTAATGGTACGCTGATCCTATAACTTTTCTCTAATAACGAAGATTTCTTCATGATGAAAATATTTATATTTATATTGTTTTTTATTTATTGGTCTGTTTTTTAGACTACTGTCATCTATATATGTAAGGGATTCTGATTTTGAAACAGTTAAACGCAATAAATGACTATTATAAGTAAACAACTGAATATTATTCAATAGGAGCTAATTTTTCTGATAACTCGAAACCCAACTTTTACAATATCCCACGAAGGTTATACTTATTTTACTCTGTACAAATAAGCGAAAAAAGTGGGAAACTCTCAGAAAAATCTTTTAAAATTGAAAAATCGAGAAATAAAAGGGGTGTTCTTGAGATATCTATCAAAATCGGATAAAAACGTATAAATTTGAGAGAAATGTCAGGAAAACCATATTGAGATTATTTTTATCAGATTCTACACAGAAAAACCTTTTTAGAGACATAAAAAGATAAGCGGTATGATTCCTGGCTGATCAGAAATCAGTAAATACGTAATGCGATTTACGGATTTTTTTCAAAAATAATCAAAATTTAAAAATAGTGTGTAGGTTGAACGGATAATCTCCGAGTGTTACAAATCGAGCTGAGGCCATTATAAGCCATTTCCGACCTGCTGAAATTACTTTGAACATTACTTGGAATATCATGTGCCAATCGATTTGTCGATTTGGTATGGAATGACCCATGTTACATTTCATTTTATTCCTCTTTCATACAATAATTCTCTTTCATTGAAACATCACCCTGGTGGTTTTCTTCGGAACTCCAGTGGCAATCACTTTACACCCACCGAAATCTCTGGGTTGCCTTTCAATTAATTTTGCTGAGTTTAGGATGGAAGTTAGCTTTACCTGAAACTTATCACAACCAAAAAATCGGCCCAATCAAATACAAGGCAGCTAAAAATTTGCGGTGTGCAGAACATCAAAGTTACTTTAGGAATTCAATTGCATTCATCTTCAAAGTGTATACAGTCGAAACTAAGTATGTAAAATTTTCTAAGAAATCTCAGGAAGAATTCCTCAACAATTCTCTAGTAGCACTCAAGAAGACATTTCTGTGAAAGATTAAAAATTATCTTAAAAAAAAAATAAAGACATATATGAGAGAATTAAAAAAATGGCTGCCTTGTAAAAACCGAGAGCATGCATCTTGACTTCTTTGTGGTATTGTTGGAAAATACATTAGAAGTAGGGTAGATGATGATGAATGGGCCAGTCCAAAAACTGATCATGGTTGGACCAATTTTGAAAACCCAAAATAATGTATTGTTTTCTTAAAAACTCAAACTACACTCTCACTAATGACAAAATATGACTCTTTCTTCATTGAAATCACATCGGTTTTAATTAAATTACCGCCAAATATTTAAATTATTAATGGTTTTAGAAAGGCTTTCTAGAAGCCCTAGTGGAGCACCAAAAATGCTCAGTTTGTAGCATCGAGAACATAGAAATTCTTTTTCATTTCCTGATCTTTTTTCGTTATTCTATTGCAAAAATATCTAACCTTCTTTGGCGGTTGACCGACATTTGTCCGAAAACCAGTACCCCGAAAGAAGTTTCTCCGAAAGTTTTTCCCTCGAAAAACGATTCCCCGAATGAACCGTTTCCCCGAATGGACCGTTTCCCCGAAATATTTTTGAATGCAGTTTATTTATGAAAATACCGAAACGGTGTAATCTTGGTTGGACCAAACCATTACACCGTTGGTTACTAGGTCCGGCTTAGTTTGTTTACAGTTTTCTTTGCGCGCGATGTCAATTTCAAAACGTTCGTCGGTCTCAAAATGAAGTGGAAGAGTTTTGAAATTGCAAATATTTGATCTCTACGTACATTATATCAAATAACAGAGCCTTTGCCATCGCGCCCCGACCGTATGGATAGCTGCTCGTCCTGAAATTCGCCCAGTACACCGAGGCTCCCGAAGTTTCATCATTTTAATATCATATCCGGATTCCGTGCGCGGTATCTGCGGCCCGCTACCGATCGTTTGGCCAACCGAAAGCCTCGTACATTAATTGGTTATCACTTCTTGCAACACCGATTCGTTTCGGAACGACAATGCTGACCTGAAGTCCAATTTTCGCTGCGATTCACAAGGAATAAGAAAAGGTTAGTCGAAAAAATGTCTTCATGTTTCGTTGGTTCATCCATGATCATTTATTTGGTCCAACCATAAGCAGCAATGGTCCACCAAGATCAGAATCTTTTGCTCATAAAAGTTAATTTATAAAATAAATGTGCTAGTTATTTCATGCTTCTATGTCGTTTTTTGAAAATTAGATGAGTAAAGCTTTCAGCGAATCACAACTTGGCTGTATAAAATTGGCTACTTTATATATAAAAGAGGCTTCTATTATGACTAAGTGTTGGAATCAACGAAATTGGTCCATTCATCATCATAGACCCAACTACTGTTTTGTTTTTGGTTCAAATACCAGAAATTTTTCGAGTGAAATAAAAACAGATTTCTGACACAACCATTTGTTAGAAAAAGCAGTAAAACGTAAACATATGAATAAGTTATAGAACGTCTATTCTGCCCTTTTAAGCATATCTGAACTATGTTGAATTCAATGCAAGTAGCATTTTTCTCAGTTACAAAGCCATTTAAAATTAATTGGATTTTTGTTTTCATCAGGTTTCATAGCTTAATATAGCACAATAACGTTATGTATCTTTCTGACATTGATTTTAAAATATTGTTTTTGTTAGAGCGAATGGGTCAACCTCGTTGAAAAACAACATGGTACAGATACGCTTAGAATGGCAGTATTGTATAGATAAAAAAATCATTCTAAATTAAATACTGTACCATGCAACCGTCTTGTGCAATTATGACAGGCATAATGTGGCACCCACTGTTTATCTTGATGTTCGACTTCGATGTTGAAATATTGCTTGTATGCTTCATATAACTTGGTATCTTTTCGCAATGTATGTTTGGTTGTTGTCCTGGTAATAAAGTAACCACAAATGTAACAAAAATCATCTGGATGATGATTGCAGTCATCAGATCGCCAAAGCATCTGAAAAAGTGAACAGAAATTTAGCTAAAGCTTTTCAAGCACATTTAGTAATTTACCTCTGGTTTGCCATTGTCAACAGGCCGTAATTTCTGATTAACACTTGATGCAACGTTTTCTGAAGTATGATCGACGATCTGTTCAGCTGCTGCCACTTGTTGTTCTTCCATATCTGAAGTTGAAACCCTTCGAGCATCACCAGTTGCAGAGACATTTGTGCGACTTAGACCAGATCCGCTTGGTCCAGCATACAGGGTTGGAGCTTGTGATGAAGGAATATTTGGATAAATATTTAAGTTCCTCCCGCGAAAGATTTTTGCCAAACAAAAATAACAGTCATTTTGATGGCTAGTTGGCTGACTCCAAATTCTTGGCCTGTCAAATTTCAACCTTGCTGATCTATCTTTTGCTGGTTCTTTGAAGAGAAAACATATTATATTTTTTTTTGTTTCTATTGAAAAATAAGCTAGAAAGCTCAAATGCGGTATCAAAATTTCAACAGGGCATAATTGCTTTTGAAGACGGCCTTTTCTGTCAAGTCGTATTTCAGTCCTACCTAAAATCCATAGCCACTATATAAAAGAGGTTTATACTAATTCTAGTAGAAAGAATTTTTAAATAAATTCATTATTTAGATGGCTGAAAGCATCTCTACTTTTCAAATAGTGAATTGTATAGTAGGGCTAAAGTACGACCTACGGCTTTAAAATAGAGTTGTTTTCAAAAGCAATTGGTCAGGGTTCTGCTAAACCGAACTATTTACCATATGAAAACCATCGATGGTGGCAAACATACTAGACCTAACTGATAAGAAAGTTGTTCATCCCAATTAATTGTGAACTATATTACTAACATTCTGTAGAAGAAATTCGTACCCACAACACATACGGAAATTGTTTTCCGGCAATTTACGGATAAAAACAGTGGAAATTATTCAAAATGGCAAATAGTTCGGTTTATCAGAACTCCAACAAATTACGCGCGTTTGAAATATTGTTACTAATAAAATTGTCAATTTATCTAAAACCTACTAAGCAATCCAACAGCACAACTCTGACAAACGAAATGTGGAACCCAATATTTGTCTTGGTTTTTGATTTCCAGGCCAAAATATTCTTGGTATGCTTGTCTTAATTTAGCTCCATCAGAAATTGAACACTTTTTCACACGGGAGCTTATAAACTCTCCACAGACGTAGCAAAATGAGTCAGGTGAGTGGAGACATTCGGTCGATGACATTTTTTTTTGTATTTCAGTTCTAGGCACTTTGGATTCTTATTACTAAGCACACTTGAACTCAAGTACAACTACTGATTCAGAAACAGAAACTGTAATTTTGCCGAGCAAAGCATTCGTATAAGGACTGTATCGAAAAGTTATTAGCAATGATGAAAACGGCTTCAAAAGATTAGGTTCAACATACAAGTAATTTGATGTTTAACCTTTCGCTGATCGCGCTGTTGTATTGTGTAAAACTCGCTTAAAAAAGCTCGTTCGTTGTACACAGCAACAGCGCGGTGCTGCAGAGGACGGCTGATCGCGCGATAGCTGAACGGTTAACTGGATGATCGACTGTACGTTGGATAATATTTTTGGGTTTTTGGCATCTCAGTCTGATTTATTGGACCTTAAGAACCGAAACGTCGGACTAAGAAAACATATAGTTGTTTTTGATTGACCAAATCAGACTGAGATGCCAAATACCCAAAAATAGTAATTTGATGTTTAGAAATATAGTATAAATCATTGAAAAAGAAATCGAACTGCAACTTTCTAGAAATAGTCATTTTACTTGAGCTTTGCTCGAAAACTAAACACATGTTTTAAAAATTCGGCACAAAAAAATTAATTTGCAAAAAAAATGTGGAAGCAAGTATAAGAAAAAACAAAAATCCGGCTCATTAAGCAAATACATACATAGGTACAATTCTCACGATCACCAAGGACAATTTCCTCTGAATTTTAAAGTATTTCGAATCACTGAAAATAACGCATTTTTCAGGTATTCAGTTTGATGGTGTTCCATCTAATCACGTTGATGTCAATTAAAATTATACAAAGCGAAAAAACCTTTTTTTATTATTCGATGTACATAATAGAGGAGTAGTTATAGCAAAGAACTAAATTTACGCTTTTTTTACAGTCCGATAATAAGTTGATGATGTTTTTTGTATAGAAAATATCTATTTCGAAAACCGGTGTTATGTAATATATAAAGTGTGCGTAATCCCCAACAAGATGTTTTTTCCACATTTTTTTCATTACAAATTTTACTCGCTACAAACTATTTAATTGCGAGGAAATATTTTAAGAAACCGAATTTTGATCAGATTTTTATTTTGTGACATGCATTAATCTATCCATACTTCAATAATACTTAAGATTCTAAAATAAAGAAATGTTGGACTCATATTTAACTAAATCGTAAAGATTTGCTAGTAGAACCGAAATAAAAAGACTTATTTAATTCAGTGTTGAGATATAACGTCATAAACATTGCTAATTATTTTACGATACAATCCATATAAAAGCTTTTTTCTTATATAAACTGGTTTACTTAACTTTACTTAACAATAAAAACAAATCAAATCGTAAGTGGGGTGATAAATCTACTTTTTTGTGTTTAATAATTCAGTCTTAAAATGTAGAACTTCAGTTGCTGATTGGATTTAAATGGTATTCTGTAAGTCATAACAATTCGAATTTTAATTCTCGAGTTGTTTCTGAAAAGCAGGTTTGGAAAAATGTGCAAAAATGTTGTTTTGTAAGAAATTTTAGTATTTTCTATCTGTTCCTAGATTCCAAACCAGGCATGCATTGTGTTTTTATGTTGTTTTGTACAATTCACTATTAAAACACAATTTTTTTGAACTAGAAATCAATTAAAAAAATATCTGTTTTTTTATTCGGACGCAGTAACGTTTTGTGTTCAACGTTTGATTTCAGCGTTCTTTTCGAATACTTTTTATATTAGCGACGCACTTAGAACAGCTAAAACGACATGGAATATTAGAAGTAATCAGCCAAAATAATTCATAACAAACACTGCGCAACATTTTTTAGGCTATCGAAAGTAAACAAAATTTTATCATTGGTTCCTGAGCATCAACCAAACAGCCCAAAGTATCAAATGCAACAAAACCATATTTGAGTTTTAAAAGTTTACAACGGAATTTTGTTTTAGACAAAAATTATTTTCTTTAGATGAAAGTTGGCCATGTCCAGTAACATTTTCATTCTTTCGGAGTACTGTTCGGCTGTCTAAATCTCGGTAGAAATAAACCGAGATTAAGCTTTTAAAAATAATTGTATCTTTTTCTGTAAAAAATAAACTTTTTATGATATCGACACGCTTGAATTAATTTAATGTTAAAGAAAATGATCAAAACTTTAAAATATTCGCGTATTTTTTGCACTGTGAAATAAAAACAACCGTAACTTTGTTATCGGCGCGAAGAATCACGACCACGAGTCCGACTGAGACAAAGATTCGAATAGCACTAGGCAGTGCGGTGTTGCATTGTTGATCTACTCGTAAGCCATTATCACACACTATCGCATGATTCCATATAGGGTTGGTGTTCGAGAATTCGCCATGTAGCAGTATTCGCCACCCTGTATTATTCAGCCTTTCGCTGTATAGATCGATATGAATGATTTTTTTGTAAAGTAAAACACATCCAAATGATATGAAAACGCTGGATGCTTTGGATGCTTTAAGTTTACTCAAAAAAATTAAGAATAAAAAAGTTTTCATAAAATTTTAGCTCCATAAATCAGTATTGCCACTCCTGCTCCAGTATTCACCACCCTCCATAAGAATTGCTTGGGGGCAGCGAATATTGGAACACCTACCCTATCGCATTATTCTCTACCATCTATATCGAATTCTTGATAGGGAGAAGTACCGTAAAACGGGGTAACATTGATCAGCGGGGAACCTTTGATCACCTTGACTATTCTTCAGGAAAAATCAAATCTTGAACATTCCACGACAAAAATCAAGGTGAGTTACACCGCTAATCAATGTTACCCAGTTTTACGGTAATTATTGCTGCATAATTGTGTGACATCCGTCGTAGGAAACAATCGCAGCACATTTAGTGATGATATTAGTAATGGAAGGAAATAGAAGAAGAAAGGGGGGATCCATAAAGTACGTCACGCTTATAAGGGGGAGGGTGGGCTCGGAAAATATATCAAATATACGAAAACCTCGCACGAATGGGGGAGAGTGGCTAAAAGTCCTAAATTGTGCATGACGTACTAAATGGATGCTCCTTAACATAAATCATGTCCATTTAGAATCCGTACACACGGAATCACGAATATCTCTGGAATAAACTGGCTTGTGAAAATGTCAACCTTTCAAAACATGCATATTTTAGAGCGCCTTCATGAAAAAATATCATTAAAATTATTACTTTTATTTTTTAATTTTACTAATGTAAACTTCCTTCAAAAGTTGTCTAACTGTAAAATTTGTAGTATCAAGCTTTTTTGGAAACATATTTTATAGTGCAGTGTCCGGAGTCGGTTTTCCTGTCTTTCTTAGATTCCTAATCGTTTTGACCAGTATTTTTTTCAGTTATGGAAATGGGGGCGTTTGAATGGATGTAGTATATTGGAGACTATGAAAGAGTTATTTTGAAAAACACTACTCAATTTTTGCGTTGCCTCTGAAAATCTTTCGACTGTAGTGACAACTTTCGAATCCAAGCCAAATCTTCTTTGGTCCTTTGCGGTGTTTTAAAAATTGCTAGTGATTTCTGAGGCTTTAGATCTTGTACAATTTTGAGTTGATCATCATGTTGTTACTAAAACGGTGTCCAAAGGAGGACTACCCGCCATGCCATGATATTCGTAGTAAATTTCTCCATGAACACGAACTCCAATCGGCAGGGGACATCTTCTCATGTCATGATCAATAACATTTGAGCGCGTAACAAATGATAGTTTTGGCGATATTTAAGCTTTTTGCTATAGTCGCGCTTGAAAATGTTGAATTTTCAAGGCGTTTGTGCTAGATTTTTTTGTTCGTCTTATTTTCATTCTGGTATATCTTTTGATTCGTTGTACGAAAACCGGTGAAATTTTCACCATTAAAAGAGGAATAGTTTATGAGTAAACTAAGCGTGTCACTAGAAAATATGCAGCGCGTACGGATTCTAAGTGGACAATGCAAACACTTACACACTTGATCTTCCGTAGATTTTCTCACAGAAAATCAGAGTTTTGTTACATGAAACTTTAAAGCTTAGAATGAATATTTAGATCTTGAATACATTTTAGAGAGGATTCCGTTTGGCGTGTTTGGTGTTTGTGGTGACGTTCCAATGAACTTCTCGTATATAAATTCCAACTTTTGAAGATATATATATATATATATATATATATATATATATATATATATATATATATATATATATATATATATATATATATATATATATATATATATATATATATATATATATATATATATATGAAGATACGGTATTTTGTGAATTTATTTTATGTTTTTTAAAAACTTAAAAGAAGCGAATACACCTTGAGGATAAATTCAAGAAGACTGTTCATATACTATGATGTATCCGGGAGATGCTTTTCTTGAAGGCATACTGATTTTAAAATATTTATAGGAAGATACAGTATTTTCTGAAAATAGATCTTAAAAATATAAGGTAGAATTCAATTTCATTATACTTACAATCCCAGATACTATTTAAATTGCATACTTGAAAAAAGAAGAATCGGTTGAGAGACAACTAAATTAAAGTGGAAAGTTGATAAGCTTGTTTTAACCCTTAATCACAAGGGACAAGACATTTCTGCCAGAGATCCTGTGGAGTTCCGTGGCCTCCGGGTGCCCAGCGTTGGGTAAAACTATAATTTCTGGTTTTACTAGACTACACACGGAATTGTGCAAATTTTGAGGTGTCGCATGATGGGATTCTTTTGGAATCAAAAATTGGCCATTTCTGTCGGAGACCCTGTGGTCCCCAGAACTTGTTCCGTGTCCACCGGGTGCCCAGCATTGGGTAAAACTATAGTTTTTGGTTCTATTGGATTACACACGGAATTGTGCAAATTTTGAGGTGTCGCATGATGGGGCTCTTTCACCATCGAAAATTGACCATTTCTGTCAGATACCCTGTGGTCCCCTGAACCTGTTCCGTGGCCACCGGGTGCCCAGCATTGGGTAGAACAATAATTTTTGGTTCTACTGGATTACACACGGAATTATGCAAATTTTGAGGTGTCGCATGACGGGGTTCTTTTATCATCGAAAATTGACCATTTCTGCCAGATACCCTGGGGTCCCCTGAACCTGTTCCGTGGCCACCGGGTGTCCAGCATTGGGTAAATCTATAATTTTTGGTTCTATTGGATTACACACGGAATTGTGCAAATTTTGAGGTGTCGCATGATGGGGTTCTTTCATCATCGAAAATTGACCATTTCTGCCAGTTACCCTGGGGTCCCCTGAACCTGTTCCGTGGCCTCCGGGTGCCCAGCGTTGGGTAAAACTATAATTTCTGGTTCTACTAGACTACACACGGAATTGTGCAAATTTTGAGGTGTCGCATGATGGGGTTATTTTGGAATCAAAAATTGGCCATTTCTGTCGGAGACCCTGTGGTCCCCAGAACTTGTTCCGTGTCCACCGGGGGGGGGGCATTTACCCAGCATTGGGTAAAACTATAATTTTTGGTTCTACTGGATTACACACGGAATTATGCAAATTTTGAGGTGTCGCATGATGGGGTTCTTTTATCATCGAAAATTGACCATTTCTGCCAGATACCCTGGGGTCCCCTGAACCTGTTTCATGGCCACCGGGTGTCCAGCATTGGGTAAATCTATAATTTTTGGTTCTATTGGATTACACACGGAATTATGCAAATTTTGAGGTGTCGCATGATGGGGTTCTTTCATCATCGAAAATTGACCATTTCTGCCAGATACCCTGGGGTCCCCTGAACCTGTTCCGTGGCCTCCGGGTGCCCAGCGTTGGGTAAAACTAAAATTTTTGGTTCTACTAGACTACACACGGAATTGTGCAAATTTTGAGGTGTCGCATGATGGGGTTATTTTGGAATCAAAAATTGGCCATTTCTGTCGGAGACCCTGTGGTCCCCAGAACTTGTTCCGTGTCCACCGGGTGCCCAGCATTGGGTAAAACTATAATTTTTGGTTCTACTGGATTACACACGGAATTATGCAAATTTTGAGGTGTCGCATGATGGGGTTCTTTTATCATCAAAAATTGACCATTTCTGCCAGATACCCTGGGGTCCCCTGAACCTGTTTCATGGCCACCGGGTGTCCAGCATTGGGTAAATCTATAATTTTTGGTTCTATTGGATTACACACGGAATTATGCAAATTTTGAGGTGTCGCATGATGGGGTTCTTTCATCATCGAAAATTGACCATTTCTGCCAGATACCCTGGGGTCCCCTGAACCTGTTCCGTGGCCTCCGGGTGCCCAGCGTTGGGTAAAACTAAAATTTTTGGTTCTTCTAGACTACACACGGAATTGTGCAAATTTTGAGGTGTCGCATGATGGGGTTATTTTGGAATCAAAAATTGGCCATTTCTGTCGGAGACCCTGTGGTCCTCAGAACTTGTTCCGTGTCCACCGGGTGCCCAGCATTGGGTAAAACTATAATTTTTGGTTCTATTGGATTACACACGGAATTATGCAAATTTTGAGGTGTCGCATGATGGGGTTCTTTTATCATCGAAAATTTACCATTTCTGCCAGATACCCTGGGGTCCCCTGAACCTGTTCCATGGCCACCGGGTGTCCAGCATTGGGTAAATCTATAATTTTTGGTTCTATTGGATTACACACGGAATTATGCAAATTTTGAGGTGTCGCATGATGGGGTTCTTTCATCATCGAAAATTGACCATTTCTGCCAGATACCCTGGGGTCCCCTGAACCTGTTCCGTGTCCACCGGGTGCCCAGCATTGGGTAAAACTATAATTTTTGGTTCTATTGGATTACACACGGAATTATGCAAATTTTGAGGTGTCGTATGATGGGGTTCTTTTATCATCGAAAATTTACCATTTCTGCCAGATACCCTGGGGTCCCCTGAACCTGTTCCATGGCCACCGGGTGTCCAGCATTGGGTAAATCTATAATTTTTGGTTCTATTGGATTACACACGGAATTATGCAAATTTTGAGGTGTCGCATGATGGGGTTCTTTTATCATCGAAAATTGACCATTTCTGCCAGATACCCTGGGGTCCCCTGAACCTGTTCCATGGCCACCGGGTGTCCAGCATTGGGTAAATCTATAATTTTTGGTTCTATTGGATTACACACGGAATTATGCAAATTTTGAGGTGTCGCATGATGGGGTTCTTTCATCATCGAAAATTGACCATTTCTGCCAGATACCCTGGGGTCCCCTGAACCTGTTCCGTGGCCTCCGGGTGCCCAGCGTTGGGTAAAACTAAAATTTTTGGTTCTTCTAGACTACACACGGAATTGTGCAAATTTTGAGGTGTCGCATGATGGGGTTATTTTGGAATCAAAAATTGGCCATTTCTGTCGGAGACCCTGTGGTCCCCAGAACTTGTTCCGTGTCCACCGGGTGCCCAGCATTGGGTAAAACTATAATTTTTGGTTCTACTGGATTACACACGGAATTATGCAAATTTTGAGGTGTCGCATGATGGGGTTCTTTTATCATCGAAAATTGACCATTTCTGCCAGATACCCTGGGGTCCCCTGAACCTGGTCCATGGCCACCGGGTGTCCAGCATTGGGTAAATCTATAATTTTTGGTTCTATTGGATTACACACGGAATTTTGCAGATTTTGAGTTGTCGCATGATGGTGTTCTTTTGAAATAAAAAATTGGCCATTTCCGCCTGAGACCCTGTGGTCCCCAGAACCTGTTCCGTGGCCACCGGATAACCCGTGCCAACCAAATGGCCTCATCAGGTCCGGAACAACATTTATATAATGATTTGTCACTAACAGCGATTCAAAAACACTGTTTCCAGTCGAAATTATTATGATGTGCGAAAATTATGTATCATGTCACACTTAGATCCGCCCGCAGCAAAAAGGGGGAGGGTCAGCGGGGATCCCCACCATATCATTCTTTAGATATACTCTTCCCCTTGATGATGCTTCAAACCGATTGTAATTTGGTGGCCTAGTTTCGGAGAACGAGCCATTTGAAGCCACAAAGTCCCGGCTGGTTAAGGATTGTCCTACAGAAATGAACACCCCTAGTTCCCCATACAAATTTCGGTTTTGAACTGTGGGGCCGCGGTCCATTATTTTTCAAAAATTCCTTCACTATGACACTTCTGGGGTCCCAAACCCCTGTTACTTTTAATTTCATCCCATAGCGTGAACCACTGTTGAACGGTGAAATAGAACAAAAATCGATTTCAAATCATCAGCCTTGTATGGAAAGTCGAAAAAATTTCCGCTCTACTGTAATTTTTTTCCTTGTGGTTTTCGAAATCAGGGCATGATTCTACACTAAAAACCATCATTAGCTTACCGAGTTCAAAAATGCTGTAAACTAGTGTTATTGTAGAATGATTCACGGCATCAAAAATAGTGTTAAAGCCTAGGTTAAAACTGTGCTTGTAAGCGAGATTTAGCCGACACGTAAGTACTCACAGTGATTATAAGGTGACAAGTGACATTTAAGCGAAGTTGAATGGTGGCTTCTATCTTTCGAGCCATGGCAACAGTGGCATATGCCAAGTTTTCTTTAGATAATATACCCGTTTAGCATACTCGTAGCGGGATCAAAGCAAGCATAACATAAAAATGTCGAGTGCTATTTTATTTAATTTGCGTTGTATTTTCAAGAGCAAGCAAGTTTCATAAATAATGATCAAGTGCGTAACATGATAGCAAACTGATAAACTTGTTAGTTAACGTATTTGGTACGTAAAAATAACGTATTTATAACATGTTTGCATCCAAAAGTTATAACTAAGTGTTGCTAATATCTTATTTATTTCAAGGAAGATAATGGTTCAAATATCTTGTTTAATCAATGTTAAATTTACGTTATTCTGGCTTGTAGTGAAGACGATAAGATTGTTCAGTAGCTTGTTATTGCCAAGCATAGTTAAAACATGATTTCAACACAAGATGTGTACAGATACAGATATAGTACTATACTACAACATCTTTCTCAAATTCTGTTTTCAAAGATGTTTCCTGTGTTACTTGGGATGTGAGCATTACTGATGAAAGTATGTATTGAACTGATTCTTAGTTAAAAAAAACAATGAAAAAATTAGGTCTAAATTTCCATTAAGTTTATTAACTGTTTGAAGCCGGAATTTTTCCAAGCGATATTATGAAACTTTCTCTACGTTTTTCTGTTGTTTTGGTGCTCAATAGCATTAAATGTGTAGAATATCATGCAGAATATTTTTTCTGGATATCCTTGGTCATCCAAACTATTCTTGAGTTTAGATCCTAAAGTCTACTGGTGTAACGGTAACTTCTTTCATTATACAAAGCTACGATTCGTAATCTATCATGCCCAGTGAGTCTTCTGAAAATTCAATAGACAGTATCAGGTCAGTCAGGATATCCTAGGTCATCCAAACTGTTCTTGAGTTTACATCCTTAAGTCTACGGGTGTGACGGTAGCTACCTTCATTATACAACGCTACGATTTGTAATCTATCATGATCAATAAATCTTTTGAATGTTCAATGGACATCATAAGATCGGGGCCATCCAAACTATTATGATGTTCAATATCTAGTATATACAGCAATTCAAGTTTCTGTTTTGGCTATATAGAGTTATGTTGCATAATCTAATACACATACTGGAGCTCACAGAATACCACCAGAGACTACGACATGGTTAAATTATTAAAAAAAAATATTGTGTTACATTATCAAAACGAAATCGCCTCATGTCACAGTGGTTGTTTTTATCAACAAAGCTTCATAACAGTTAGGAAGCCCATAATATCCCAAAATTATATAATAACGCTTATTGTTCTTCTACCTACTTTGGTAAGCACAGTGGATTATGTAACACTACATAACGTAGAGACAAAAGCTATTATCACAAGTGTAGGCCTGAAGCTATGGTCTCCGGAATAATGTTGTTGATCTGGAATATCTCAAAACCATCTTGAAATGACTCATGATATGCCAGGCGGATTACAGAATACAGTTTAAAGTTTATTGTGAGAATAACTACTGTTACTATCAAGAATTGAACTTAAGAATAGATTGGACGACTCTCAATGTCCCAAAGGTTCATAATAATATATATGTAGTAGACTTCAGGTTGGTCCAGTCACCGCGATTGATTATGAATCGTTACTCAGTATATCTGATAAGCTGATGTTACGAGTGTAGACTTGAAGTTCTGAACTCCAAGATAGTTTGGATGACCTGGAACATAGCCATAGTGTCTTTAAATGACATTTGAGATTTCAAAAGTTTCACGGATCTCAGCAGATTATGCTATGCTATTATTTATGGTGAGAATACAAAGTTTTTCTCGTATGTTGGAAGGACTTCATTATAGAACAGTTTGGACGAACCTGAATGTCCCGAAGGTTTATAATAGACAAGTAAATTGGTAAAGTAACCACGGATAAATATGCAACGTTACTCAATAGCGGATACGGCTGTTTTTACGAGTGTAGACCTGAAGTCCTGAACTCCGAGGTAGTTTGGCTGACCTGTAATAACCCTGTAGTGTCACTAAATTACATTTGAGATTTCAAAAGCTTCGCGGATCCCAGAAGATTATGCAATGCTATTACCGTGGATACACAGTTATGGATCACACACGGTTACGGATCAATTCGTTGTTTACGGTCAAATGTCGCCTCACTGCACAGCATGACATAACACAGCATAGTCTTCATAGCATAAACATTATACTACGCCACGCCATGCCATGCTAAGCTGCAACATGCAACCGTAAACATCGAATTGATCCGAAACCATGTGTGATCCATAATTGTGTATCCACGGTATTTATGGCGAAAACACATAAAGTTATTCTTGTAGATTTTAAGGACTTCATTATAGAATAGTTTGGACGATTCTGAATGTCCCAAAGGTTTGTAATAAGCTTGTAGACTTCAGATTGCTCCAGTATGATTATGCAACGTTATTCAGTATAACAGATATGACTCTTGTTACGAGTGAAGACCTGAAGTTCTGAACTCCAAGGTAGTTTGACTGACCTGGAATATGCCTATAGTATCTATAAATGACATTGTAGACGTCAAGAGCTTCACGGATCCCAGCGGGTTATGTAATGCTATTATTTGTGGCGAAAATACAAAAAAAAAATTCTTGTGCATTTGAAGAACTTCACTATAAAACAGTTTGGAACACCTAGTATTTCAATTATTTCATTTTTCCAAATTTCATAGTGTTCAGGATGTTCTAGGTTGTCAATGAAGACCCAAATACAAATAAGCCCATTTCTCCCTAATAAAAAACTCCATTTGCAGAAACTTTGCCGAAGACAGTATTCTGATTTGTCGAATGAATGAATGTATACAGCCGTTTCTATGTTGGGGTCATATATGGCCATTCCGGCTCCAGAGGGTTAACTAACTAATCTCAAATTACCATCGAAGTTTTTGATAAAATTCCTAATACACCCGAACCTCCATTTACGTAACGAGTCGGGACTGCCTAAATAGAATCTTTACCTAAATGGATTCATCAACTAAATGGATTCAGTTCATTACCTTAATGGATTTCAAGCTTGCAAAGAAGTTTCTCTCTCTCTTATTGGCGTAACGTCCTCATTGGGACAAAGCCTGCTTCTCAGCTTAGTGTTCTATGAGCACTTCCACAGTTATTAACTGAGAGCTTCCTCTGGCAATGACCATTTTGCATGCGTATATCGTGTGTCAGGCACGAAGATACTCTATGCCCAAGGAAATCAAGGAAATTTGCTTTACGAAAAGATCCTGGACCGACCGGGAATCGAACCCGTCACCCTCAGCATGGTCGTGCTGAATACCCGTGCGTTTACCGCCTCGGCTATATGGGCCCTATGCAAAGAAGTTTGAGAAGGGCAAATGGCTTGCAGATGCAATGGTCAAGGCCAGTGCTGAAAATTTCATTTCGTCATATCTAAGTTCAAACACCTACAGCTCATTTTAGAAGCTGAATCTGAGAATATGATATATGGAAAACTTGTGCGGCTAGACCAGTTCTGCAAGAAAGTCACGGAAAAAATGATGTTTTTCGAATATTTAAGGTAAATGTCACGGACCACCTTCGAAAAATGCAAATGATATTCACGGTGAATATCATTTGGCATTTTTCAAAGGCAGTCCGTGACATTTACCTTAAATATTCAAAAAATAGCCGTTTTTCCGTGACTTTCTTGCAGAACTGGTCGAGCCGCACAAGTTTTCCATATATCATATTCTCAGATTCAGCTTCTAGAATGAGCTGCATGTGATTGAATTTAGGCATGACGAAATGAAATTTTCAGCACTGGTCAAGGCTTTCAGATGTAAGAGATTTCAAGGGAGTTTTCAGGGGGGTGTCAGGGGCGTTTCCAGGCGTTGGAGGCGTTGCAGGGCGTTTCAGGACTATTCAGGAGGTTTTAGAGGTATTTTAGGGGGCCTCAGAGGCTTTCATGGAGTTGTGTTTCAGAGGTGTTTTGAGGCGTTTCAGGAGGTTTCAGAGAGGTTTTGTGGGGCTTCTGAAACTCTCAGGTGAGATTCACGGAGGTTTCTTGGGGGTTTCAGACGCGTTTTAAAGCGTTTCAAGTTGTTACAATGATTTTCAGGGCGTTTCATGGCCTTTGAGGAGGTTAAGGGGGGCCTTGTTTCAAATTTCAATGCATTTTAGTGCATTTCAGGAGGTTTCCAGTGAGTTTGAGGGGGCTTAAGAGGCTCGCAGGTGAATTTCACGGAGGTTTAATGAGGGTTTCAGAGCCGTTTCAAGGCGTTTCAATGCGTTTCAGGAGGTTTAGGGGACTTCAGAGGCTCGCAGGTAAATTTCACGGGGGTTTCAAAGGCGTTTTAAGGCGTTTCAATGCCTTTCAGGGCGTTTCAGGGCATTTTAGGAGGTTTCACAGGGTTTTAAGGGGCTTCAGAGGCTCTCAGGTAAATTTTACGGAAGTTTTGTAAGGGTTTAAGAGGCGTTTCGAAGCGTTTGAATGCGTTTTAAGACGTTTCAATGGTTTTCAATGCGTTGCAGTGCGACCCTGGAGGTTTAAGAAAAGTTTTAGGGGGCTTCAGAGGCTCGCAGGTTAATTTCACGCAGGTTTCATAGGATTTCAAAGCCTTTCAAGGCGTTTCAAAGCGTTTCAAGGCGTTTCAAGAGGGTTAAGGGGCCTCAGAGGCTCATGGGGTTTCATGGGGGTTTTGGAGGTATTTAAGCGTTTCAAGGCGTTTCGAGGCGTTTCATGAGGTTTCAGAGTGGTTTCAGGGGGCGTTCAGAGGCTCTCAGGTATATTTCATGAAGATTTCATGCGGGTTCTAGAGGCGTTTCAAAGCGTTTCAAGGCATCTCAATGGTTTTCAGAGCGGTTTCAAGGGAATATAGAAGCTTATTTAACTTTTCCTTTATTGCTTAAATCTCTTAGAGACAACAAAATACGTTAGTAGATCCGATGACCTATTTTCAAGGAAGTTCTTGGAGATCTTCAAACTGACAATGAACTCATCACTTGATAGCACATAGCTACATGAGGCTGTGTAAGCATAAATTTCATTCATAATGCTCCAACAGATCACTGATTCCAGTTATAGATCAGATGGCCTTAACGCCAGGGAGTTCTCGAATACTCCTATACAATCATAGAATCCACCACTTGATAGAACATAGTTGCCTGGGGCTGTGTGAGTGTAAACCTCATTTTTAATGCTCTTAGATACAACTAGTAGCCCTCGTAGACTCGATGACCTAAGGGAGTTCTTGGAGAATCTTAAAGTATCGTTGGTAAATCCGATGACCTATACGCAAAGAAGTTCTTGGAGATCCTCAAACTGACAAAAAAAATCTACATTTGACAACACATAGCAACATAAGGCTGTGTAAGCATAAATTTTATTCATAATGCTCCAATAGATCACTGATTACGCTTGTAGATCAGATAGGCTGAACTCCAAGGAGTTCTTTTAAAGATACTTTTAAACTTTTAACCCTTAAACACTCCGTAAACGTCTCTTAACTCTTAATTCTCCTTTTTTTTTCGTAAACCTACTTAATCTGTAATCTTGAGTACACTAACTGCTCTGAATACAATCAAATTTCATTTAGGTAACGTTGCCTAAATGGAGGGGCCTAAATAGTTTTTTCCAAAGTGGATCCTACCTTAATGGAGGTTTCAGTGTATAATGGAATAATTACTTATCCTCTGATAAATACCTGTACTTCAACTACCAACTGTGGTGCTTCCTTATTATCAGTCAACAAAAAAATAGCATACAATTCTGAAAAAAAGAAGATTGGAATGACAAAAAGACCCAATAGCTTGCTGAAAGGTTTCTTATAAAATAGAAAAAAAAACTGTAACGGAATTATAAAAAAAAATATTAAAAAAAAAAATAATGTGGAAGTGATAAGCAGTCTCCGCATGTATTTTTTTAAATCATTCCTGGTGAAATCCTTGGAGAAAAACGGCAAAATTCCTAGAGAAATTTGTACAAAATAGTTTCTGAAGTTTAAGCAGAAATATTCGAGATGGAATCAACAGTTACCAGCATTCTACCTTGTGAATTGTAGTGCAATTTATGGAGATTTATTTTAAAAAGAAACTAGACAGTCTGAACAGCTGAAAATCCCGGGAAAAAATTGTATACATTCTGTTGACGTTGAATTTCTGATGTAATCTGTAAGTTTATATGAATGAAATAAAAATAATGAAAATTTTAAAAAATCATGAAAAACTAGTTAGAAGCATTTGACCATCCTGGGCTTCTTGGCAAATTTTGCGGGTGGAAATCAGCTTTCTAATGAAAAATATTAAAAAAAAATGAGGATGAGGTTTCTGAAAAATCAAATTTATATGACATCTAACATAGATGCGCAATCAATATTACTCTTAGTGTAATTTCAATAAAAGTTCCTTTCCTTTATTTCAACATGTTGTACAAAATACAACAGTGCGATCGATCGAGGGTCAAGAATATAATATTTTACCACAAAAGTTAAAAGGAAAATAAAAGGAAATCCCACAAAACATTTCTGTGTTCAATACTGCAAAGAAATTTCCAAACATTTTTGCTTTCATGTTCAGTGAACGTGTTATGAGAATAGTCTATTTTTTTTTTTTTTAATTCTCAATCACTTAACCTAATTTACAGCTCTATTGTCCACTGGGGCACTACGTGAGCAATTTCAATTGACAGATGCACTTACATTTTGTACAGCGCCTAGATTCTATTCTACTTTATCGAACTGGTTGCCTTTCTGCTGCTTTCACTTTTTCTACTTTATACGTAGTAGAATGATGAGCACAAGGATGATGATGGATGGCCGTTGTTCCTTTCCAGTCCGATTGGGAGTCCATTATGAGTAGCAGTTCGCCGATGTCCAGGTATCCGGGTCCGTTTGAGCCATGGGGCTCAGAAGAGGGTCAGTGTCAGTTGCTCTCGGGGGAAAAGCAACTGACGAAAAATTGCAAGTGCCGGGGCTGGGAATCAAACCCATGACCATCCGCATATGAAGCGAACGTGTGACCAACTACGCCACGGGCCCCGGCTAATAGTCTATTTGTATAGCAACAAATAGCGAATTTCGATCATATCGGCACTTACGTCAGCTATGCAATCACGGTCAGCATAGTTGCAAAATCTTCATTTTTTGAGCTACTTTTCTTTTGAGAATGTACACATCGTAAACATTTAATAACACCAAATTATCTCACCGATCGATCTCAAAGCCTCAGCCACTGCTTTGCAATTTCTTTTAATACTAATCATCAACAGATAAACACCTCTGGCGATTTGCAATTACCCGGCTAGCTATTATCCGTGCAGCATCTCCTCTTCGTCTGTCTGTCTGCCAGTCTGGCTACCCAATCGGTTGACCCAGCCTGCGTGCGCTACTAATTTGATCAAATCAAGACTCCCAGCCCAGACAGACGGGCAGATAGACAGACACTGTGCAGTGCAGCGCGGTGACGTAAAATTTAACCACCGCTCGATTACATCACCTTAACCGACATTTCATCACCTCTGGCCCATCCAAAAGCTCATCAAACAAATAAAATGTAGAGGAAAAAAGACCCATTATCTCGGCTGGAAAATCGATAAACTAGGTTTTTTTTGTTGTTGTCTGTCGGTGAACAAGAGCGAGTCCGAGGGGAGGCAACCCATCGAAGCTCAACAACGCACTTGAACACAAACGTCGTCGTCGTCGTCATTAATCAGCCCAACGTGAACGCATAAAACCATCATTACCCGCCCGCCAGACGGCTCTCTCTATGCGTCGTGCAGTGCCATGTCAGTCAGTACCAGCGCCAGTGTCAGTTTGCAATACAAATCCGAGCCCATAAATGCAAAATAAGCCCCACGTAGCCGAAAAAGTAGGTTAATTACACCTGTACGAAAGAAGTCAATGGCGACGAATCCTCTCGGTGTTGAGCGCGGTGCTCACGTAGTCGATCGAGAGGCAGTCAGTCAGTCAGTCAGTTGATCAGTTCAAACGATCAGATGTAAAGCTGCGACTTTGACTAAGGCCAACTGTTGCATGCTGGGGCTGATCTAGCTGGAATTACTTACCAACCGTCATGCGATCCGTGACAGAGCTGTTAATATCAAATCCTTTTTGAAAGTGAAAACCTCACAGCAGAAAGTGCAAAGTGTACTGGTTTAATCGGAAAGCCGTATGAGCGATCTATCGCACAGTTGAGTATTTAGTGAATTTGTGTGGTCAAAATCGGGTATGGAATAAATCATGACATTTTTAAGTTCACTATAATTACTGTACGAAGTTTTGTCCAAAACAACATTTCTTGAATTGACAAATCACAAAATGACGTTTTCCATCTGGAAATCTGTTTTCTGGAACAATATAACTATTAAAACAAGGATAAATTTACCAGCAGTTTATCATCTTGGTGGCAAAGTAAATAAATTTCTTCGCACAAACAGGATGCAACTTCCTTGGATTTCGATAAAACTATTTTTGAACAGTTAGGTCCATTAAACGCCTACATATCTGTGGCACAGTACTACACGTGCTCCAAGTTTGACGAATCAGCCGTCTCGTGGAGTACTGTGTCACTCGATCTTGCTCTTGGATCCGTCGTCATCTCACACCACTGCCACAGCGCTCCGCCACCACCAACTAAAATAGACGAAACTATTGCGAAATAGTACAAAAAGAAACGACACTCTTTTCTATTTCTAGTTTTGAATGTCAAGAGAAACACGCTTCGGCTCGCCACAGCAGCCAGCATTAGCAGCAGCAGACAGTTGCACGCACCGAACCACCCCGTCACGTCGTCACGACGCTTCTGACCTCTCGAGCCCCCAATCGTTGCGCCACGGCGTTGGGTTGATTTATGCACGCACGCACTTTGTAGGGTCTGGTCTGTGAGACCCCTCGCTGTTTCCCCTATACGTCTGTACCCTTTTGCCATTTTTGGGCTGATACGCGTGGTAAGCGATTGCGGCACCCAGTCTCCGTCTCCGGCACCGAAACAGATGTTGACAGAAGCGTGTTCAGATAAGGGACGGATTCGAATGACAATCTATTGTACAAAAGTAAGCACTGAAAATTAGGCTAAGTTTACCAAAACAAGAGGGTTTTTTTATTATCGTACAAATTTGTACGAAGGTTCTCAGAATTTAATGATTTTTTTTTTCTCATAAGTAGGGTTCATATATGTATGAACAAAAACTAAATAGAAAAAATCTGGGTCGCCTAATTTTCCGGAAAACTCCAGTGAAAAACAAGCATTTTCCACAGACACCACCCACTTTGAAAAATCATAACTCAAGAACGCAACATCGTAGACACATTTTTTTTTTGTGAAATCATAAGCAAATTTTTCAAACAAAAAAACTAAATGAAAATTGTGTTCCACAAAATTTTCCACTGTTGAGGAAAATCGGTTGGAGAAGTCGAAAAAACAATTTTCGAAATCCAGAAAAATTCCCAAAAAAAAATATTTTTGAAAGGAAATTTTATAAGCTATATTCTGTAAAATTTTCACGATGTGGTTTTTCTCCGTCCCTGAGTTATAACTAATTTTGGAGAAATTGATGGTTGACTTTCGACCGTCTCTATTATTAATTTGCACAAAATCGGCCATAACTCAGGACGAAGAAAAACCACATCGTTGAAATTTTACAGAATATAGCTTATGAAATTTTCTTTCAAAATTATTTTTTTAATTTTACCGGACCTCGAAAATAGTCTTTCAGACTTTTCAACAGATTTTTCCCAACAGTGGAAAAATTTGTAGAAAACAATTTTCATTTTGTGTTTGTTTTTTTTAATTGTTGAGAAAATTTGCTAAAGATTTCACAAAAAAACATTGTGTCTTCGATGCTTCGTTCTTGAGCATCAAACAGCTCATATAGCACATCTGGACAATTTCCTCAAAATTGGTCATAACTCAGGAACGGAGAAAAACCACATCTTGAAAATTTTACAGAATATTGCTTATAAATTTTTTTATAGATTTTTTTTTTTGGGGAATTTTTCCGTACTTCGAAAATAGTTTTTCCGACTTTTCCAATCCAACAGTGGGAAATTTTGTGGAAAATGTTTATGATTTTACAAAAAAAAAAATATGTCTATGATCCTTCGTTTTTGAGTTATGATTTTTCAAAGTAGGTGGTGTCTGTGGAATATGTTAGTTTTTCACTGGAGTTTTCCGTAAAATTAGGTGAGCTTGTTTTTTTTTTTAATTTAGTTTTTATTCATATAAACCCTACCAATGAAAAAAATAATCATTAAATTCTGAGAACCGTCGTACCAATTTGTACGATAATGAAAAAATCCCCAAGACTAAATCTTACCGTGGTCAAAGGTAAATATTATTTTTCGTTATCTGAAATCAATTTAAACATGTAGAAAAATAAGTAAAAAAAAAACAAAATTCACCAAATCTAGGATGAAAAAAATCACCTTCCATTCTTTTGAATCCTCGATTTTGTGAATTTTGTTTTTTTTTTTTATTTTCTAGTTTTTATTTATGAACATCCCTACACATTGATATTTTTCCTGCCAGCCCATTCGACATACAAACATTTTAAGACGAAAACATTTTGTGTTTTTATGATAATTCGACACTGATTTTTCATTTGGGCCTAACTGACATTTTCGAGTTCATCGATCTTCTCTTTGTGTCATCACAGAATGTGTATTGAGTTTTCCAAAGATTTTTTGGTTCAAATGCGAAGAAGACGACTACATGTTACTATAGAAACAAAAAGAATTATTATTTTGTTTGTTTTGATCAAGTTATTAGCGAAAGAGAGAGTCATCGAAGATAAATCGATCAAGTCAGGTAGGCCCTTATGAAAAATCATTGTTGAATTGTTAAATTATTTTTTATTTGTTTTCATGAAAATTTTTATTTTTTGTGTAATTTTTAAGAAAATCATTTAAGTGTGTATTAAACTCCCTTAAACTCTTACTATAATAGAATTATTGAAAAAAAATAAACATGGTAATTTATGCGATTACATACAAAAGAAACAATGACATCTAATAAGTGATCAAAAAATAATTTTTTCAATGATTTATTAACATATATTAATACGTTTTAAAAACACCAAAAATCATTTTGAAATGTACAGAATAGTCCTAAATATCTTACAAAATTTTTGATTGCCCAGGCAAGAAAAAATACAAATATGCTCAAACTATACCACGTCTAGAGTCGTGGTTGGGTAATAGGGGGCATTTCTTTAAATCTTAAAGAAAATCGTAGGCTAAAATAAAAACAAATGAGATATCGGAATTCTGAATGCGTTTGGAACTCATAAGAGTTCCAAAATCGTCGATTTTATTGAAATCGGGTATTCTTGTCGGAAAAAAACATGATATTTCACGAATAAAAAGGAACTAAAAAAAATTGGCCATTATTTTCATTACTTTTTTTAATTAAATTCCCTTAACTTGAGAAACAGATTTGAAATTTAAACATGATTGTTTTTCTTCCAGACACAATTATTCTGAAACAATTAATATTTTCAATTTTTACGAAAAATAAACGACCAGGAATCCTTTAACGATTTATTGTCGAGATTCCTTTCGCATTTTTCAAAAAAAAAAAAAAAGATTTTTCTCCGAGTTTGCTGCTACGCTTCCTCACGGAATTCTGACCAGGCTTTCATCAGATATTCGTTCATGGCTTCCGCCAGAGTTCCTTCCAGGGATTCCCCCAGGGATTCCGCAATGATGCCCCTAAGAATTCATACGAAGACTCCTTCAGCAATACAGGTTCCTCCAGGCATTCCTCAAGGGATTTTTCGAGGTGTTTCACCTGATTTCTCTGTTATTCAAAGATTCCTTATGAGATTCATCCAGAATTTTCTCTCTGGAGTTATCCACGGATTTCTGATGAAATTCTTTCAAAATGTTATTTCGACATTCTTCTGTGGTTTTCCCCAAGGATTGGATTCACAGTTCTATGGAAATCATTCGCGATTTTTTAAGACAAATTGCTTGTACCTTTTATAGTTTATATAATACATTTTGATCAGGTACAACCGTTAACCTGATCAAAATGTATTATATAAACTATAAAAGGTCGTGTTACGATGTCTTTTATAATAAGGGTTATTATAAAAACTGTACCGATAGCGGTACTATAATAGGCAAGAAATATTTGTAACTCAACAATATTTAAGAGGAATTTCTAGTGGATTTCTGCTAGAAGGCCAATAGATAGAAAAATAAACCTGGTATAATCTCTAAAACAAATCGGGAAGCAATCTTAGAAGTAAATGCAAAAGAAATTCTCAGAAAATAATCTGGAAGAAATACCCGAAAAATTCGGGAAAACCTGATGGATCTTACTGTTTGGATTTTTTGTGGGATATTTCCAAGAAAAGGTTATGGAAATCTTTCGATAAGCGTTCAGAATGAATGACATGAAGACTTCAGATAAAGGTTTCGAGAGAATCCTTTGAATAATTTTCGGAACAATACTTGGCAGATTTCCGGGAAATATTCTTGAAATAATGTTGGAAGGCAATGAATAATGCTTGGAAAAAATCTTTGAGAAAATGCGGAAATTTTTCCGGAAGAAGCCCCTGGAAGAATTCTGGTAAATATCCCCAAAAAATGTCCTAGTGAAATGCCTGTGCAAAAAAAAAAACCAGGATAAACACCGAAAAAATGAGCAATTCTTGTTAGTAGAACTCTGAAAAAAAAATTGCTTAGAAAATTATGGTAGAAAATCCGAAATAATTCCGACACAAAATTCAATACAATCCAGAATGAATTGATAGACACATTTTGGAAGGCATCTTTGCAGTGACTTGGAAAAGAAAATAGCGGAAGTAATGTTTGGAGGAATTCTGAAAAAATCTGTGTTGATAAACGTCTACGCAGTCTTGGGATTAAAAAAACTAATTGTTCGAAAGAATTGACAACAAAACTATAGTAATTATTTTCCCCCTGAGAAAGACACTATCCCCGTGTCGAAACGTCGGGAGAATAAAACAAATCCCAAGACTGCATAGCCGTTGACCAATAGAGTCAACCAAGATCTATATAAATCTAAAAATCTGGGTGATTTTAGGGAAAAATACCAAGAGAAATCGCTGCAAAAAATAACGTGGAAAACTTTTGGACATGATTCTGGGAAGAATCTTTGGAAGAACTCCTGGGAGAATCCCGAAAGGAATCCCTGGAAAAAAACAACAAAAATTCAGGAAAAATTCCTATTTAAGAAGCCGTAAGATGTCTTTGAAAGAATTACAGAATGAAATTTTGGAAGAGTTCTGGTAAAAATCTGTGGAAGAACTTCGGAAACAGTTCAGAAGAAATTCCGATGAAGCCTCTGGATTTTTTCCCAGAAAAAATCTTAAGAAAGCTCTGAAATGATTCTCTGAGTGAATTAAAAAAAACTTTGATACATTTCAGGACAACTTTTGGCTAAATCTTTACAAGAATTCTGGGAGAACTCCTTGGAAGAATGTTGATAGGAAACTCTGGCAATCTTGGAAAAAAATCGAAAGGAATTTTTGAAAGAATTCGAATAGAAGTTCTTGTATTGACATCGGGTAAAATCCGATAATTTCTTGCATTTTCAGAAGAAATTCTTATGAGAATTCTTTGAATTATTTTCTAAAACATTCTCTGGAACAATTTTGCAAAGAAACCTAGGATCCATTTCTGGGAGAAATTCCTAGAATTTCGGGAAGAAATTTGTAAGAAATTTCGGACAAGAAAGGCGATTCCGGGTAAGATTTGTAAGCAAAACTGTGAAAGAAAAGAAATCCGGGAAAATGCTTGAAATGAGGTCCGGAAAGAAACCCTAGAAGAGCTCCAGAAAACATCGCTGAAAGGATAATTCTGGGGAGAATCCGTGAAAGAGGGAAGAAATCGTTGAAAACATACCAGGGGGAGTCCCAGGAGGAATCCTGGGGAGAACTCCGGAAGAAGTCCTTGGGAATAATTCTGGGAAGAATAAATGATAAATTTTCAAGTGGAAAATCTAGAAGAATTTGAGAAGCCAAGCCAATTAAGTAAGAGTAGAAATTTCTATAAAATTTGTGCAAGAAATTTGTATAAAATTTCGTAAAAATGTCTCAATTCCAGAAGAAGCTTCTGGAAAAATTCCAGGTGGAATCTTTGTAAGAACTCTTCGGTAAATCTTATTACAAGTTCCATAATAAAAACCTAGGAAGAACTCCAAAAGGAATTGTTGAACAAATTCCGATGCGAATCCCTCACGCAGAGAAATAAATTATTAATCGAATCTATATAATTCTAGTATGAATTTAAGTTTCCCATTGTTCGATAAAACAAATATTTTTGTTTGTCGAAATTTGTTAGATTGTTAGAAGAAACATTGATTGGGTTATTTCAACATAAGATCGTCTCAAGTTGCGACTTATTTAACACTAACAAAGCCGGAATATTATTGTATTAGAGTTATTGTTTTTGTGGATGTTGTCTTAAGAACCTGCGCGTTATCTATCTCTGCCAAAACTGTACTTGGAAGTTGCTGCGCTGGATTTGCTACATCTTTCGCATTGTGGCGACGCTCGGGTAACAGTTCTGAATATGTGTGAGTGCTTCCGAATCATGTTTTTGACACCCATTTTGTGGAAACAAATATAGGTTTATTTATTTGTTTTTGTTTTTATATTGAGGGCACTTAAAACGGGTGCATTGATGTCACATAGAAAGGACATCGTGTTTAAAATCAATCAATGACAATATTAATTATATAATAAATACCTATTGAGTAATATGTTATGTATTGGAGGAACTCTTGAAGGAATCGTCCCAAGGATTCACTGGGAATCCTTAAAGAAATTTCTGAACATTTTTTGTGGATTTCTTTGAGAAATCCTTGGAAGAAATAACAAAGAATGTCTTGGATAAATTCTTAATTAAAAATCGGATTTTTTGAAGGAATTCTGAGAGCAGTTTTGAAAGGTATTCGTGAAACAACATTTGGAAGAATTCGTGGAAAATTGCTTGAAGGAAATCCAGGAAGAATACGAGACGAAATATCTAAATGATTTTTGAAATTATTATTATTGACGCAATCCTTGAAGGAATTTTTAAAAAATATCCTCAGTAAAAAAATCTGAATAAATCCTGAGTTGCTGAAGAAATACTTAAAGCATTTTTGAATCGTACGAGGTGTTCTTGGAAGGTTATATGAAGTTGGAGGACTTTCTTAAGGAGTTCTTGTAGATATTTCTGTTGAAATCATTGGAGAAATAACTGAATGAATCTCGTATAAGGTTACGTCTGGCATCCACTCATTAACGTGAACCTCTGCCAAATAATCGTTTCCCAAAAATCACTTCGAAACTTGCATGAAATTCAGCAGACACAGTGAAGTTAATGGTCGGCCGTGGGCAACGGATTCTTTGCTTTTCAAACAGTATTCAAGGCTGAAAACAGGTTTACGACGTTTCAACACAAAGTTTGTGTCTTCTTCAGGGTTACTATTTTTTTCTGTTTCGTCTAAATTTAACTGTCCTGTTATATTTCATGAAACATGACTTGGTATGGTTTGTCAGGTTTAGCTTTAGACTGTTCGTAACTGGTGAAAATGTACATCGAAGTGTCTAAGTATCTACAACTTCCTACTTAGATCAGATCGGACTCGATTAAACACAATTTTAAACTTGACTATGGAGTATATATTGATGGTTTTGACGCCAAACTTGAAATATCTAAGATTTATAATGCAGTGATGACCCAATTATGTGTTCCTCCTATTCATCTCTCGATTTTGTCGGCTTTTCAAGGAGAAAAAAAAGTGCCAGATTGTCAAGGAGAAAAAAAAGTGCTTTAAATTCAGCTTTATTATTTTATAACCAATCTTTGTAGCGGTTGATATTTTTGGCATCAGATACAAATAACGTAACGAACAAATTGCGTGAGAGTCAAACAATTTTGAATCTCGTCACATTAAAAAAAAAAACAAAATTTGCCTTTTTTAATATGTTGTGAATCGTCCAGTGATTTCTCAAGCAATTCGTGCTGGAATTCCTCCAGATATTTTCCGAGGATATTTTACAAAAATTTCATCAGTAGTTCTTGTTAAGATTTCATTTGGACATCTTACTGGAAATCTTTCGCGGATTTTCCTGCGGGCTCTCACGAGCGATTCCTCCTAAGCTCAATCGTAGAATTTTACCTAATTTACCGAATTTTACCTAGCCGGGATTCCTCTAGGGATTTTATATGAACTATTGTTTGGGGTTTCATAAGGATTTTGACGTAAACTACGTTTTACGGGGAGTACTGGGTGTAAAATGAAAATCTAAAACTTTGCGAATGTCACGAAATCCTCTAGGTTTGCAAAAGTTTCTATGTACAGAAATTACCCAGAATTAAATAAAGCTCATCAACCCAGCCTAATGCACAGGTTCAATTTTACCCAAACCGTACACTACGTCAGCGAAATGCTTCCAACGTGATGCATTAGGAAGGTTAAGGATTTGTGTTTGAATTCATCTAAAATCTGTATTATGGTCAAGATTTTTAAGAAACTTTCGCGAAAGGAAGTTGGTTCTTATAATAACTTCTCCATGACTTTTTGCAAGATGTTTGTGCAGTTGGGTGGGTCAAGCTTTTTTGGAAAAAGTGTTTAGTTTTTGTAAGACGTTGTTGCAAAGTTGAATAGTCTGCTCAATTCATTAATAGATGAGTGGTACGTTTTTGCGTACGTTGATGTTTTTATAAAATTCTACATTCAAAATTATTGTATTTGCATGTTTCTGTTGAGGGACAGATAAGGCCGGAACAAATCTCATTTTCTTCTTTTGTCACTATAATCATTGACTCGTCAAGGGGGGGGGGGATGATAAATAATAAATGTATTTGATGAAAAATTACCCAAACAATTAGGCAAAATCGTCAAACTAATCGGATTTGTTAAGAAATTTTCTTAAATTGAAATTTTGTTAAATTTCATGAATAATTTATTTGTATCCCCCCTCAAAATGTCGAAAAAGCTACTCAGTCTATCAATTTGGACAACGAGGTTTATTATTTACCCGACGTCTCGACATTGAGATTTTGTGTCATTTTATGGGGTAGCTATTTTTCTAAACTTATTTACCCCTGTAGATGTCACAAAATCCCAATGCCGAAACGTTGGACAAATAAAAAGCCTAGTTTTCCCAAATGTTAAAACTTCGAAGCTGTTTAAATCGTAGATTAAACTCCCCTGTGATACGCCTAAAGATAGCATTATATGTTTATAGGACATCCATAAATCCAAAAAGCAGCCATTTCGGTTTTGAAACAGTTTTCAAAAACTCTTTTAAACTTAAAGGACTTAAAATTGTTGGTTGGGTATAAATCTATAACTTGCGTTGAAAAACTTTCCCGGAGGCAATGTAATAATCCTCGAGCCTACCTAATGTGGAACAAAAGTTTATGTCAAAACCGGCCAAAGATTCCACAAAAAATCTTCAAGATTTCCAACGGAAGAACCGGTCGCATTTTTTCAGATCCTTTTTCTGGAATTACTGATACTAATTCGTTTCATAATCATGCTGAAAATGCCTAAGGGGCTGTTCATAAACCACGTAGACCAAAATTTGGCCATCTCAGAACCCCCACTCTCCCCCCTCGTAGACTTTTGTCCATACAACATTTTTGTATGGAGCGTAGACTTTGGCCAGACCCCTCCTCTCCTCAAAAAGTGTACGTGCTTTATGAACGGCCCCTGAATATCTCAACTGGTAAACAGACAACCAACCAACATGTTGAAGGTGTATGGATTCGGTTCTAAGTCAGTTCAAGATCTTTTCATAGTAGGTATTTTCTTGTGACTTCCCTAAGCAGAGAGAAACTTCGTTGGGCAAAAAATGCATAAAGAGCAATTGTCAAGGAAAGCTATGAGTTGACACTTATAGCCGTTAAAGTGCTCATTGATCAATAAACTGAGAAAAAAATTGTATTGAGAATTACGCCAGAATCTTAAAAATTGTACAAAATCGAGCAACTCAACGATAACTATTAAGACTGATACCATAATAGTTGCTCGTACTAACCACGTAATTGACAAAGAAGATCCACGTATAAAGATCACTTAAGGACAAACGTCTTTAACTCCCGCTTCAACAGTGCATCAAAACTTCAGACGCACAAATCTCAAAATGCAATCTTCAAACAACAATGAATTTTATTATTTTGTTCTTGCTCACTTGTAATAAGCTGGTTGTGTTTACGAAGAGTTTTGTGCCCTCAAAATCGTGAGTAGGTGCCAAAATCGGCCATTGTGGCGGCCATTTTGGGATTCTAACAAGTCTGTCCTTAAACCAGCACTTTTCCAAAATAGACACAGTGAAGCATAAAATTGGTAAGAAAATCCACTGGAAGCAGACCAAACATTAAAACACAAACACATCAACTGCATCGTTGAATCCCCACAGACAGCCCCCATCCATAGTTGAACGAGGTCCGTCTAACTAAATCTTACGCAGACCTGTCGTGTTAATCAGCGCATAAAATTTTCCCCTTACCCCCGTCGCATCCACCGCTCTTGAACTTACTCCACGCCACCGCACCACTAACCGTCGTCGTCCGGACGGACGCACACTGCACGTCCACACCGGAGACGTGGTGGACCTGAACTTTTCCAGTCCCCCCTCGATGTTGGTTGGTCTTCCTAAAAAAAAGAAGTCAAACCACCTTCCAACCAACCAGCCAACCGCAAAAAGGCTTCATCGCTCGGCGCACACTGTCGATCGTCGTCTCCGTCGTCGTAGTCGTCGTCGCAACATTTCGTTAATTTTTTAAAAGTGCTCTTTCTCTTACATAATCACTCTGCGGGTCTGACGAGATTCATAAAATAACGCAATCCGCAACCACCAAGTCAGTGGGTTGGGGTTAGTGGGGGGAAATGGGCTTCCTTGGAGAATGTTAAATGCCAACAAACGGTTATTCAGATAATTTCTTCAAATTTGATAAAATACTGTTTGTTGGGTTACAAAACTTCATCTTAGTTCTTCTATCTATGAAAAGTTAGTTTCATAGATTTAATGAAGTTTGAATACTTTAATTTCAATTTCAAACTTGCCTTAATAGTCAATAAAACTTTTAAGTTATCTGCGATCACAGATCTCCTTTGAAACATACTGCGTTTCACTGGCGTTCTGCAGCATATTATAGTTTAATAATTGTAATTCAGTGTCTCTGTCTTCAAGAAATAAGTCCTCGCATATCTTGATCTAAAAAATGATACAATCCGCAATAAAATATTTTTTTAGAAACTCAAATATCATCAGTAATTTCACATGGAAACGGACATCATGAGCCATTTTACACTGATCCCCCTAGTTTCCACCGTGATCGGCGTGGTAACACAAGGGAACGGCGCAGTCAGTCAGCACAGCGCCGAGTGTAGTGCAGTGGCACAACTACCAGCCACCACTAGCACTGAAATTCAGCAACGATCGTGCTTCGGATCCGCACATCATGTCGGTGACGACGACGACGACTAGGACGGAAAGGCAAAGGCAGTGTCAGTAGCGCAGTGGAGCGGATTGATCATGCTCTGACACTGACTGTGGTAGCTGGTCTGGTCTGGTCGTCTACACTAAGTAGTAGATGGGGACACGGCCAAGGGGGCCTCTTCAAGAGCTCGTCGTAGTCGTCGTCGTCGTCGTCGTCGTCATCGTCGACCAAGTTAACTAGCTCTTGAAAAGCATGTGAGTCTACCACTGCGCTGCACTGATCGTTTCGAGTAGGGGTACGAACGGACGAAACTAGTTAGTGGTGCGCTTGGCAATAAATCTTGAGCCTATTGGTACATCTAACAACATACAGGTTCAATGGTGATCGGGCAAACGCAGCACAGTGATCGACACCGAAGAAAAATTGTTTCGGATGTTGGTGCGTTCCATTCACGAGACTAGTTGATTCCATTTTTTAATGTTACCGTCTCTCTTGAACCAAATTATCTAGGATGTCAACTTTTTGACATAACTATAACCTAAGGATGTAATCTTAAATTAATAGTTATTTATGTAACGAGTTGCAAAAAGTTGATTTTTTCAGCACGAGTCGTACATTTATCCAACAAGGCTTGCCGAGTTGGATAAATACGAAAAGTGCTGAAAAAAATCGAGTTTTGCAACGAGTTCCATACAAAATTTTATGCAATGATTTTTTCATAATGCAACCCATTTGAGTTGCATAATGTTCATAATGCAACTCAAATGAGTTGCATTATGAACATTATACAACTATTTTTCATTATGCAACTCATTTCAGTTGCATAATGAACCAGTTCGGAAAAATTGGCCATTATGATACCAAAATAAGTTACATAAAATGTAAATTATGATACTGAATTGCATAAAATATTTAGTATGTCGTGTGCCTTAAAATTAAAGAAAGTGAAGAATACCTTTTTCCAACGTTTCGGCGGAATATGTTTTGTTTTCTTTTTAGGATCCCTCAAAAAGCTGCTACAAGAATTTTGATTGCTACTGTTCTATTCGTGTGGCATTTACTTACTTGAAGTCTGATTGGGACCCGATAGCCTATTTCCTTTTTTAATATGTCTGTATAGAAACTGGAGCTTTATTTTTTATAAAACCCTTATTTAAAAAAAATTGGTTTGAAAAATTAAAAAAAAAAGTTTTTTTTGTAAAAATTAGAAATATTTTCCACCAGATACCTTGATTCTTCCTCTAAATGTGTATGAAAACCGATTTTGGATGTTTTTTCGTTATTTAATAAAAAAAACATTCAAAAACCAAAGCATGAGGAAATGCACCCAGTATCGTCTATAGATTGGGTTCGCTTTCGTAAGAGATAAAAAGGTGATATGTCAGTATCTGCATAATCCCAAGTTAATTTCAATTTAAACCAAATTATTTTCGACAGATTTCATTCTGGGAATACTTCTAACACATTGTTTGGGTATTTCCCAGCGTAATCCATTAAAAGAGCGTTGGACAAAGTGTGTCAAAGAGTGGGACATTTTAAGAGACTATTTAATTTTTATCGAATTTAAAACAAAATTATCGACGCAACTGTTAATCAAATTAAGGATTCTTAAAAAAAACTCTTGATTAGAAATGTTGCTCTCTGAATTTCTTCAGAAATTGCTGGTCTAGAAATTCCATCACACATTTCCCGAAGGATTCGTTTATGCAACCTTCCATAGATTTCTTTAGAAATTCCTCCATAGATTCCTTTAGAATTGAAATTTCTTTAGAAACTCTACCAGAGAGGTTTTAAAGAAGTTTTCCATGGATTTCTTGAGAAATTCGTCCAAGGATTCATCCTTAATTTTATCCAAGTATTCCACTACAAAACCTTGCAGAGATTCATGAAGATCTTCCTTTAAGGTTTCTTTCAAAAAAAAAATCAGTGATTCATTCGAAAATTTTCTTCTGAGATTCTTCATTTCTTTAGAAATTTCTGGAGAAATTTCTGGAGAAATTTGTTTAGAAATCTTCAATGAGCTGCCTCAAAAATTCCTCCAAGAATATGTTTTGATTTTTTAAAGAATTTCTTCAGAAATTCTTCCAATAACTTATTTAAAAATGTTTCCTTACAAGTTTCTTCTGATGTTTCTCAAAAAAAATATCTAAAGGTTCTTTCTGAAGCCCTCCAGGTGAAGGAATTTATCACCTATAACTCCAAGAATATCTTCAGATAATTATGGAATTATTTCAGGAATACCTCTTTTTTTTTAAGTTTATCTCTAGGGATTTCATGAAGTCCACCAATTTAAAAAAAAAAACAACCTTCAAATAGATCTTCAACAATTTCTCTCATGTTGTCTTCTTGTGTAAATTTTCAGTGATTTTGATCAGAAATATATCCGTGAATTTCTTCCTACAGGAATTATTTAAAGGATTCTCAGAAAGTTATCTTCATAATTTTGAAGATATTTTTTGTCGTGTTTCCCATTTTTACATGAATGCTTTTCTTTTATTTGGAATACTTTCACGAATTTCAACAGGAATACCACATTGAACTATTTATTCCGGAAATCTTCCAAGATTTTTTTATGGAATACGTAAAAGCATTTCTGTAGCAATCCCTCCAGTTATTTCTCTAAGAATATCTTGAAGATTTTTCCAAGAATACGTTCAAGGATTTTTTTTCAGGAAAAAACTAATCAGAGATTTTACAATTTTTTGTAGAGGTTTATTCACGAACGTGCGACTGGAATTTTCAAGAACAAATTCAAGAATTCGCCAAGCAAGTTTTTTCTGGAATTTCTAAGGGGCTTCAATTGATTGAATACATTTAGTGATTTCATCATAAATGCCTGTAGGGATTTCTTTAAAAGTACGCAGAAGATTTCTCTAGAAATACATCAAGGAATTTCTCCTGCGAATTTTGCGTTGCTTCAGGGATATCTGAAGGATCTGTGGTATAAATAATCTTAAGAATTTCTTCTCGGATGCATGCATGTACAATACTTTCAAGAATTATTTCAGGAACAGTGTTAAAATATTTTCTCTTTAAATTTCTTCAGAATGACGAATAGTTTTCTCCACGAAAATATGCAAGAAATAAATTGTTGTAGGATGAATTTCCAGCGTAATTATAGGAAAAAGCTTCTTGGATGATTTTCATTTTTTCGAAAAATGTAGGACATTTCCGACAAAATTCTCATAATGATAATTTACACAAGTCTGAGTAAATCCGTTTGGGTATTTTTCAAGGTAACAAAGAGAAAACAAACT
The DNA here is from genome assembly GCF_035046485.1 of Aedes albopictus. Taxonomy (NCBI): domain Eukaryota; kingdom Metazoa; phylum Arthropoda; class Insecta; order Diptera; family Culicidae; genus Aedes; species Aedes albopictus. The sequence continues at coordinate 392,028,641 of NC_085137.1, forward strand.
AATGCGGACTTTCAAAACTATTATGATTCCAATTTCATGTTTATTATCAAGAAAAATCAATCCTGGGTAAGGGATAAACCATCCGCCCAGGAAGCGAACGTGCGACAAACAGCGCCACGGGCCACGGCACTCTGAAGTATGGCACGAAATAAACCATTAAGGAATGTTCGAACGAATTATTGCAGAAATTGTTGAAAGAATCTCTAGAGGACTTCGCGAACGAATTCCAGGAAGAACTCCGGTAGAAATCCCTGCAAAATTATCCTAAAGAATGCATAGTGGCATTACTAAAAGAAATCATGAAGTGTATTCTAAAATCTAAAAATTTTGTGTCAGCCTTAACGAGATTTTTAGCCCTGGGCGAGTTCATCTCGGGACCCACGCATTACTTCCCTTCCGAAGGAAGAACCCACATTTTGCGAGTTTGTCGGGAGTGGGAATCGATCCCAGGTCCTCGGCGTGACAATCACGTGCTTTAACCATCACACCAGATCCGCTCCCGTTATCTAAAAATTTATATGTTTCAAACAAAAAAAAATAAATTAAAATCGTGTAACTATTTAAAGTCATTTTTTTTTAATTTTTGGTTTAAAAAAAATTGATTTTTAGGACCATCCTATATTATAATTGGTCACCCTAATGACGAAACAAAATATATGAGTCTGATTATTTTTGATATACTACAAACTCACCCAATATTATAAAATTCGGAGTTTCATTACATTGATTTTCTATGGAATGGCTGAAATAACATTACTCAGTAAAACTTAAGGGCAATTCCTCAATTTGAAGTATCAGCTCATAGCTATGTGATTTCTTCAGCATCTTCACCAGTGATTCCTACTGAGATCTCATAATAAATCATTCAAGAAAATCTGGCATGGATTTCATTTAGAAACTTGTCTAGAAATTCTTCCAAAAATTTCTCGATGGATTCGTTTACTCAACCTTCCATTGGCTTTTTAAATAAATTACTACATGCAATCCTTTAGAGGAAGTTTTCCAAAGATTTCATCAGAATTTAGTCAAATGAATCATCCTGAAACTTCTTCATGTATTTCATTACTAAATATTTCACCGATTCTTTAAGAGTTTCCTCCAGGGATTCTTTCAAAAAAATTTCAGAGATTTATTCGAAAACTTTCTCTCAGGGTTCCTGTAAAAATTTCTTCAGAAGTTCCCTTAGGAATTTCTGGAGATATTCTTTTAGAAAACCTTCAATGGGTTGTTTCATAAATTCCTTCAAGAATTTCGTTCAAAATTTCTCTATGAATTTTTTTATATAATTTCTCTAAAAATTTGTTTGGAAGTTTCTTCACAAATTCATCCAAATTTTTTCAAAAAATCTCTAAGGATTCATTTAGAAACCCCTCTAGAGATTCTTTAAATTATTCACCGAAAATCTTCAAGAGGTACTTTGAGAAGGGGCTTCTATGCAAATTCCTCCTTTGGAAGTTCCTCTAGTGATTCCTGAAAAAAATCTTCAGAGATTCTTTCATTTTATGGGGATTCCTTTCAAAGTTCCTATAGGGATTCCATCTACAAATTTCACCTAGAACTCTAAGAAAATATTTTACGATTCCGAAATTGCGGAATGGTAACCTTCAGGAAATTCTCTAGGGATTGCAATCCGTAAATTTCCCATGGATTCCATCAAAAATTTCTTCTGAGATCCCTGCTCAGTATTCCTCTAGGATACATTTCACTGCACTGATTTTCTCAGACAATCATCTATAAGATGCATGAAATCATTTCTTAAGATTCGGAGAATTTTATACGAACTCCTTCAGAAATTACTAAAAGAATTCGTTCAATGATTTTTTTTACAAATTCATCCAGTTGTTACATAAGAAATTCTTCTTGGGTTCTTTTACAAATTCCTCCAAAGATTTCTGAAGAAAGTCCTTAATGCGTTACATCAAAAATTTCTCCAGGGACTCGTTCTGAAAATATTATACGAGTCCGTTTAGAAATCTTCCAGAGATTCCTTCGCAGATTTCTTCAGATTTTTTTAGACTTTTTTTTCAAAGTATTTTTAGGAAATTTCCTCTAGCGGTTTCGTCATAACTTCTTCCAACTCTGTAGGGCTTCTATTGGAAAGTCCAGAAGGAATGTATCCAGTAATTTCTTCAAATAATCTTGCAGTTCTATTTTCACGCAATAGATGCGTCAGCGCCCTAATTAGAATCGTGTAAAGAAACGCATTACTTGGAGAAATGCAGAGGATGGCAGGAGAGAGGAAGGGCGACTGTGCCTAGAATCATTTTCACTAGTATTTAATTCATACAAACTTCTTGCTAAGAGCAAAAATCTGCGATTACTTAATAAAGCATTTTTCAGGGGCCATTCCTCAGGCCAGAGGAATTTGTCCAGAGATTCATTTAGAAATTCCTGAAGGGACTTCTCCAGGAATTATGCCTTCGTGAATTCCTCCATGGACGTCTTGCGGGGTTCCGATAGTGATTGTTTCATTGCTTGTTCCGAGAAATGCTTCAGAAATTCCTCCCACGATTACTTCAGATTTTTTACAGATACTTCTGCAAGGATACATCGTCCAATGCCTCCAAGAACTTACCCATAGCTTCCTTCAGTGACTCCGTTATGGATTCCTCATGAGATTCCTTCAAGTATCCCTCTAGGGATTTCACCGCACATTCATCCGGGAATTTGTCCGGAGATATCTAAAGATGTTCCTCCAGTGGTTGTTCCAATGCTTTGTTCGAGAATTCCTTCAGGAATTTCACTGGAGATCGTTTTAGGTACTTCTTCAAGTATTCCCACAGAGGATTTCTACATATATCAATTCCGCTAGAGTTTGCTCAAATAATTCCATGTGAAATTATTCAATGTATTGCTTCAGGAATTTCTTCCGGGAATGCAATTTTATCAGAGCGTATTCAATAGTTAATCCTTAAATTCCTTGTAAATTTTGTACAAACAATCCTTCAGAAGTCCATCCAGGGATTTCTTCAATAATTCGTCCAGAAATTACTGCAGACATGGATTCTTGTATAAATTCTTCGAGGAATTCCACGTGATAGCTCTCCTGAGATTTCTTAAGAAATTCCCCATGGGATTGCTTCCAGAATTCATCATTGGAGCTTTCAGGAATTCTTCTAGGTATTCCGCCAAGAATTCCTGCAGGATGAATCGGGAATTACTTCGTTTTTTTCACGAAATGCAGGGATTGCTTAAAAAACTCCTCCAAGGATTCCTCCAGGAACTCTTCTTGGGATTCCTGCAGGAATTCCTATTAAAATTCTTTCAGGAACTCCTTCAGGTAATAATCTAAGACTTCCTACAGGAACTGTTAATGGATTCCCATAGGAATTCCTCATGAGATTGCATCTGAAGTTCCTCCAAAAGTTTCTTCAGGAATTCCTCCGGGGATTCCTACAGGAATTGCAACTGGGATTTTTCCCGGAGTTCCTCCACGAACTCATCTTAAGATTCCTTCAGGATTTCTCTAAGAATTCCATCTGCGATTTCTTCAGTACTTTCTCCTGGGATTTCTTCAGAAACTCCTCTTGGGATTTCCGCAGGAATTATTCCTGGGATTGCTCCAGGAATTCCATCAGGAATTTTTCCAGGGACTCCTCCAGGAATTCCTTCAAGAATTCTTACAGGAGTTACTTTAGGAATTCCTTCAGAAATTCCTTCAGTTATCTCCAGGAAATCTTCAAGAAATTCCTTTCGAAACTCCTCCTGGAACTCCTCCCAGAATTCTATCACGAATAAATCCAGAGATTACCCCAGGAATTTCTTCAGGAACTCTTCCAAGTGTTTCTACAGGAATTGATCCTGGAATTCCTCCAGGAATTCTTACAGAAATTCCTACAGCAATTTCTCCAGGAATTTCTCTAGAACATCCCCCAGGGATTCCTAGAGAAATTCTTCCAGGAATTTCTCCAGGAATCCTTTCAGAATTTATCTTGGAATTTCTCCTCCAGCGATTCTTCCATTGATTCCTCGAGGGATTCCTCTGGGAATACCCCAGGGAATTTTCCTGGAGTTCCTTCAGAAATTCATCCAGGAATTCCTCCAAAGAATTGCTTCAGGTATCCCACTAGAAATTCCTCCAGGATTCCTCAAGGAAATCTCCCAGAAATTTCTCAAGGAAGTTTTAAAGGGAATTTCTTCAGAACTTTCTCGAGGGATTCCTCCAAGAATTCCTACAGAGATTTCTCCTGGAATTCCTCACGAATTTACCCAGAGATTCCTCCAGAAATTCTTTCAGGGATCGCTCCAGGAATTCATCCACGAATTCCTTCTGGGATTTCTCCAAGAATTCCTCCAAGAATGTCCCAGGACTTCCCCTAGGGATTCCTCCAGGGGCTCCCCCAGGAATTTGTACAGGCATTCCTGCAGAAATTCCTTCTGGAATGGCTTCAAAAAATAGTCTGGGAGTTCATCCAGGAATTCCTCTTGCCTCTTGGGATTGCTCCAGCAATTCTTCCAGGAATGTATCCAGGGACTCCTCCATGAATTCTCTCAGGGATCGATCCAGTAATTCATCCACGAATTCCTCCAGGAATTACTCCAATGATTCTTTTAGAAAATCATCCAGAGGTTTCTCCAGGAAGTTGTCTAGGCATTCTCCAAGTAAAAAAGTAGTCTAAGTCAAAATTCACAATTGAAAAGAAATTGATAAAAAAAAATCCAAGCATTCTCCCAGAGATTCCATTAGGCAATTTCTCCAAGAATTCTTTAAGGGATGTCTCCAGGAGCTCCTGTAGAAATTCCTCCAGGCATTTCTCCACAAATTTCGCTAGGAATTCTTCCAAGAATTCCTCAAGAGATTTTTTAAAACATTTCTCCAGGGATTCCCTCTGAAGCTCCGCTAGGAATTCCTCTTAGGGTTGTAAGGGGTTTGAGGTACTTTTCAAAGTATTTCAGAGTCATTTAACCCTTTGGAACTGGACTGTTTTGCCGCTGCTGTAGCAACCTCGCTGGAGTCGAACACGTTTGTTCGGCTCGGTTTCATCTCCGGGGTCAAATTGACCCCTCCGTCTCCAAAAGGTTAAGAGAGTCTCAAAATGTTTCAGGAACATTTAAAGGGCGTTACAAGAGGTTTTAGGGGCATTTGATAACATTTCAAGGGATTTTCAAGGGGTTTTCAGATGCGTTTCAGCGGGTTTATGAACCCTAATAAAGGCGTCCAAAGGGGTTTCAGAGGCATTTCAAATTGATTATATTGAATTCGAGGGCGTTCAGTTTCAGGGGCGTTCCGATGCATTTCAGGTAAGGGTTGTATCAGGGGGTTTCAAGAACACCTTCAAATTAAAGGATAGTTCAGTGGCGTTTTGAAAGATATTGTGGAGGGGTTCTCTAAAAATAGTTTCATATGATCCTGAAATGCCTCCAAGATTTCCCTGAAACCTCCTCGAACCCCATGTAACGTACCTGAGAGGATCTGAAACCCCCGAAAACTCCTCTGTAACGCTTCCGTAACACCTCTGAATCCCGCCGAAATACTCTGAAACGTCCGGAAATCTCTCCAAAATCCTCCATTAAACCCCTCGGACCCTATGTAACGTACCTCAGATTCTCCGAAACCCCTAAAAACACCTCCGCAACGTCTCTGAAACCAGTCTAAAATGTTCTGAAACTTCCAGAAATGCCTCGGAAATCCCCTTAAGACCCACTTGGACCCCTTGTTAGGCTCGCGAGAACTTCAGAAAAAAAGTACCTGTATCGCCTAAGAAAACCGTCGAAAATCCTGAAAACCTCTGTTACACCCCTGAGACCCTCAGAAACCCCCGTAAACACCTACGTAACGCCTGAGTCACACCTCTGAAACTCGCCAAAAATCATCTGAAGCTGCCTGAATTCCTTCAAAATCCCGCAAAAAACCCCTCGGAGCCCATGTAACGCACCTGAGACCGTTTCGATACTCCCCGGAAATACCCGCGAAGCCCCTCGGTGCAACGCCTCTTACAACTCCCATGAAATCCCTCTGAAGTCCCGCGTGGCTCCCTTTAAATCTCCAGATCACTTGTCCTTCTTAAACTTTTTTGCCATCTTCAAATCCATTTAGGTAATGAACTGAATCCATTTAGGTAAAAACTCTATTTAGGCAGTCCCGACTCGTTACCTAAATGGAGGTTTTGGTGTACTAATGTATGTTGGGAATAGGGAGAAGGAAAAAGTACCCAGACAACCAATTTACACGTATAATGAAGTTTATGTTCATGTTATTCGTACTTTTATGCGGTAAAGTTACATCGCAAAAGATGCAGTAAAAGTGCCTTATGCGTACAAAAGTGGAGGCGCTATACGTGCTTTGACGGAAAATAATAACGCTATACGACTTGAAACGATATCTTATGCGATGCACGGTGTGCACTATTGCGACGTAATATATCATCTTATGCGACTTAATAATATTAAAAAAAAAAACAATTCTTGTCACCTCAGTATTGAACTAAGAACCTTTGGATTTTCGAGCCACACTTCACACTGAACACCAAACACTACTTATGAATCACATTGATTAAATGACCTTCTAACTCACCTCAGTGTTGGAATGCACTTGGTTTCCGTGCGCTATCTAGAGCTCAAAATGACAAAACGTGATGTCCCGCAAAGTTATCACTACGTCTCTCTTCCTAGCACCACCCATTATAAATTGTCAGGTCATTAAAACAGAAATGATGACTTTATAACTTATTTTGTAACCATAGTTTTGACTGTTAACTTTCTTGTAGCTTTTTGGCACTCCAACAGCACCACTTTCATTGTTATCACATATCACATCGCAATATACCAACGTTAACGATTCTAGCTTATGCGAGTTTGTATGCACATTTTAACGAGTTTATTTTTACTTTTATGCGATTTAGTTTGTACGCCAATTCTCTGACATAATAAGAAAAGTACCAAGCGAAATCGTATAATCATCGCAGTGCGCAATTATGCGAATTCAATTGACACTTTGCGAGTCCGCTCGAACTCTTTTGCGAATAACCCAGCCAGCAATTTGGTTGCTATATCTAAATTGCAACTGAAATAGTCACACATATATAGCACCAAAGAAATCGTATTCAATGCACGAAACAGGCATATACATACTAAAGTGGAGGCCATATCGAAACATATATACGATTACTGCGATTTCATCCAACATAATTTACGATTTCTCGAAAAATTTCTACGATTTCGCCGATTTTATCCGTCTAAATATACGATTATGCATGATCTTATTACGATTAAGAGTACCAATATACGACTCAAGATTTTCAAAAAAAACAACAATTGGCGTTCAGTGAGAATCGAACTTAGGTCCTTTAATTGAGAACTGCGTGTCATCTTTATTGGCTATATTGCCAAGTTGAAAATAGAGAGTTCAAAGTGAATGGCATGAAACGAATAAAAATTAGCACGACACGGTGCGAGACTTGTGGTGAGAGCGTTGTGGTGCCGTGCAAGAGGCCCGGAATTCACATCGTTTTTGGAATCTATGCATCACATCTGCTAGTATGAAAACCTATATATTTGGTTGAAATTATTGCTGCCATGGTTGGAATGTGTCGACAACTACAAAAATATAAATTTGTGATAAATACCTTTCTTTATTTTCTCCATCATACAAATATGTAAACAAACCCATTTACGATTTTCGAGATTATTTTTTTTTATCTGTATTAACGTGATTTTTAGCCCTAGGCTAGTTCATCTCGGGACCCACGCTTTACTTCCCTTCCGAAGGAAGAACTCACATTTTGCGAGTTTTGTCGGGAGTGGGATTCGATCCCAGGTCCTCGGCGTGATAGTCAAGTGTTCAAACCATCACACCAGGTCCGCTCCACGATTCGAGATTATGATTCGACTATTAAAAGTGCAGTAACAGTCATATGCGACTGTAAAAATGAATATACGATTTCTACGATTTCGTTCACTTCGTATACGACGCAAGTGTGACGCAAACGATCAATATACAACATTGTTATAGTTGTATACGATTTCACCGATTTTCATCATACCTTTAGGTAGCAAGCTCGATTTAGCAGATTCATATACGAATTGAAGCGACGATTTCCACGACTCAAAGAAATCATATATACGATGCTAGCGAACTTGCAGCTTGACACTAAGGATGTATGTTTTTTCACGATTCTATCCGATTTTGTGCGATCCTACCGATAGTATCTCGCACCTTTTATGATCGAAGATGACTATATGAAACAAAATCGCATTTGAAATTTAATTTGGCATGAAATGCGATTTTACGCAATCATTGTCAACAAATATACATATTATTATACAATTCTGATTCAATATATGAAAATACATATACGATTTTTTCTACACAATGATTTACGATATGTGGTTGGCTGGGCAATTTCTTTTCTGGATTTTTTTGCAGGGCTGCAATTGATTGAATACATTAAGTGATTTCATCATAAATGGCTGTAGGGATTTCTTTAAAAGTACGCAGAAGATTTCTCTGGAAATTCATCAAGGAATTTCTCCTGCGATTTTTGCATTGCTTCAGGGATATCTGAAGAATATGTGGCATAAATAATCTTAAGAATTTCTTCTCGGATGTATGCAATAAAATCTTCTGGTGTACAATACTTTCAAGAATTATTTCAGGAACAATGTTAAAATATTTTCTCTATAAATTTCTTCAGAATGACGAATGGTTATCTCCACGAAAATATGCAAAAAATAAATTGTAGTAGGATGAATTTTTATTGTAATTATAGGAAAAAACTTCGTGAATATCATGGCCGATTTTCATTTTTCTTGTAAAATGTAGGACATTTCTGACAAAATTCGCATAATGATAATTTACACAAGTCTGAGTAAATCCGTTTGGGCATTTTTCATGGCAACAAAGAGAAAAACAAACTTATGCGGACATTCAAAGCTATTATGACTCCAATTTCATGTTTATGATCCAGGAAAATCAATCCTGGGTAAGGGATAAACCATCCGCCCATGAAGCGAACATACGACAAACTGCCCCACGGGTCACGGCACTCTGAAGTATGGCACGATGTACACCCTTAAGGAATGTTCGAACGAATGACTGCAGAAATTCTTAAAAGAATCTCTGGAGGACTTCGCGAACGAATTCCAGGAAGAGCTCCGGTAGAAATCCCTGCAAAATTATCCTAAAGAATGTATAGTGGTATTACTAAAAGATATCATAAAGTACCGTCGATGGGGGTGCCAATGGGTCTGGGGGGTCAGATTGGGTCAAAACGGAGAAACATAGAATTTGAAATAGCTCATCAACTATGGCTAATTTATATTGAAAACTTTACATTATTTTAAAGAGGAGATGGTTTTACACGTCGGGATGCAGAAAAAGATGTTTAGCAATAATCGTTTTTTGTTCAAATTGTGCCTAAACTTATATGATGAAACTACTAGTAAATCACACTGTAAAAATTTCTCCTTCGCAATGTTTCACACAAGCACCTAACCATAGATTTTCTAATAAGTGGATAGCTGTAGGTATTACCTGGTTGATGCAACGAAAAAAGTGGGCTGTCAATGAACTTTTTATATAAAAATTCAATATTTTCGACCCTATGTCTAAATATTAAAAATGGGGGTGAGATTGGGTCAATCAAGTTATCGAGTGCACATAACTTTAACTAAAAATTCAACCTGTTATCCAGTCCCCATTTGATGTTAGAGTGGTGCCATGTTTACCGTATCTTCATAAAAGTACGTTTTTTTCGAAAATTTGTCGCAGAAGTGTCAAGCGAGTGTAGTGTGTTCATACGTTTAGTGTCTAAAAGCATTTATAACAATAAACATGGACATGGACACCTCCTTCAATCATCATCTAACGTTTAGTGTACATACTGCAATATCGTAAGCTCACAAAATAGACTTAAAAACGCTCTTCTTCTCCACTCATTTTTTAAATTTAAAGGAAATATCCTGAAACTACCAGACAGTAGTGGGATTTAGGAAATACAGGGGCTATAAAACCGGTGACATAGTACAATGTCGGAAAGTGAATGAACGTCAAATTTTGGTTTGCGAAGTTAAAAAATATAACCATAACTGGTTCAGGGTTCCTATCATTGGCACACGCTGTAATCAATACTAAAAGTAGTTTTGGCTTCGTTTCTATATTTTTCCTGTAAAGTATGGAAACTAAGCTGTCTTTTAACTTATTGATGACATTCGTTAGTCTTCTCGTTATTTTTGTATAAATAGCTTTCCTTAAGTAGTGCCATAATTGGTACACTTACCCCACACTATCTTTCAAACAAAAAAAATAAATCTTGTAACTATTTTAAGTCATATTTTTTTTTTTTTTTGGTTTAAAAAAATTGATTTTTAGAACTATCCTATATTATAATTAGTCACCCTAAGGCCGTTACAAAAATTTATTTCACTTCTTGTCCCACCACTCTTTGGCCGGTCGAGTGGGGGGGGGTTGTAAAAATAATAAAATATTTAATCTGAAAAGTATTGAAAACTCATCGGATTTGTTCAAGAACTTTTAGCGAGACCCGATATTTTGAAAAATATTTTTTTTATCTGCCCCCTCAAAATTCATAATCCGTTAAAAAAATTTGGAAGGGGGGGACAAAAAGTCAAAATTAAATTTGTATCCGCCTAATGACGAAAGAAAAAAAAAATATGAGTGTGATTATTTTTGATATACTACAAATTCACCAAATATTTTAAAATTCGGAGCTTCATTACAATGATTTTTTTAGGAATGGCTGATTGATATTACCCAGTAAAACTTAAGGGCCATTCCTCAATTTGAAGTATCAGCTCATGGCTATGTGACTTCTTCAGCATCTTCACAAGTGATTCCTACTAAGACCTCATAATAAATCATTCAAGAAAATCTGGCATGGATTTCCTTTAGAAACTTGTCTAGAAATTCTTTCAAAAATTTCTCGTTGGCTTCGTTTATTCAACTTTCCATAGTTTTTTTAAATAAATTACTACATGCAGTCCTTTAGAGTCTTTAAGGAAGTTTTCACAAGATTTCATCAGAATCTAGTCAAATGAATCATCCTGAAACTTCTTCAAGTATTTCACCAATTCTTTAAGAGTTTCCTCCACGAATTCTTAAAAAAAAAATCAGCGATTCATTCGAAAACTTTCTCCCAGGATTCCTGCAAAAATTTCTCCCAGGATTCCTGCAAAAATTTCTTCAGAAGTTCCGCTAGAAATTTCTGGAGATGTTCTTCTAAAAAACCTTCGATGGGTCTTTTATAAATTCCTTCAAGAATTTCTTTCAAAATTTCTCTATGATTTTTTTAGAAAATTTCTTCATAAATTTGTTTGGAAGTTTCTTCACAAATTCCTCGAGATTTTTTTAAAAAAACATCTCTAAGCATTCATTTAGAAAACCCCCTAGAGATTCTTTCAATTATTTACTGAAAATCTTCAAGAGCTACCTTGAGAAGAGGCTCTAGTTCTTCTAGTGATTCCTGAAAAAAAAAATCTTCAGGGATTTTATAGGGATTCCTTTCAAAGTTCCTATAGGGATTCCTCCAGAAATTACTCTAGGGGCTCATCTAGAAATTTCTCCCAGAGCTCTAAGAAAATATTTTATGATTCCGAAATTGCGGAATGGTTACCTTCAGGAAATTCTCTAGGGGTTGCAATCCATAAATGTCCCACGGATTCCTTCAAAATTTTCCTCTGAGATCCCTGCTCAGTATTCCTCTAGGGTACATTCATTTAGAAATTCCTCAAGGAATTCCTTCTTTATAAATTCCTCCAAAGATATCTGAAGAAAATCTTTAATGGGTACCATCAAAAATTTCTCCAGGGATTCGTTCTGAACATATTGTACAAGTCCGTTTAGAAAATCTTCCAGAGATTCCTTCGTAGATTTCTTCAGTTTTTTAGATTTTTTTCGAAGGATTTTTAAGGAAATTCCGCCAGCGGTTTCTTCCGAAATTCTTCCAAATCTGCAGAACTTCTATTGAAAATTCTCGAAGGAATGTCACCAGCAATTTCTCAAGAGATTCTTGCAGTTCTATTTTCACGCTATAAATGCGTCCGTGTAAAAAATCGCGTAACTTGAAGAAACCCAGGGAGAGACAGCAGGGCCAGATCTAAGGGGGGGGGGGGGGGGCGGTGGGGCCAGGGCCCCGGGCCCCCACATTTTAGGGGCCCCCAAAAAACCGTTTATGCTTGCTCAACAATAGCTTTATTGTTCAAAAACAAAGAAAACCTTTTTTGCTAGTCACATTTGTACCTTCGAGGGACCTCCACATTCGTTCCGGCCCCGGGCCCCCGCAATCCTTAATCCGGGCCTGGGAGTGCTTTGTACAAGGATTCCTTCAGGAATTTATTCAGGGATTCCCAAAGGAATTTCACCAGCGATCCTTTTAGGTACATCTTCAAGTATTCCCTCAGGAGATTTCTTCAGGGATTTGTACATAAAAATTCCTTCAAGAATTTCGCTAGAGATTGCTCCAATTATTCTATCTGAAATTATTCGAAGTATTGTGGCAGAAATTTCTTCCAGAAATTGAATTTCACCAGATGTTTTTCAAAAAAATAACCCTGAAATTTCTTGAAAATGTTGTGCAAACAAACCTTTAGAAGTCCATCCAGACATGGATTCCTACCTAAATTATTCCAGGAATTCGTCGTGAAAGCTCTCTTGGGATATCCTAAGGAACTCCTCATTGGGTTTTTCAGGAATTCTTCCAGATTTTCCGTCAAGAATTCCTACGGGATGAATCGGAAAATACTTCTTTCAGGAATTTTTATTTTAAAAATTCGGGGATTGTTTTTAAAATTCCTTCAAGGATTCCTCCAGAATTCTTCTTGGCATTTCTTCAGGAATTCCTACTGGAATTCTTTCAGGATCTTCTCCAGCAATTAATCCAAGACTTTCTCCTGGAACTGTGTAGGGATTCCCTTAGGAGTTCCTTAAGGATTGCCTCCGGAGTTCTTCCAGCGGTTTCTTCAGGAACTGCTACAGGGATTTTTCCCGGAGTTCCTCCATGACCTCTTTTTGAGATTACACCAGCATTTCTCCAAGAATTCCATCTGCGATTTCTTCAGTACTTTCTTCTCCTGAGATTTCTTCTTAAACTCCTCCTGGGATTTCCTCAGGAATTCCTCTTGTGATTTATTTAAAAAAAATGTTTTTGGGTTCCTTCAGTAATTTCTCAATGGATGCTTCCAGAAATTCCACTAGGGATTCATCTAGGAATTCCTCTAGGAACTCCTCCAAAACTTCCTTCGAGAATTCCTGCAGAAATTACTCTAGGAAATCCTTCAGAAATTCAACCAGTAATTCACCAAGAATTCCTTCAGGAATTTCTCCAAGAATTTTTCCAGGAAATTCTTGGAAAATTCCTTCAGAAGCTCCACCTGGAACTCGTCTCGGAATTCTTCCAGGGATTTCTTCAAGAAATCCTCCAGAGATTCCTCTACGAGTTTAACCAAAAAATCCTCCAGACACTAGCCCAGGTATTTCTCCAGGAATTGATCCAGGAATTCCTCCAGTAATTCTTACAGATATTCCTACAGCAATTCCATCAGGAATTTCTCCAGGAAATCATCCAATGGTTTCTTCAGAAATTCTTCCGGGAATTATTTCTGGAATTTATCTTTCAATTTCTCCTCCAGCGATTCCTTTGAGAACTCTCATAGGGATTTCGCCTGGGGTTCCTTCTAGGGATTCCTCTTGGAATTCCTCTATGAATTCCTCGAGGAATACCTTCAAAGAATTGCTTCAGGTATCCCACTAGAAATTCCTTCAGGATTCCTCCAGGAAATCCCCCAGAAATTGCTCAAGGAATTTTCAAGGGGGTTTCTTCAGAACTTTCTCGAGCGATTTCTCCAAAAATTCCTATAGAAATTTCTCCTGAAAATCTAAACGATTTTATCCAGAGATTCCTCCAGAAATTCTTCCAGGAATTCATCCACGAATTCCTCCAGGGATTCCTCCAAGAATTCCTCCAAGGATGTCTCAGGAGTTCCTCTAGGGATTCCTCCAGGGGCTCCCCCAGGAATTCTTCCAGGGATTCCACCAGGAATTTGTCCAGGCATTCCTGCAGAAATTCCTTCTGGAATGGCTTCTAAAAATAATCTTGGAGTTCATCCAGGAATTCCTCCAGGGATTTTTCCAGGTATGCCTCTTGGGATTGCTCCTGAAATTCTTCCATGATTATAATTGTGGGAAGAATTAGTAAGTTAAAATTAAAATAAACAGAAATGAAAAAAAAATATTATTTTCTTTTCTGATCCATTGTACACTGCAAGATGCATTTAAACGAAAATGAAATTTTAATCAACCCTGCAAGCATCATCGTAATGCATTTCGAAGGTACATGGGCAGCCGCATCCAATGGATAAAGTCGGACACGACTGCCTTTTGTTTCTTTTTTGCCTACTTTACTCGTTCAGCCAAAAGTGGATCCTCGTCCTGCGAGGGTTTTTGGGGTCCTCAGCTCGGCAAGACACAAGCCGCCATCCTCCCATAAGGTACCCACACCACACGCGGTTGATTCCGCGAAGGAAAAGGTTGCGATGAAGTTGAACCAGCGAAAAAAAATCGTCTGGGCCAAAAAGAGGCAAACCGGCCGCCCGCCGCCCCGGACCAACATAATTCGATTCGATGCAGATTCGGTGCAGTTCCACACGACCGAATGTCGTCGTCGTCGTAACGGATTCGAACGGCGTTGGCTGGGCTGCTGGGGAGTCAACATTCAATTATTATTGGTTGACCCAAAAACAGAGTGTGCTGCTTGGGGATCTTGGAGATGGAGCTCCACCGATTGTCGATTCGATGAGGATTGGGGATGGCATACACCTCCTTCAATAAAAGGACCCGGTTGAAGTCGGAAGGGTGCGGTAAGGTGGAGAAAGAAATAAGCCCCCGAAAAGGTGGAATACGAAACTGAAATGAATAACTTTAGCCCAAAGTGGTCATAACACTAGTTTACAGCATTTTTGAACTCGGTAAGCTGATGATCATTTTTGGTGTAGAATCATGCCCTGAGTTCGAAAACGCGAAAGAAAAAAATTACAGTAGAGCGGAAATTTTTTCGACTTTCCTTACAAGGTTGATGATTTGAAATCGATTTTTGTTCTATTTTTAAGCAAAGTCGCTCAATTTAAACATCTCATTCTCCGTAATCCGTAATCCGATTGAGCTGAAATTTTTACTGTAACTCGCCTACATATGATATGTCAAATAAACGTCGAGAAAGAATTTTTAAGTTGGTTTTTTCTTATTGAAAAAAATACATTTCTTCAAAAAATTTTGAGAATTTTGCTAAAATTTAAGTAGATCGTCCTTAAAACTCGCCAATGTCTTCAATTTCATCAATCTGACGCAAAACCTGTATTCAGATGATCGAATGGTATTGTATTCAGCTTTTAATTTATGGAAAAAGATTTAAAATTGGTTGAACAAAACGCAATATATTTGAATTTTAGTAAATTCTATATTTTGAAAAGTTGCAAAACTCGATATTGTGCTAAAACTCAAAAACTGTTCTACTTAAATTTTTTTGAAGGTCGGTTTCGAAATCAGCACTAAATTTTGCTTCAAAAATTTTGGTCGTTGACAGAAGTTCACGACTTTCATTTTATTTTGTAAACTTGTGTAATCAACCGACGACGTATGGCAGAAATGTCAGGTCTCTCCTTATCATGCTTGTGCTACGGATGGCGTTCGCGTTGCAGGAGCAGTTGCCGCAGAATTGCGTAATCAATTGAAGTTTCGGTTTTCATCGAAACTAGTTATTAAGAGCGAGGGGTATACTTATTTCTTTTTGAACATTCCATTTTATTAAGTTCCTTTGGATCAGCGATCTTGTTGAATTTTTAATGCGTAGGTATTTTTGGATCATAAAATAGATCATAGCACCCATCGAGGATCAGTCGATGATGCATCCTCCCAAGGAACACAAATCAGCACCCAAAATTGTGTCTTTTCGGTTTCGTTTCAACTTACGGAACGGTCTACTTCTTGTCGTAGTACCCAGCCAGACGGACGACGTGTCCCTTCTCAAAATCGTGCAAAGAGAAAGTCCGACGGCGGCGGCGCACGGCTTGTGTAATCCGACAAAACGAATCCGTGCGACTGACTGAGAACGCGCGCGCGCGATCGCGGATTCGCGAACACGATGCCATGGGTAGAGGTAGGTAGGTACCCACGATTGCATACAATTTGAAGGATTCACTGGAAAAAGGGATCACCGTCGCATTTTTTGTTTTATCGTTTCGCCGTAAAATTGGCGCTACTTTCTAGACCCGTTAGGCCGGCGGCAATTGACCCTTTCTTTGAAGGCGTTGCTAAAAATCGACGAAGCGACAACAGTTTCCAGGAAGATGCAACCTGAACTGGGTCGCCTTGTCTGCTTTTGATGGGGAGAATAGTTTTGCGCATGCAACTTTCTAACTGTATTCACAATTCTTGATGACTTAGAATGCTCAAAATAATAATAAAAATACCTTCGGTGAGGGAAACCGATCATTTGGTAAAAAGCCTCTTGAATAATAAATACCTTCGATATAGTCATGTTGTTGTCAGCCGTCAGTAAGGATCCGAGGTAGACGAATTCCTCCACCACCTCGAAAGTATCCCCGTTTATCGTAACATTACTCCCCAGACGGATCCGGTCCTGTTCGGTTCCGCCTACCAGCATGTACTTTGTTTTTGAGGCATTCACCACCAGTCCGACCTCTGCTGCTTCGCGTTTCAGGCAGGTGTACAGCTCTGCCACCGTTCCAAATGTTCTTGCAATAATGTCCATGTCGTCCGCAAAGCACATAAATTGACCGGATTTTACGAAAATCGTTCCCCGGCTGTTGAGCCCGGCTCGTCGCATCACACCTTCCAGAGCGATGTTGAAGAGTAGGCATGAGACTCAATCACCTTGTCTTAGTCCCCGGCGAGATTCGAAAGCACTGGATAGTTCACCCGAAACCCTTACGCAGTTTTGCACACCGTCCATCAGTCTAGTCAGCTTCCCAGGAGAGCCGTTTTCGTCCATGATTCTCCATAGCTCTGCGCGGTCGATACTGTCGTATGCCGCTTTGAAATCGATGAACAGGTGATGCGTTGGAGGATTTGCCGTTGTTGACCGGCCGTCGATGAAGCCGGCTTGATAACTTCCCATGAACTCGTTTGTTTTAGGTGACAGACGACGGAAGATGATCTGGGATAGCACTTTGTAGGCAGCATTCAAAATAGTGATCGCCCTGAAGTTCTCACATTCCAAATGGTCGCCTTTCTTGTGAATGGGGCAGATTACCCCTTCTTTCCACTCCTACGGTAGCTGTTCGGTTTCGCAGATCATGACTATCAGCCGATGCAGACAGGTGGCCAACTTTTCTGGGCCCATCTTGATGAGTTCAGCTGCGATACCATCCTTACCAGCTGCTTTGTTGGTTTTGAGCTGGTGAATGACATCCTTAACTTCCCTTAGCGTGGGAGTTGGTTCATTTCCGTCCTCCGCTGCACTGGCGTCGTCGTTCCTTCCGTTGCCGTGGGCTCCCGTGCCTACGTTCTCCACGCCGTTCAGGTGCTGATCGAAGTGCTGCTTCCACCTTTGGATCACCTCACGTCCGTCCGTCAAGAGGCCTCCGTCTTTATTCCTGCATATTTCGGCTCGCGGCACGAAGCCGTCGCGGGATGCGTTGAGCTTCTGATAGAACTTCCGTGTTTCTTGGGAACGGCACAGCATTTCCATTTCTTCACACTCCGCTTCTTCAAGGCGGCGCTTTTTCTCCCGAAAAAGGTGGGTCTGCTGTTTCGCTTCTGTTTGTAACGTTTCACGTTCTGTCGAGTCCCTTGCTGCAGCATTACCGCCCTCGCTGCGTTCTTCTCCTCCAAAACCGTTCTGCACTCTTCGTCGAACCATTCGTTCCGCCGATTCCGTTCCACGTACCCGATGGTGCTCTCGGCTGCGTCGTTGATGGCTGCTTTCACTGTACTCCAGCAGTCCTCTAGAGGGGCCTCATCGAGCTCGCCCTCGTCTGGCAACACGGCCTCGAGATTTTGCGCGTATGCTGGGGCGACATCCGGTTGTTTCAGTCGCTCCAGGTTGTACCGTGGCGGTCGCCGGTACCGTACATTGTTGATGACGGAAAGTTTTGGGCGCAGTTTGACCATCACCAGATAGTGGTCGGAGTCGATGTTGGCGCCACGATAGGTCCTGACGTCGATAATGTCGGAGAAGTGCCGCCCGTCAATTAGAACGTGCTCGATTTGAGATTCCGTCTGCTGTGGTGATCTCCAGGTGTAACGATAAGGGAGTCTGTGTTGGAAAAAGGTGCTACGTATGGCCATATTTTTGGAGCCGGCGGAATCAATGAGTCGTAGGCCGTTTTCGTTCGTCTGCTGGTATGCGATGAACTTACCAATCATCGGTCTGAATTCCTCCTTCTGGCCTACCTGAGCGTTCAAATCACCTATGATGATCTTGTCATCGTGGCTTGGGCAGCGATCGTACTCGCGTTCAAACTGCGCGTAAAATGCATCCTTGTCATCATCAGTACTTCCGGAGTGTGGGCTGTGCACGTTTATTATGCTGAAGTTGAAGAATCGGCCCTTGATCTTCAACTTGCACATTCTTTCGTCGATCGGCCACCAACCAAACACGTGCCTCTACATATCACCCATCACGATGAAAGCTGTTCCCAGCTCGCGTGTGTTGCCGCAGCTTTGGTAGATGGTATGATTACCTCTAAACGTTCGCACCATGAATCCTGCCCAACACACCTTCTGCAGCGCTACGATGCCGAACCCGCGGTTCTTCAGTAGATCGGCGGGTATGCGGGTGCTCCCAATGAAGTTGAAAGATCTGCAGTTCCACGTACCGAGTTTCCAATCGTAAGTCTTTTTTGTTCGCTGGGGTCGTTGGGGGCTGTCCATTAATTACGTAAGGGTTTATGGGGGGAGGGGGGTTTGAGAAATCTTACACGCCATGCATTTTTTTTGGGTTCTCATACAAAATATCTTACAAGGGGTGAAGGGGGTGTTGGAAAATCGCCGTTGGTCTTGGTTCGTATTATTCTGTTGCTGATTTTCCGTTACAATGTTTTTTTACGACTGGCTCGTAGGGCCTGACACCAACGCCCTACTTTCCGGAGGACCATAGTGCACAGTTGAGCTTAGAGTCCTTCCTTGGAACTCGGACGTAGATCAGCCGCCCCTAACATGGGGATCAGACGCTGTTGTGAGCCGCTCCTCCTGGAGAACAGACGCTCAGGTTTGCCGAAGCAAACCCCCCCTTCCCTGTCAGCCTACGACCAAAGTTCCCACCGGAATTGATTACCCGATTTTCCCTAAGGTTGCTCATAGTTTCCGACCGGTACCGCGAGGAGGTAGGGATAGGGGTTGCTGGGCAGAGGCAAGTGGATCACAATGGGATCTGAATTGCGCAGCATAACCAGCCTCTACCGAGCCCGTACCGTACCATGAGTTTGAACATAGGAGGGACAAATAAAACGAAGATTGTCTAACCGTGAGAAGCAACTAAACAAACAAAAATATGAGTCTTATAATCGTGAAATTTCATGCACGATATTAAAATATCTCTAAATACACGTGGATATTTAAAATCTCGAAAGACCACTCTTTCTTCGCCATCCAATTCTAATATTCCCGTTTTCATTGCTTTCCACGAAGCCCTACAGGAATGCAATAGTGGAAGAATTTTGTGAAGCCATTAAAATTAATGAAGAAAAACATAAAGTTAAATAAAAGCAATAAAATCAAATTTAAAATACAAACAATAAAATAAAAATCCTAATGATAACGGTGAAAATTCTCAAAGAACTCTAAGTTGAAGAGAGACAAGCTAAGTTCCAGTGGAAACGCAGAGCCACAAAGAAGAAGGAGAAAATAAAATAAATAAAAACAGAATAAAATAAAGCAAAACAAAAAGGATTCAATAAAAATAAAATAAAATTTAATAAAATATAAATTAAAACTAAATAAAGTAAATATAATAATTGTATATTGTATTCACCACCTAAACTAAACTCTTTTAAATTTTCCTCCAATTTTGTTTGATAAAAAAATGACCACTAGATTGTGGCTTATTTATCAAAAATTCTTGAAACCTGGGATTCGCTCTTTTCTATTACATTAAAAAAATAAATGTTTCAGTTTGAGCAAAAAATATCGAGATTCAGAGGTAGTTTAATCGCTTCAAAGTTGAATTTTCGAGAAATAAAAAGGTGTTTTTATTTCAAGTGCCATAACTTTTTCAATTTCTAACCGCTTATCAATCTTTTTTTTATGAATATCTTACAAATTGATTTTCGAATAAAATTGTAGACTCTTGGGATCTTTTCGTCGTATCAGTCTTCTCGTAAAAATCAAAAACCACGGTTTGATTTCTTTTTCCGTAGTTTTAGATTTTTACGAGAAGACTGATACGCCGAAAAGATCCCAAGAATTTAACTGCAACAGTCGTGATTAAAGCAATTAATCTTGTAGAACCTTAATTTTTCCCAAATTCACGCAAAATATAAGTTTTTGAAGATTTCATTTGTGTTTTCTTCTTCTTCTTCTTTTTTCAAAATAACTTTTGAATTGCTTGTCCAATTTTTAAATATTATCCGTGTTCCAAATCTCCAAAAAAGATGCTTAGTATCTGGTTTGAAGTAAAATCTTGCAAAACATCATCCTTAACTCCAATTTTTCATGAAAAAAATCCAGTTTCAAGGCATGTTTTGGTAGTTTTCAGTGAAAAGTATCACAAAAATCAATACTTTGTGAAAAATTCGTTTAGGACAAAAATAGGCAACATAAATGTCTACAAATGCACGCTAAAAGATTTGAAATTGGTCAAGCTGTTAAAAAGTTATTAAGACCCAAAGTATTTTTTTATATAAAAAAGATAAAAATTAAAAAAATCTTCAAAATAATCGTGATTTGGGAAAAAATATATTCCTCAAGTTAATTCAAAATTATATCTAAATTGTGAGAGATTTTTAAAAAAAGATTGAAAATCGGTATTACTCGAAAATTGAACTTTGAAGCGATGCGCACCCTCTCAAAATGTTTGGCTCAAACTTAAAGGTTATTTTATGTCATTTCAATCCAGAAGAGCTTACGAATTCCAGGTTTCAACCGCTTTAAAAAAAAGCCGCAGTCTAATGACCCCTCCTACAAAAAATGCTGTATGGATGATTATCACACAATAAAACATAAGTCAAGTTTCAAGATAAAAATATATTGAAAAAAATCGAAATAAAGCCCAGCTCTGAAAAAAATCATGTAAACAAACTCAAAGTCGATTTAAAAAAAAAAACACTATTTTGGTCAGATTCATTAAGAGTGCATATTCACCTATCTTGAGACAAAATTTTATGGACATCCAAAATAGTTAAATGTGTTTATTTTTTTTTATTTTATCAAAACTTTTTTTTCAGTGCAGGGCTCGATTTTGTATTTTTTTTCATTTTTTTTAACTTGACTTAGTATTAATTACCCAAAACCGTTTTTTTAGTAGGCAAAGTTTTCTTTGTTGAACATATTTAAGAAAAAAAAATCGATTGAAAATTAACAAAAAATGTTGCTCAAATATTACCAAAGCGTATTGAGATCGGTTTTGGAAATTCAATAAGGGAAACAAGACATCAAACAAAAAGTTTCATATCGTTAAAGAACCACCTCTTAGAAGCAACTTTTAGCAAATATTATCTAATACTTAAAACGTATCCTTTCCCATAAATTAACTTTCCGAACCACAGTGCAACGAAGCCTCCTGCCGTTATATCAAGAGCCTGAGCCTGGCAGACCCGGTTTGTTCGGTAGGACACCTTTGATTGCGTAACACAACTGAACCAACAACGGTTCACAGGTCGGTCGTGGATGTTGTTTTTGCTCCTCTTGCTCTGTACACATGGGCTTTTATCATTTTTCGACGACGACGACCACGGCTCACGATTGGAAAGTGGCCGCTGCGCGCGCGATGTCCTTGGCGGGTAAAAGTTTGCGCTATTTTGGCGAAACTGAAACAACAACCAGACTGGTTTCAGCAGCAACTGATCGGTATTACTAGTTTGGTACAGAGGGTAAGGGGCTGCATGGTAATGCCAAAATTCGTGTTCTGGACGATCGAAAGGTGGTGGCCATGGACAATAGTGGTGGACACGCCAATTTATCATTGTATGAAGTTGTTTTTTTTTTTGTTTTAATTGATAAGCCTAAATGGGGCGGACCGGTTGCCTGTATGAATTAATTGACTTGGGATAAGTATTGTTCGTGTAACGGTATCAACTGAAAAGCTGTGGATTATACTATGGATATATGACTGGATCTGTTGACAACTGACATAACTACAAGAGATATAATTGTATGCAATGTGACGGTTTATTGCAATTGCATGTCCAAATAAAAAAAAATAAAAGGTGCAATGATAAAAAGCTAAACATTGTAAACGCTTAACCCGTGGGTCTGGTGAATTAACTAAAAATTAATAAACCCGTAGACTTTTGACCATGCAATATTTTTGAAATTTGTATAAGGCGTAACCTTTTGCTAGAGCATCAACACGAGGTGCAATTTGCAAAAGTAGTGCTAAGACTGATGAGAATTGATTAAATCATAAATTGCCAAAAATTCCGTAGACTGCACGTTAATTTAATAACCGCAATCACTCACGTGTTGAAATAATTGAACGCTAAATTGCCCCAACAGCCCACATTCAATTCCATTCGCCCGGCGAAAACCTCCCACATCTCCTTTAAAAATTGGCATTTTACGACCCTGCAGTTCCGTTTGTCGGCCGTTCCGAAATTTGCAACCACACCAACCACAAAAGTCAACTTTCTCCAATCATGACCGCACCATTTCGGTTGCTTCTTAATTCTTCTCGTTCTTCGTCGTCGGTACCAAGATATGAATATTTCATTTTAACTGCAAGCTACACGTAGAAAAAAGGATCTCCCCAACCCAATTTCCCGGTCGAACGAAGGTGAGAGTGATCGCGTAACTCCTCATTCCGTTCGTAGGTCGTGGATTTCGGGATTTTTGGGCCAATTTAATCACTGCTGCCGTTCAGTTCCCACACCATTATTGAAGGTAAATCGAGTGCGAGGAAAAAAACGGAACCAATTATCTGGATGTACTGCGCGGATAGTTCAGTACAGTCGGGAGGGACATTACTACAGAAGGTATAAAAAAAAAAACGACCAAGTCTCGGCGGATGCAAGAATCCTTTCTCTTCGTCAGTGCCAGTTAGTGCCGAGCAGCAGCAGCAGATTGCACTGATTTTGGTCACGTTTTGTCTCTGTTTTGTAGTTGTCTGTGGATGCAATCAGCCAGGCAGCGGACAGGATCCTGTTTGATGTGGAGATATGTTTAACGATTTTTTGGCATTTCGTCTAGTGAAGCGAGCCGTGGGTTACGCAACATTTCGATATTCGGTTTAACGAGGGGTTTGATTTGCTGTCAATTTGGGCTCTGTGCCCTGTTCGATCGAAGATGTTATCTTGATGGAAATTTTTCGAGTTCCCATGACAAAGAGCGTCAAATTATTTGTTTGACAATACGAAGTCCTATCAATCAGAAGCGGTAAGCACACAGGTATCCAGCAAACCATTCTGAGGGGGACTTTCTCGGTCGACCAAGGAACTTTTCGTAACGTAAATTTCATTGACTTCCTTGCTGCTGCATAGTGATTAAACTTCCATTCGTAGATAGTGCTACTTGACGCCCCGATCGTCAAGGGAGTGGAAATTCTTCATATTATCATTCTTTAGAGAAGGCCAATATTCATTAGGGTGTCCCAAAATTGCACATGGTCGAAAAGCTGGGGGGCTCACCTTGCAAATAATAGCCGAGGGTGTTAGAAACAAACTTTTGTATGACGGCAACTTTCAAAAATAACGTTTAGAGATCGCCCTGGTGAGATTTAAAAAAATGGCCATTTTTGTAATAAATATCATACAAATATTTTCTACCGTTCAAAAATTAGCAATACCCACCATGTTTATATTGTTTACAGCTTGATAAAGATCCAAACTGCTTGGGAAAAATATTTAACGACATGTTTTGCAGATAACTTTTGGATACTGATTTTTTGAATTTACTAAAATTGGTATTTAAGTGCTATGCATTTTACCCATCATAAAAAGTACCTCAAGTTAATGCTAATTTAAAACAATTTCCATAAAAAGATAGGAAATTTTATGAGGAAAAACTTTGCCGAAGACAGCATGGCATTATTTCTATCCGTTTTAGAGTTATTCACTATTTACTTTTGGGTGAAATTTGATTTTTTTTAATGTCACATAAGAACAACCCAAAAACAGATACATACAAAGTAAAAAATCTCGTATGCTCAACAAGTTTTTGTCTTCTATATACTTAAAAGTTATGGTGACATGATTTATGGAAACTGTTTTATATTTATTTTTTATTTTTCCCAAGTAGTTTGGATCTATATCAAGCTGTAAAAAATATAAAACATGGTGGGTATTGCAATTTTTGTACGGTTAAAAATAATTGTATGATATTGCAATTTATCAAAAATCTCTAAACGGCATTTCTGAAAGTAGCAGTCATACAAAAGTTTGTTTCTAACACCCTTAGTTATCATTTGCAGGGTGAGTCCCCAAGCTTTTTGACCATGTGCAATTTTGGGACACCCTAATATCCATACACTATAAGTATTCCGGTCGATTTCCAACCAAAATTTTTTTGCATATTCAAACCAAAACACATTCAGTCAGTTCGAAAAAAAACTACTTTTACTAGCATCGAATTGTTTTGCATTCTTCTACAAAACTCTTCGTAATATCTTATGGTGTTTTTTTTTGCATCATTGTATACATGATTTCAGGCAAACTCGAGCCCCTTTTGCAAAAAAAAAAATTGCACGTTTTTCCATGTAAAATTCAATACAATAAATTTCAATTGTAATGCGAAACCGATCGCAATCAAATGTTGCACCGTTGTTTAGAAACCAAACTGCAGTGTGTAACATGGTTGTCCCATGTTACTATTTGACGATCTTGACTTTTTATATCCTAATGATCTATTTTAAAGTCTATGTACTTTTAAAAATCTATCTCGCTTAGTATACTTTGTTTGGTTACTCCTTAAAAACAACACCAATTCAATTTGTCCGTTTTGTCATCATAAGCTGTCCAATGTTTGATTTTTCGGCATAAGCTGGCTGATGTTTATTTTTTTTCTCAAAAGTTTTCCTGCGCTTAGTAAGCATAAAAAGTTGCACCACAAATACGATGAAGAGTGAGAAGTGAGCAATGTAAAATGTGGAATGAGAAGTACATCTACATCAACTGTGAGGAGTAATCTGTGAAACGTGCAGAGTGTGGGCAGTAAGAAGTGACTTTTGAGCACTGCCGAGTGATGTGTAAGGAATATGGCGTGATAAAGTAAGAGTGATCTGTTATTTGTGAGATGTGAGTAGTAAATAATGAAGAGTATGGAATGAGGAGCGAAGAGTGTGAAGCAGTGAGAACCGATGAGTGGGCAGTAAATAGTAGGAGTGAGCGAGCAGTGAAGAGTGAGGAGTGAGATGTGGGCAATACTGTGTGATAAGTGAGCTATGAACAGTGAGTACTGAGAAGGGAGTAGAAAGGAACGAGCAGTAAAATTTAGAAGTGAAAAGTAAGCAGTGTAAAGTTAGGAGTAAGAAGTAAGCAATGAGGAATGAACTGTAAGGAGCGTGAAGTAGTGAGTAGTGAGCATTAAAAAGTAAGAAGAGAGGAGTGAAGAATGAGAACTGCACTGTAAGGAATACGCAGTGAAAAAGTAAGAAGTGGGAAGTGAGTGGAAGTGAGAAGAGAGGAGTGGGAAGTAAATAGTGTGGAGTGAGCATTGAAATGTAAGATTTGAGCAGTGAGGACTGAACAATCAAATGTATGGAGGGAGTAATGATTAGTGAGCAGTGCATAGTGATAGGTGAGGAGTGAGTGAATGTGAGAAGTGGAGAGAGAGGATTGGGAAGCAAGTGGTGTGGAGTGAAGAATGAGCAGTGAGGACTGAGCAATGAAAAGTATGGAGCAGTGAAAAGTGAGAAGTAAACTGTAAATAATGGGCAGTAAAACGTGAAGTGTGAGGAGTGTGATGAACTGAGGAGTGAGAAGTAAGGAATAAAGAGGGAGCAGTGAAGTGAGAGGGGTGAACAGTGTGTGAGAAGTAAGCAGGAATGAGCATTGAAAAATAGAATGTGTGTAAAAGTGAATCAGTCTGATGCGAGGAGTGTAAATAGTTGCGGTGTGAGAAGTGAGCAATGAAGAATCAGAAGTAAGTAAAAGAAAATCGCGTTAAGTACTGTTCCTTTGAATTCCACTAAGAATTTGCATCCTTTGACAGATACGTATTTCGACCTCAACTGTAAGGTCGTCTTCAGTGTCTTGTACTTGACTCGACTCGAGTCGAGTACAGTTGAGGTCGAAATACATATCTGTCAAAGGATGCAAATTCTTAGTGGAATTCAAAGGAACTGTACTTAACGCGATTTTCTTTTACTTACAGATATTCCCCTAACAAACCCAGGTTAATCATCATCAGAAGTAAGTGGTTAGGAATTAGTGATGAGAAATCAAAAATGAAGGGCGAGGACTTTGAAACATTGAAAAGTGAAAAGTTAGAAATAAGAAGTGAGCAATCAGTAAAGGATGTCCAGGTAACTAATAAGCAGTTAAAATGCTCCTTTACTGTTATCGAAAATGAAAATAAAAATATGTGTAATAGGGAAAATTGTATATTTTCGCAGTTTTGTTCTCTTCGTCATGGAGGTTTTATTGTAAGCTATTGAACTCAGAGTTGGTCTCAAATCCTTCCCCACCAAGCTCAATTTGACGACTAAGTTTCAGCAAATTCGGCCGACAAAAAGCCCTAATGACGTAGAGAACAAACCTGTCGATAATACATAACGTCACCCTATTCCGCACATCTTTTCTCACTGTATTTTCTATCTCTCTCCCATTTCCCTTTTTCTTCACTATACGCTTAAAAAAGAGGTGATTTGTGCAATTTCAATCGTGCTGGACAATATGTTTGCTTGAAGACCCCAAAAGAAAGTGCATTTTGGATGCTACGCATCAGCTGTCACATTTTCAATAGCAGTTCAGTTGCTAATTTAGTACAGCTAGCAGAACTGCTATGATAGAGCAGCAAGCAGGTGGAGTGTGGATATAATGCTGAAATACGGCTTCTTTTAATGCTTATTGGATACCAGGGTGTTCATGAGTTGCAATGTGTACGTACACGAGCACAGAAAAAAAAAAACTATAAAAATGTATGTGTTTTGGAAGTTTAGTTTCAGATTCAAGTCTATTAAAACTAACCAGAAAATTTGTCCAGTTATCATAAACTGTAGTATTCTTTACTGAATATTGTGTAAATTTGGGAAAGAATTTCCTGAAAAAGTTTTTTTGTGTAACTAATGGAGAAAAAGAAACGATTTTCTATAAATATTTATCTAGTAAAACTGTTGACGAAATTCTCCAAAAAGTCTTTGCTTAGGTTTTTTTCTGACGCTTTTGGGAATAATCTGTGACGTAGGTAAGAGATGAACCAGCCTAGGGCTGAAAATCTCAATAATAAAGTAATAATAATAATAATAATCTGTGACGTAAATATTTTGCGAAACTTCATACAGAATTGTTATTTTTTACATGGGTATTTTTATTGCAAATTCTATGACGAATTTTTTTCAAGATTCTGCTATTTCTTCGAATGTTAGACGGGCTTGGTGGTCTAATGGCTACCGCTTCTGATTCGTATGCAGAAGGTTCTGGGTTCATTCCCTGGCCCGTCCCATCCCTCCTACTTTGTATCTTTCTATGTTCTATCTCCCTTCTCTCTACATATCAAGGGGCTAGTCGCTTGGAACATTGTGCCAAGAGGTGCCAAGCACACCGTCTTATACGCTGTGTGGAACACCGAGGCACTCTAAGGCACAATTTTGACACTTGAGTTTGGGTGAAAAAACTAGACAACCATGTGCATTTGACCTGCAAAATGAAAACAAACAGTTGGTTGTCTTGGTAGTTGCCAAGCAAAATCTGAATCATCAAGCAGTGGCACTTCGGGGCACACTGAGGCACAATTCCACACCTGGTGGCACACTGAAAATAATTGGCGCAAGTACAGATGTGCTCAGCGACTCCCCCTTGACATATACAAATCATTTATATTCACATATTTATAGCCATCGCTAGAACAGATACGGGTTAAAAATAGCGGTTTCCCTTTCTTCCTTACTTTCACAGCACAGTGTCAATCTATCATACAACGTCTAAGTGTTATGCAATCATGCGAACTGTGCCGCAAAGCTTCAAAATAATAAAACACACAATTCTAACACGTTACGCCTGTCATCCACGCACCAATGTCTGAACCATCTGTCAACCATGTCCCACCAACACTCCGACAACCGCATGAGCTTGTGCAGACGCAGAGGTATATTCGGTCTGATGTGGATACAAATGATTGCAATCATCACTTCCTTTTCTTTTCCCACATTATTGACATGCTACCTGACGTGGCAGGTGCCACCGTGTCTTAAAATAGAAGATCACCGACGCTCACACACTGAAGATGCCTGCTGGTTCCCAGCAGATATCTCATTGCATTGGGTCCTTGTGTGAGTGTAGCAAGCTGGTGTAACGATACTGGAGTAGCATCCACGGGCGGTCAATCAAGGTTTGAAACACACCTGAAACTTCGCAGAAAGCTACCTGGAGCCCCGAAAGCTCCTCCGAAGCCTCTCTGAAACTCCCATGAAAATAAAAATAAAAATCGGGCATATTTGTCAATGATAAGTTAAACTGCCAACGTCCAACAATTTGCGAGAATCATCCAACATTATGATGAGCTTGCTTTAGGATGCGTTTGGTTCCGGACTTTCAGTACGAATGATCAAGGGAATTCAAATTCAATGGAAGGTGTGAGAAATAACTGGCTCTAAACGATCACAGGGTATTTTTCTACAACCATGCCCGAAGAAACAAATGAGCAGGGAACAGCTTTCATTGTGATGGTCGATATGCAGTAGCGCTAGATCGGTTGGTGGTAGTTCGACGATAGAACGTGCAGGTTGAAGATCAAGGGCCGATTCTTAATTTTCATCATAAACGTGATCAGCCCACAGAAATCGCTGATGACGCCATTTTACGCGCAGTTCGAACGCGAGTTCGACCGCTGGCCAATCCACGACGTCAAGATCATCATAGCGGATCTAAACGCTCAGGTAGGCCTGGAGAATTAGTGCAGCGCCCAGTGGACGAACAAAAACGGTCTACGACTCATCGTTTTTACCGTTTCCAAGAACTTGATCATTCGTAACACATTTTTCTCACACGGCCTCTTTCATCGCTACACTCCGACCACTAGCTGGTGATGTTCAAGCTGTGCCAAAAACTCTCTGTCATCTAAAATGTATGGTACCGGAGACTTCCATGTGCTTCCATGGTACAACCAAGAGCAGATAAAGCACCCGGATGTTGCCTCAGAGTACACGCAGAATCTCGAAGCAGCGTTGACAGATGAGTGCGATCTCGATGTCCCCCTTCTGGATAACTGCTAGACTTCAGAAAAGGCAGCCATCAACAATGCAGTCGAGGCTATCATCAGGCACGTGGAATGGAGTCGACGGAACGAATGGCTCGACGAAGAATGCAGAGCGATTTTGAAGGAGAAGAACCCAACGCGGTCGGTAATGCTGCAGTAAGGAATCCGGCAGAAAGTGGAACGTTTCAAACAGATGGGGAAACAGCAGATCTGCCTCTTACGGGAGAAAAAGCGCCGCCTGGAAGAAGTGCGAACAACTGGAACTGCTGTGCCGTTCCCGAGAAACACGGAAGTTCTACCAGATGTTCAATGTATCCCACAACGGACTCGTGTTGCGAGTCGAGCTATGCAGGGATTAGGACGGACGTGAGGTGATCGAAAGGTGGGAGCAGCACTACGATGAACACCTGAGTGGTATGAAGAACGTTAGCATAGAAGACCACGGAAATGGAGAAAACGACTACGCTAGTTCAGCAAAGGACGGAACTCCCACGCTGAAGGAAGTTAAGGATGCCATTCACCAGCTCGAAACCAACAAGCTACCGGTAAAGATGGTATCGCAGCTGTACTCATCAAGACGGGCCCTGAAAATTTGCCACCTGTGTGCACCGGATCTGGGAAATCGAACAACTATCAGGGGAGTAAAAGGAAGGGGTTGCCACCTACAAAGTGCTATCCCAGATCACTAGGGATCATCGTCTGTTGCGTTGCGTTGCGTGGTAACGGAGTAATTCGTAGATTGCATACTGAAAGTTGTCATGTTTATTCTTCAATACTTCCATTCTAATTGCTATCCAATCAGAGGTTGAAGTAGAAAAGACATGAGAACTTCCATTGCCGGCCACGCCCATCTTCTCCGTTACGAGGATAGGAAAGGATGTGATGATATGACACCTACTTTATGAAAGGCCAGCGACTCACCGGCGCCCCCATAGGTGTCAAGGAGTTGGATATTAGGAATGGGTTGATAGGAGATTCACTATAAGCAAGTGATGCGGCAAAATTCAGATTGTGTAAGTGTATTTGAGTAGATCATGTAGATGTGTTGGTATGAGTGTAAGTGTTTTAGTATATCATCGACGTTGGAAGTGACGTAGCTAAAAGATTTTGTCACTCCGTGGGCCTTTTCGATTCCGGGATGGGGCACAGGCATTTGGACCATGTGTCCTGGCTAACAAGCCTAGGCTTAAGCGCCATTGCTCGCTCTCTGAAACGAAAAGAAAAACAATATTGCCTACCGTAATTACCTGTTGCGTAATCTTCGTGGTTAGTATGGGAAGGGATAGTATGGAAGGGACGATATCTATTTAACGAGAGGCCAGCGACTCACCGACGCCCTCGTAAATAGAAAGAATTTGGGATTTTGGTTAGGTAATGGTCAAGGATTCACAGGGGTATGCGGTTCTACTGTGTCCCAGACTGTCTAGCGAGCCGACACGAGTAGGGTTCCACGAAGGTGGTCGGAGAGCGGCCGATGAAGCGGAAACCTTCTTTACAGGCCGGGCGGGGCCAATCGATCATGGTGCGGAGTTCATCCGGCACTTTGGTGGAATAGCGTCCCCGTGGTCCGGGTGGGGCACGATCTGTCTTAGTCCGGGACAGACCCAGACATTTGGTGAGAAGGCCAGCAATAGGCCTAGGCGTGGCGAGGCTGGCAGGCCGTAGCGGTTCGGTAGAATAATGGCCTATAAGGACACTGCGTGTCGTCCGACACTGGGGTGCTTCTCACGGTCCGGCGGTCGATGGGCTGCAGGAGACGTCGTCAAATGTTCACGGGCTAGCGGGCGGTATACATTTTCACCGAAAAAAAAATCACTTTTTGGTTTTGGTCAAGACCAACACGGTAGAATTAAATAAAAACTCCACGAGGAAATTCGTGACAGGCAAAAATTTGCATCCTGGCGTTGGCAAAGCACACTACGATCTCCAGATCACTAGGGATCATCGTCTGTCACCTAAAACTAATGAGTAAGTGAGAAGCTGTAAAGCCGGCTTCAACGACGGCCAGGCGACAACGAACCAGATCTTCACCGTACGGTAAATCCTCCAGAAATGCCGTGAACACCAAATCAAAAGGCCTGTTTCTTGTTAATCAACTTCAGAAGAACGATGTGTGGCGGCGAAGCATGAACCACGAGCTCGCTGCGCACTCTACGGCGCATCCGTCATCCAGATGGTTGCCACAGCTGGAGGGATACGGTGGTGGGCAGGGTATGTTGCAAGAATGCCGGACAACAAACTTGCAAAATTTGTGTTCCGCATGAGAGCAATTAAAACTTTATTTGTAGAAGATTGTACATTTTTTTAAATTATTAATATCTTTATTATCTCAATTTTCAGCCCTTTCCTGGTTCATATCGCTATTGTTTTATTTTTTGGAGCTGTAGGGGGATTAGGGGCATAATGGACACCCGGGGCGAAATGGACACCCCTGTTTTTGCCGAAATCGTTCACTTTTATGTAAAACTTTCAATGCATAAGTGTAAAGGAACAAGTCATTGTTCTATTTTTCAAAAGTACCATTTATATTCCTTCAAAATGACCAAAATATCATTAAAATTGAAGTATGTTTTTCATATGGTGGATTTCTTATAATTTCGAAGCAGCAGCAAATAAGGTATTACGCTAGGTATTACGAGTGATTGAGTGTGTCCACCATACAAACAAGTAAATTGTTAGCTTATCTACATGTACATATACGTAAATTTAGCAATGGATGAAGTATTACATTTTTGATCAGAACCCACTGAAAATAGCAATTTTAATGTTGTAGTCTATTCGGGGCGAAATGAACACTGGCAATTATGAATGGATGTACGCGCGTTGCATACTGTTAGGCGTTTTAGAGAGTTTGAAAAAAATCAATCCGATTATTTTAGCCTAAAATTTATTCAATTAACTTTGAAGTTATATAAACTCGTCTTAGATGGAGTATTATATCTGGCCGGGGTTCTGCTAAACCGAACTAAGCGCCAAAAAGTTTATTCCGAGATAATTAAGTTTAAAGTTCAACAACTCACAAATAAACAACAGCTAAGATAATTTGAAATTTTCCCGCACACATGTAACTTACAAGCCTTTATTAACCATCAGAGATGAAGAGTACAGGTAAATTTTTTGAAATCATTGATATAATTACATTTATTTTTTAAGTACTTTGCACTCAGTTCACTCTGGCTGAACAAAAACATTGGAATATGGTATATAGTTCAGTTTGGCTGACTGTGTTTCTTTGTTTCAGAGAAAACCAGTCGGATTGTGACAAAAAAAACTCGATTTTTCGATATCACTCACAATCTTGAACATGAATCAGAGAGGACGCGTATAGTATAGTAGCACGGAGGTCTCAAAATAGTTGGAAATGTGAACGGCGGAAGCACTCCCAGCTCAGCAATTGCCACCCATGTTTTTTTTGCATAGGCCATGCATTGTGCAGGCACAGAGCAAGATGGATTATGTCAAATGATGTCCTTGCATGTCCTGAGATGTGAAAGTGGAGCAATTTGTGTACTTCAAATTTATGCTGGTCGAAGAAAACCATGAAAATGTTCTGCCAAAGTGAACCAAAACAAAACAAATTTCAAAAATGAGAAAGAGATTCGAACTTGGTTCATTTGAGTGATAACCAAGCGCGTTACCTCTAGGTCATTTTACCTAGCTGAAGGACAGTCGCTAAGTCAGAATCAAGTTCTAAACATTCTTCTCAAGAATGGTTTTCGTGAAAACGCCATTTTTCGATCAGCCAAAGCGAACCAAGTATTTGATTTTTTTTTTTCAACCTTTATTATTCTTTTTATCCTTGTTGTTCAATGACGGCTCCTGTTGTTGAGAATAAATTGATTCTAAAATGCAGTGGATTTGGTTCACTCTGGCTGAATGTGATTTGGAAAAACGGCGATCAGGTTCATCGACATAAAATTGGATCCTTCAACACCCGTATTTCTAATTACGTGTTCAATTCTCTCACAGATTGTTACTATGAGTCGGTTAGAAGTTAGAAATCTGACGGCGGTGAGGAAAACTTGAAATGTGCATCATCTAGATCAATACTAAAATATTTCGCTGATTCTATGAAATGGTTTACAGTTCACTCTGGCTGGGTGGAATTTCATTTTTTGTATGTTCTGCTAAACAGAAATTTTGAATTTACTCCACGAAGAGCTGTAAGAATTACTGGATTTTTACACTGAAGGTAGATCATCATATTCTTCATCCAATGGTTAAGAAAACTCATTTTTTCAAAAAATGGTCTTTGGTTCGGTTTAGCAGAACCCCGACCATCTGTGGTATTGATCTCCGTTGGCAAATTACTTAACTGGTCGATTTTCTCAAAGATACAGCAGAAAATATGCAGGGGTGTCCATTATGCCCCGATGGGTGTCCATTTCGTCCCGTACCTTTCCTGCCAGCCCCAAAAAACACACGGTTTTCAATTCATTATTTCTTCACAATAATGACATTCTACCAGCTGTAAATGATTGAAATACATAGTGTAGCGGTATTCGAAATAATAAAAATGAATCAGCACGACTGTGCAATTAAAAATTAATTTCAATAAAAGTTAGCTGTTCAGAACGAACAGTAGGATAAATGAATCCTCTTGCATGCAAGATGAATCCATACAACTTATAAATAAATCCTGCATGAAAGTTCACTCAATTTAATGCCGGTTCACTCACTTGGCGCGCAGATTAAAAGTTATCTCACAGAGCATGCGTTCGGGTCCGTTGGTTTGAGTCAATCTCCCAACTGGATCCCTTGTCGTTATTTAAGTAAAGAATAAGAAATTGAATAATGAGCTAAGGGACCAGAATGGGTTAGCTAGATATGAAAGGTTTAAGAGGGAAAGGAACAATATGACTGATCGGCTCGAAAGGTGATCGGGGCTCGTCTTTTGATAAGATCGGACTCCGATTTCCGGGACGAAGGCCAAAACTAGAATCGCGACCTATCTGAGGAATTTCAAGTTTAGACTCGGCCACTTTAATCTGACCCGTGGAAGAGGCAGGACTGGGAAGATTTCTTGTATAGTTTCGCGGTGTGAATTTTGAGGTTTGAAAAAACGTGAAAGTGTCTTATATGTTCAGTGTAATTTAATGTTAGATTTCCTCTCCGAATAGGTAGTGCTAAAAAGCTAGAATAAGTAAGTGCGGTACTGTGCGAGATTTGGCAAGAAAACAAAAAGGTAAAAAGAGAACGCTTTTGCTTTCTAAACGATACGCTCACACTGTGGTGTAGCCGTCCAACGGCTTTTTTGTTCCAGTTTTTTTCTTTGTGCACGCCGCCTCACCTCCTGCTCGGCACACCGCGCCCATCAAGCCAAGTACCTCTATCCTGACCCCACGCGCCAGCATTAAAGGTCCCCAACGTCCGGCCGGCGTTGGAAGGGAGTTGCAATCGCCAACACTGCACTCCGGAAGAGCCCGATTCCCGCCCACTGGGAATTATTCATTCGCCGCCCACCAAGTTGGCGAATTATTAGCAGCGCGAGTCATCCAAGCGACGCGCCATTGTTCACTGTGGTGAACCAGCACCGGCGCGGCGACGCGACGCGAGAGGCAGAGAGAAGTAACAAACCGTGAGTAAGCTCCTGCGGGAGAGGTACAAATGTTATTTGAGCGTGCTTAAAGCGTAAAGAAGGTAGAGAAAGCTCGAGTTTTATAGCAAGAAATCCGCACAGTTAGGTAGTTAGAAGGGAGAGGAAGAAAGGAAAGAAGAGAGCGAGAGAATAGCATGGTTAGGGTACCCGAATAAAAGTGAATGTTTAGTGGAATAGATGTAGTTTGAATAAAAGTTTTCGTGTTTTCTTAAATGTTGTGTAATTAGTGAGCTAGAACTTCCGTCTGATGATTGCACTGGTGTAGAAGGATTTTCACGTTTCGTTCGTTCCGTTTTGCTGTAGTTTTGGTTGATGTACTCCAAGTGTGGACTGCTTGGGAATCTCAGTCCCCCATTCTTGTGTCTGAAGCGTTAGGGTTAGAGGGTTTGAGGAAGAACTTGGCCTGTGATGAAAACTGGTCGACCACGTGCTTTCGTTCTGGTAGGAATTCGAGCTCTGTATTGCTTTTCGGGTTGGTTAGGAGTTGCGTTCCGAGTACTGATTAAATCTGAGTATCTACTAATACGTTCGGTCTATTGACTATAATTGAACTCGCCCTGAGGCTTGAGTTTTGCCGGGCAACTAAAGCGACAAGTGGTCCTCTTAGGAGGTGGCGCTTAAGCCATTTGTTTAAACAATTTTCGAACGCTCTAGTAGATCTGAGACTTAGCCACTCGAGCCGGCTACATTTTGGCGCCCAACTGCAGGTTTCAAATTCAGTTATATTTTTGTTGTTAGTATTGAGTATTTGCATGTTTTGTTTCGTTTGATTTTGAAGTTGAAGTTAAATTAAACCGCTTTTTATAATTTACATATATTCTTGTGACTGTTAGAGTGTTTGTGTGGTTTGTGGAACAGTATTACCTTATATTACATAAAAATGGCTGCAAAATTTCCTCGTGCAGATCATTTAACGAACGAAGAGGTTGACTATGAGCTTATTATTCGTGGTAAAAGAGACGAGACTAAGGATGAGTTGAATGCCAAACATAGATTGCTCAGGAATTTATTTTTTGAAGATGTAAGGGAGAATAAAACATACACTTCCCGTTATACGATGGACCAAGAATACGACTATATTGCTAGTAAACTTGATGTTCTTGGCAAAAGATTGCAGAAAGGTCTGGACGATAAAAGTATTTCAAGACTTAAACACTATTTGATGCGAGTAGAACGTTGTGTTGCAGAGGATCCTCGATCATTACAGTTGCGAGATGAGTTGAGTCAGGAAATAAAAACCATTTTAAATCGATTTTCATTTAAGGATGCACCTACCAAAGAAACGTTAGAGTTGGAGCAAGAGTGTGGAGCGGTAGGAGGTGAAGAGGTTTATAGTCAGATTAATGAACATCCAGATAAAGTGGGTGATAGTAATCAAGACAAATACACACGTAGTGAGGGAGATTCCTTAAACACTTTTCAAAACAATGCTTCAAGAAACTCTTTAGGAGCAATTGCAAAGACTGATTCAGTGCTACAAAAACAGCGATCTCAGACGGACTTAGAACTAGAAAACGAGGCCCTTAAAAACAAAATTTATATGCTGGAAAAACAGTTAGCAAAGATTGTTCTCAATACTCAGAGTTCGGTTGAAAATTGTCCAGAGCAGATCGTGAGTGATAGAAGGGAGTATACCGCCAATCCCATAGAAATCGGTTGCCAGGAACAAGAACCTTTGGGATACTCTAGTAGGCGAAACTCATTGAGGGGAGAATCACAAAGGATAGAGATTACAGAGCATCAGAACCTGTTAGAAGAGAGTACCGAAATGGGGAAGTAGATAACAGAATATCTCAAGGACGTAGACTTAGTTTGGATGTTCCGAATCCAGCGTTTTCACGTACTCGTCAAAATGACCAATTCGAGAACCGTCGTAACGAAGACTTTTTCAGAGAGACTAGGAGGAATCAACTAAGATATGAACCGTCGGAGCACAGCGATAGAGGAGTTCGCGAGATCGGTTTTAGTCAGGTTCGAGAAAACAATGATAGAGGGACCCCAGTAGTTAGCCCAGGACACGCCCAGCGAAATTTCAGTAGAAGAAATGATTTTCGGAATAGTTTGGAATTCTTAGGAGAGGGAAATGATTTTGAATACACCCCAAGGGAACCTATTAGGCGTCCGATTAATGAAATTGAAATTGTCAATGCTGATAGGCGGATGGAGAAATGGCATTTAACATTCAGTGGAGATTCACGCCAACGATCTTTGGAAGATTTTCTTCATAAAGTTCGTAGACTTGCACGTATGGATCGGATAAACGAGAACATTTTACTCCAACGAATTCATACCATTTTAAGAGGAGAAGCATATGATTGGTACTTGTGCTACTCTGATGAGTTTGTAAATTGGGAAGATTTTGAAGAACGCATTAGGTATATGTACGGGAACCCCAATAAAGACCAGGGAAATCGTCAAAAAATTTATGAACGAAAGCAGCAACGTAATGAGACGTTCCTGGCTTTCAAAATGGAGCTTGAACGTTTGAATAAACTGCTCTCGACTCCACTGGACCAAGGTAGACTTTTTGAAATTATTTGGGACAACATGCGCCCACATTACAGGTCCAAGTTGGCCTGCATAACCGTTAGAGATCTGAATATGTTGGAGTATTATGCCTATCGGATTGACGCGAATGATCCATCTCTACGACAACGTGAGGGTCCGACCAAAGTAGTTAATACTGTTCATAACATTGAGGTAAATGCAGAGTCAGAAAAATCATACTCCTCCGGTTCAGAAACAGAAGAAGTGAATGAGATTGGTAGGAAATTCGATAGGAACAAACGTGCTTCGGGTAGAGCTCCAACAGGCCAACAATCTAGGGTCACACAGGAAAATATAGAGGACAGGAATGTACCACTCTGTTGGAATTGCAACAAAAATGGGCATCTGTGGAGATATTGCAAAGAGCCAAAAAGGATTTTTTGTTACGCTTGCGGCAATCCAGGTAAAACGACCGTTTCATGCCCGAATCACGCTCGCGATAACAGTGGACAATCATCGGTTCAACATTCGGGAAACTAGGGTTGGAGTGTAGAATTGGGAACCAGAACACTCCAAAGGAAGAAAGTGTTCCCAGCCTTAAAGCTTTCGAAGATCCTTTCATGCAAATTTGTGAGGTGAAAATTCATACCAGTAGTTGTCCTCATGTAACCGTTAAAATTTTTAACAAAGAATACGATGCGTTGCTCGATTCTGGTGCAAGCGTTAGTGTAACTAACATTGCAGATATTGCCCGAAAACACGGCTTAAAACTTCACCAAAGTCCGTTTCATATTGTCACAGCTGACAAAACCGCCCATGAGTGTCTTGGGTACGTTAATCTCCCAATAATTTTCCGAGGAGTGACCAAAATCATACCGACGTTAATAGTGCCTCAAATTGCCAGAAATTTGATCTTAGGATGCAATTTTAGGGATATTTTTGAGATCAAACCAATGATGAAAGGGCAAAATGGTTTTGAACAGGTAGCTACCATTACTGTAGAACCTAAGGTAGATTCTCTTTCGACGGAGTCGATTGAGTTCGCACTATTGCCCATTGAAACCCTACCGATTATTAAGAAAGTTGAACCAGATGAGACATTAGACATTCCAGCATTGGAATTACCGGAAGCGTCGAAAACCACACCTGAGACAGTTGAAACTGAGCATGTGCTATCCGCTAAGCAAAGAACGGAATTAGTGAAAGCAGTCGAATCATTTCCTTGCACAACAGAACATCGTCTAGGTAGAACATCGTTGTTAGAACACGAGATCGTATTGAAAGAGGGAGCAAAACCGAGGCGACAGCCATTATATAGGTCTTCCCCAGCGGTCCAGGCCGAGATGGAGGCGGAACTTGAGAGGTACCGTAGAATGGACGCAATTGAAGAATGCACTAGCGAGTGGGCCAGCGCTCTAGTGCCAGTTCGCAAAGCGAATGGAAAACTACGAGTCTGCTTGGATTCCCGAGGAGTTAATGCGTGGACAAAGAAAGATTCGTACCCCATGCGCAACATGGGAGAAATCTTTCATCGACTAGGCAGTGCAAAGTTCTTCTCAGTGGTTGATCTTAAAGATGCATACTTTCAGATTCCTCTAAAAGAGGAATCTAGAGACTATACAGCCTTTAGGACCCCACAAGGTCTGTTTCGTTTTAAAGTCTGCCCATTCGGCCTTACTAATGCACCCTTTACGATGTGCCGATTAATGGATCGCGTAATCGGTTTCGATCTAGAACCCAACGTGTTTGTGTATCTAGATGATATAGTTATAGCGACGAATACGTTTGAAGACCACATCAGGCTATTAAAAATTGTGGCTGCACGCCTGAAAGCAGCAAATTTAACTATTTCGCTGGACAAAAGCAGATTCTGCCGTAAGCAGGTGTCTTACCTTGGGTACCTGTTGACGGAAGAGGGTGTGTCCATCGACAACTCCAGGATCTCTCCCATTCTCGACTATGCTCGTCCCAAGAATGTCAAAGACATTCGACGGCTACTTGGACTCGCAGGGTTTTACCAGCGTTTTATACGCAATTACAGTGCAGTAGTAGCTCCTATTTCGGACCTGCTTAAAAAGACGAAAGGTAAATTTATCTGGACAGAGGCTGCGGAGAGAGCTTTCGGCGATCTTAAGGCAGCCTTGGTGTCAGCCCCTATTCTAGGTAATCCCGATTTCAGCTGCCCTTTTGTAATTGAATCAGATGCGTCTGATAATGCGGTAGGAGCGGCCCTTGTTCAACACCAAGACGGTCAGCCAAAAGTCATTGCATATTTTAGCAAAAAGCTTAGTAGCACGCAGAAGAAATACGCTAGTGTTGAGAAGGAATGTTTAGGCGTCCTTCTAGCAATTGAACATTTCCGTCATTATGTTGAAGGAAGTCGTTTCAAAGTTGTTACTGATGCAAGGAGTCTCTTGTGGTTATTCACCATAGGAGTAGAATCGGGAAATTCAAAATTGCTACGATGGGCTTTAAAGATCCAATCGTACGATATTGAACTAGAGTACAGAAAGGGTAAGAACAATATACTTGCAGATTGCCTCTCTAGATCTTTAGACGCCGTTGATATTATACCAGTAGACTCGGAGTATCAGGAACTACTAGAAAAGATAAAACAAGACCCCATGAAATACCCAGACTTCAGAATTGTAGACAATCAAATTTATAAATTCGTTAAAGCTGCCCAGAAGTTAGAAGATGGCCGATTCCATTGGAAGTTATACCCTCCGAAATCAAAACGCGTTGATATAGTCAAGAATATACACGAACAGGCTCATTTAGGCGCGGAAAAAACGATAGCAGCAGTTAGAGAGCGATATTTTTGGCCATCAATGGGGATTGAAATCAAGAAGTTCTGTAGAAGCTGTCTTCAGTGTCAAACAAGTAAGGCTACAAACAAAAATACGACCCCACCGATGGCCGAACAGAAAAAGGTAGTTCAATACCCATGGCAGTTCTTGGCCATGGATTATGTAGGTCCACTGCCGGCATCTGGCCGAAATAGAAACACGTGTCTATTAGTTGTAACTGATTTGTTCACCAAATTCGTCCTTGTCCAACCTTTTCGTCAGGCCACAGCAGAATCGCTAGTTCAATTTGTTGAAAATTCTCTCTTCCTTCTATTCGGAGTCCCAGAGGTTATTCTCTCGGACAATGGAACGCAATTCACCTCTAAACAGTTCCAATCGTTGCTAGCCAAGTACCATGTGAACCACTGGCGAACACCAAATTATCATCCACAGATAAATGACACGGAAAGGGTGAACCGTGTCATCACTACGGCTATCCGTGCATCTATAAAAAAAGGACATACTGAGTGGTCAAACAATTTACAGCAGATAGCAAATGCAGTTCGTAATTCGGTGCATGAAGCAACACACTACACGCCGTACTTTATCCTGTTCGGACGTAACATTGTTTCAGACGGCAGGGAGTATAGGAAACTACGTGACATAGAGCCAACTGGCGACTATCAACTCGATAAAGAAGAAAGAGAGAAACTGCTAGAAGAAGTCAGGAGTAATTTGAAAAAAGCATATGAAAAGCATGCCTCATACTATAACTTGCGCTCTAACACAAATTGCCCAACGTACGTGGTAGGAGAAAAGGTCCTTAAAAAGAACACGGAACAATCAGATAAAGGGCAACAAATTTGCTCAAAATTGGCACCTAAATATGTTCAAGCGGTGGTCAAGAGAGTAGTTGGAAGCCACTGCTATGATCTTGAAGACCTCAATGGGAAAAGGCTAGGCATTTTCAATTGCAAATTCTTAAAGAAATTAGTTCAGTAGAGCTGATTTCTAGTTCGTCAAGCTATGTAGCTCTCATCTTGTTGAGTAGTAACAATTGCGCCATGATGCTTTTGCTCTGGTTGCAGCGAACACGCTTTGCCGCCATTTGTGAAGTTTAGCATCAGACCTAGTCTGATGCCGCCCCCACAACAACATTATTTACTGGGGGAATCCTTGGGCAAGGGCAATCGCCTGAGCCCAAGAAGAAACTTCACAGATGAGCTGGTCAATGTTACTGTTTAGACTGCCTTAGGATAACAAATTCGCTTTACAATCTGGTTGATTCTGTTAATGCCTATCCCCTCGACTAGAAGACAGAGCGAGTCCTTGATGAATGCATCTGGACGATGAGCTTTAAAACCAGAAACTCTGAGCTGAAAAGCGTTGACGAGGAGTACCTCAAAGGGAAGTATAAGCGGGAGTCTGAGATCGGGGATGCTCAGACGCTGATCGCATTCAAGACTCACAGGACGTCCAGAAATGGATCGCCTAGAAAGAGCAAATTAAGTTAATCGAGCTAACAGAACAACCAATATTGCAAATAGAATTTAAAATACTAAGGAACTAGTTTTAAAAGGCTTTTCCCGTTGAAATTAATCTTCAAGATCGTATAAATGACCAAACGTGACTTTTTTCAATAAATTATGTAAATATTGTGACCAATTAAGGGTATTTCTTTCGTGCGATGTATGTTAGCAAGTAGTGCACATCGAGTCTTAAGGCTATTTTAGTACTTATGGCTATAGAGACTTTATTGTGTTCAATGTACATATTTTGTTGATTTGTGTTCCTTATTTATTTATTTATCTACTTATTTATTATTTATTTATTTATTAGATTGTTTATTTACCTTAGATCCTATTTTATTATTCGTTAGATGTATATACATATTATAGATGCTTTATTTACAATTTAGATGAACTATTTATAGCATTAAGAGATGCTTTATTTACTTATTTATTTATTGGGATGCTTTATTTATTAGTTATTTATTTGGATGCTTTATTTATTTGATTATTTTTGTTGCATGAGTTGCTCTTCGATTGAGGCATCTTTTATGCTGGAAATTCTGTCTCGCTACGTCATCTAGTCCGTTGAGCCATCACAGCCGGTCATGCATCGCTAGAACCGGTTTGAGCTTCTGTACATTTGTCATCTGATTGTTCCTAAAAGAGAAAATATAATTAGAATAGGTTCAACTACTTATCTGCAACTGGAATCCAACTCATCTCATCCTCAAATCCATCGAAGTCCTTTAGAACCGTCCAAACAGGCCAAATTACAGCATTCTCTTCAAAATCAAGTCGTTCCGTCCATCATCCTTCGAGCGGGTAATCGTCGATGTTGTTGATTGGCTCCACGTCCGTAAATGTCCGTTCTTACCTAAATAAATAAAAAATCAAATGCATTAGCACATACCTCGGTAAATTCAATAATTTGGTCGTACTTTTCGTTGATCTGGCACGTTAAAATACAGCTTTTTCCGCAAATTACTAAAGAAACAGTCCACATCTAAAACCATAAACAAACTTCTGCTGCAGCTCACTCGATTTGACGTTTCTGTGGTTCATTGCGAGTGATCAATGAACATGTTCAGGGTTCATGAGGTGAATGATGTTGTTCATTTCTCATATGTTTCAGTGAGTCGAGCGTTGAGTTTGACGTGAGAAACATGAGAGAAGTGGTCTTAGAGAAACCGATTCTACATACGTAGTATGTCGGAAGGTGTTTTGCTATGAAAATGCTCTCTTCCTAGCCAATAGTTTTGGCGTTGAAGACGATGCAGGATCATAGACAGTTTAGGTGTTTATGTAATTACGTTTGTACTTCAGAGAGGGTCTATGTCAGGGGATAGCCTTGATGTTCGATCTGAAGACAAACAGTGAGGCAAATTCAGAATGAAGTGGGTTATTCATCGTTAGGTATGAAGTAGCTTCATTACTGGGTTAGCCAGTTTCGTTACGTTTTTGCAGTCAGTATGATGCAGTTGGCTTGAATCAATATCAACGATGTTGAGGTACATGCCGTTACGTTTAAGCATGACTGAATATGGGAATTGATAACTCCGATGAACCATAGAACCGTACTATTGCTGTGATATATTAGAGATTTCGTTCGTTGTAAATATTTGCTTAAATTTTATTTACCTATTTATTTATTTGTACAGATTTATTTATTTACATATTTATTTATTATCAGTTTATTTATTTATTGAGTTGTTGAGTAGTTTATTAGTTATTTATTTGGCTCTTTTGGCATATTTATTTTTCATTCGTGTTTATTTATTTATTTCTATAGTTATTTGTTTATTTATTTATATATTTGTATATTTATTTATTTGTTTGTTTATATATTTATTTTTCATATTTTTTCATATACATATTTTTTTTTATTGCGCATTTTTTGCAATGCTTTTTTTTGTGGAGGAATTTGTGTAAATGTTTGAGTATTTTATTTACAATGTATGAGAGTCTCATTTTTATTAATTTCTGTGATACAGTAAGGCTTGCCCTTACGAAAATTTGGTTGTACTCCTACAACCAAATTTTCGTAAAACAAGTCCGATGTTATGTAGCGGTATTCGAAATAATAAAAATGAATCAGCACGACTGTGCAATTAAAAATTAATTTCAATAAAAGTTAGCTGTTCAGAACGAACAGTAGGATAAATGAATCCTCTTGCATGCAAGATGAATCCATACAACTTATAAATAAATCCTGCATGAAAGTTCACTCAATTTAATGCCGGTTCACTCACTTGGCGCGCAGATTAAAAGTTATCTCACAGAGCATGCGTTCGGGTCCGTTGGTTTGAGTCAATCTCCCAACTGGATCCCTTGTCGTTATTTAAGTAAAGAATAAGAAATTGAATAATGAGCTAAGGGACCAGAATGGGTTAGCTAGATATGAAAGGTTTAAGAGGGAAAGGAACAATATGACTGATCGGCTCGAAAGGTGATCGGGGCTCGTCTTTTGATAAGATCGGACTCCGATTTCCGGGACGAAGGCCAAAACTAGAATCGCGACCTATCTGAGGAATTTCAAGTTTAGACTCGGCCACTTTAATCTGACCCGTGGAAGAGGCAGGACTGGGAAGATTTCTTGTATAGTTTCGCGGTGTGAATTTTGAGGTTTGAAAAAACGTGAA
The DNA here is from genome assembly GCF_035046485.1 of Aedes albopictus. Lineage (NCBI taxonomy): Eukaryota > Metazoa > Arthropoda > Insecta > Diptera > Culicidae > Aedes > Aedes albopictus. The sequence goes on from NC_085137.1 coordinate 392,073,142, forward strand.
AGTGTCTTATATGTTCAGTGTAATTTAATGTTAGATTTCCTCTCCGAATAGGTAGTGCTAAAAAGCTAGAATAAGTAAGTGCGGTACTGTGCGAGATTTGGCAAGAAAACAAAAAGGTAAAAAGAGAACGCTTTTGCTTTCTAAACGATACGCTCACACTGTGGTGTAGCCGTCCAACGGCTTTTTTGTTCCAGTTTTTTTCTTTGTGCACGCCGCCTCACCTCCTGCTCGGCACACCGCGCCCATCAAGCCAAGTACCTCTATCCTGACCCCACGCGCCAGCATTAAAGGTCCCCAACGTCCGGCCGGCGTTGGAAGGGAGTTGCAATCGCCAACACTGCACTCCGGAAGAGCCCGATTCCCGCCCACTGGGAATTATTCATTCGCCGCCCACCAAGTTGGCGAATTATTAGCAGCGCGAGTCATCCAAGCGACGCGCCATTGTTCACTGTGGTGAACCAGCACCGGCGCGGCGACGCGACGCGAGAGGCAGAGAGAAGTAACAAACCGTGAGTAAGCTCCTGCGGGAGAGGTACAAATGTTATTTGAGCGTGCTTAAAGCGTAAAGAAGGTAGAGAAAGCTCGAGTTTTATAGCAAGAAATCCGCACAGTTAGGTAGTTAGAAGGGAGAGGAAGAAAGGAAAGAAGAGAGCGAGAGAATAGCATGGTTAGGGTACCCGAATAAAAGTGAATGTTTAGTGGAATAGATGTAGTTTGAATAAAAGTTTTCGTGTTTTCTTAAATGTTGTGTAATTAGTGAGCTAGAACTTCCGTCTGATGATTGCACTGGTGTAGAAGGATTTTCACGTTTCGTTCGTTCCGTTTTGCTGTAGTTTTGGTTGATGTACTCCAAGTGTGGACTGCTTGGGAATCTCAGTCCCCCATTCTTGTGTCTGAAGCGTTAGGGTTAGAGGGTTTGAGGAAGAACTTGGCCTGTGATGAAAACTGGTCGACCACGTGCTTTCGTTCTGGTAGGAATTCGAGCTCTGTATTGCTTTTCGGGTTGGTTAGGAGTTGCGTTCCGAGTACTGATTAAATCTGAGTATCTACTAATACGTTCGGTCTATTGACTATAATTGAACTCGCCCTGAGGCTTGAGTTTTGCCGGGCAACTAAAGCGACAAGTGGTCCTCTTAGGAGGTGGCGCTTAAGCCATTTGTTTAAACAATTTTCGAACGCTCTAGTAGATCTGAGACTTAGCCACTCGAGCCGGTGCTGGTTCACCACAGTGAACAATGGCGCGTCGCTTGGATGACTCGCGCTGCTAATAATTCGCCAACTTGGTGGGCGGCGAATGAATAATTCCCAGTGGGCGGGAATCGGGCTCTTCCGGAGTGCAGTGTTGGCGATTGCAACTCCCTTCCAACGCCGGCCGGACGTTGGGGACCTTTAATGCTGGCGCGTGGGGTCAGGATAGAGGTACTTGGCTTGATGGGCGCGGTGTGCCGAGCAGGAGGTGAGGCGGCGTGCACAAAGAAAAAAACTGGAACAAAAAAGCCGTTGGACGGCTACACCACAGTGTGAGCGTATCGTTTAGAAAGCAAAAGCGTTCTCTTTTTACCTTTTTGTTTTCTTGCCAAATCTCGCACAGTACCGCACTTACTTATTCTAGCTTTTTAGCACTACCTATTCGGAGAGGAAATCTAACATTAAATTACACTGAACATATAAGACACTTTCACGTTTTTTCAAACCTCAAAATTCACACCGCGAAACTATACAAGAAATCTTCCCAGTCCTGCCTCTTCCACGGGTCAGATTAAAGTGGCCGAGTCTAAACTTGAAATTCCTCAGATAGGTCGCGATTCTAGTTTTGGCCTTCGTCCCGGAAATCGGAGTCCGATCTTATCAAAAGACGAGCCCCGATCACCTTTCGAGCCGATCAGTCATATTGTTCCTTTCCCTCTTAAACCTTTCATATCTAGCTAACCCATTCTGGTCCCTTAGCTCATTATTCAATTTCTTATTCTTTACTTAAATAACGACAAGGGATCCAGTTGGGAGATTGACTCAAACCAACGGACCCGAACGCATGCTCTGTGAGATAACTTTTAATCTGCGCGCCAAGTGAGTGAACCGGCATTAAATTGAGTGAACTTTCATGCAGGATTTATTTATAAGTTGTATGGATTCATCTTGCATGCAAGAGGATTCATTTATCCTACTGTTCGTTCTGAACAGCTAACTTTTATTGAAATTAATTTTTAATTGCACAGTCGTGCTGATTCATTTTTATTATTTCGAATACCGCTACAATAGGAAACAAGTTAAAGTTGTAAGCCAACTGATAATATGTTAAGTTTTTGTTTGTTATACAGGCCTAACATACTCATTTGCTTAGGGTGTCCATTATGCCCCTAATACCCCTAAGTAATCTAAATTTTCGGACCATAGCACACCGATCAAAACCCAAAAATTTTCCCTTTCGTTTGGATAGGTGTCTAGCTATTTGCGATTTTTCCGTTCCGTTTCTTCATCACTTTCCGTTTCGTTTGGTGCGCGGCTGACTTGCTGTTACTACAAGCTTCGATCCGGTCGGAACCGCGAGCTGCTGCAACTCGCTCGCTGTTGGGGGCAGCGGCGGCGCGAGGCGAGTTGACTGCGCTGGCTGTAGTAAGCTCGCTCGACGAGAGACGCGGGGCCCAATCGAGCTAGGTATTACAACATCAAAGGCCGAGATCAAGGGAGACGAAGAGCACACCAATCCAACGGGGAGACGAGAGTGGGGTCGCCCCCTCTAGTATGTAGTTGGTAGTTAGTAACGTTTTTTAACGAGCGACAAAAAAGCAACGATGGCGGTGGCGGATGGTGGGAGGTTGACGCGGGCTGAGTCGCGGCCGCGGCTGCTGCTGCTGCTGGTGCGAGAGTGGTATACTATACTACTACGAGGCGTCCTACTAACCTACTTTCGAAGGTACCGACCACCACCACCAACCAGTCAGCAGCGGCAGCAGCAGCCGAGCCCGACAAAGCGATTCACTAACTCAAACGTCAAGAGCGCGTTTCGCGTTACTCACATTAGCGAGAAATAATTTTTTTCTTCATCGAACGGAATCGACGACGACGACGACGAGAGTCCCCCGCGCGCGCAATGACCGTGAGTTACTGCGATCTGATGGCTTGGATGTGCCTCCCGCATCTCGCTTGCTGTGTGGAAGCCAGAAGAATGGTTCTCACTGGTCCACTGACTGGTTGTATGATGGGATGGTAATAAGCACACAAGCGACAGCAGTACAAAAAAGATGTCAATCTGCCAGACCTCGGCCGTAAACGACGACGATCACACATTGAATTGCATTGTACTGTTGCATGTAGGTATGATGGACCAACCTCTGCGGGTGCGGGTGGGTGATGGATGTGAAAGATAAAGTGAAATCGAGCCAGTGAGTGTGTTTGTATGTAAAGTTCTCGAGGAGGCGACTAAATGCGCGAGCCCCCTGAATTGGTTGGTTCTTAGTCACGACACGTGATTTGCCTCTACTACTGTGTGCGCGGTTGTGGAGGCTTATCGAAAGGAATATTATTGGACCAGGACAGGGAGGTGTAAGTCACAAAATGCGTTCTGTCGCGTTTGATTTTTTGGTGCTACCGGGAAAAGAATGTACATACGCAAATTCCCAAGCCATCGACGAACTTGAACTACAGGTACTCTTCGATATATCAAATTGTAGAAAAGCAAAGATAACGATACACATCGTAGTTGCTACCCCGCGATTAACCAGAACAATCGAAATTGCACAAAGAACCAATAAATCGTGCTTGGGACTAGCTACACACTCTCAGTGTGCACAATTCTAGAGTTCAATATTTGAATTTCAATAATGGCACCGGCCACGCCCTTACGGTCATCGGGAAAGGGGAAGGAATGTTAGTTCGACAACCGTTGTAACTAAAAACCGTGGAATCCACAGCATCCCCACAGTTGTCACTGGAAGGAGTATTTGTTAGTAGGGCAGGGTAAGGTGTGGATTCTATGAGCCACCTAGTTGATATGGCCCCCTAGTTGTATGGAATTTCACGTCGCGGTTTTTATCACGATTATATTATGATCTATTTGATCGCGATGATCACCCCACACAATAGTAAGAGAAATGCACATACGTCAATGCTTGTTCAATATTAAACGCCTTAGCGCATTGATCGTGAAAACGAACTTCCCACGAAAATTGCCGCAAGATTCTGATTCCACACTCGCACTTCATAACTCTTACCTGAAAATCATCCACCACATGACAATTCTCGAGCCATTTTGATTCCGCACTGATTGCCTCCGAAAAGCTAGTTTTTGGAACGCATTTGAGTTTCCAGAATTTTAGTAATTTTCACTCAATTCCTACAACTTTGGTACCAAAAAAGCTAATGACGATAATACTTAAGGGAATAGAATGCCGCTATGGACATTCCAGTTTAAAATGTATATTAGGGTGATCTGAAACTAATTCTATAAAAAAACAACTTTTTAAGGTTTCATTAAGTTCTATTAACATATGTAGATCGGAGAACTTGTAGCAGACAAGTATACCCTCCAAATTTTGCCAAAAGAATTATTTTTTCGTTAAGTTCTAGTACAGTTATGGAGTTTTTGAGACTTTTGATACCAAACATAGATTCTACGTACAAGTTCCAATGAAATTCCAATGAATTCTTACCTCTTATATCTGAGAAATAGTTAATCCTTTTTCACAAGGTCCCCTATATTTTTCGCTGTAACTTGGATGTAGATATAAAATTATATATAGTTTTTTATTGGAACTTGTACATAGAATCTATTTTTGGTATCAAAAATCTCAAAAATTGTTTATTCTTGTTTGTTTTAAAAATCTATGAAAACTTAAAATTCGAGAAAACTTGAAGCAGGCAAATTGGAAAATGTTGAAGCTGGAAGTCAGCTTTCTACAAAAACAAAATACTAATAAATATTTCATTTTTTTCTAAAAAAGCCCTTCAAGTATCCTCAAACATCGTAGAATACATCATTTCAGTCCAACAAACCGTTTTCGAATTTGATTTTTTTTTGCAGAATAAAATTTGGTTTTTTATGCGGCCTTTCAAAGGTAAATGGTAATGTTTTGATGGAAAAATAAGTGATTCATGAAATCCAGCGCATGAACAACAATCATGTTCAGATTTAAACAATATCGAGTCAAAAATCGCATTTTTTTTTCGTGTTCTGGGTTGGAAATGCTCTATAAGTAAATCATTTATAAAGAACTTATTCCCTAATAAATCTCTCCAAGGATTTGGCCAGGAAAATCTTCATAAATGCATTTAGATATTTCTTTAGAAAATACTCCAGGGATTCCTGTTTTAAACAATTCATCGACTTCTTCGTGGAGTTTTTCAAGAAAGTATGTTAAAAAGCCTCAGAAATTCTTCCAACGATTCCTTGAGAAATTTTCTAAGGATTTTTCGATAAATTTCTGCACGGAATTTGTCAAAAATTCAAAAAAATAGTTCAGGGATTGCTTTAGAAACTCCTCTATGGACTCCTTCAGAAATTCCACTAAAAAATATTCCAGAAGTTTCTCAAAAAAAACTTTTTTAGGAAAACTTTACATGGATTGCTTCAGACATTTCTCCATGATGTTTATCAGAAATGTTTATTCTTGTTTGTTTTAAAAATAGATGAAAACTCAAAATTCGAGAAAAATTGAAGCAGGCAAATTGGAAAATGTTGAGGCTGGAAGTCAGCTTTCTACAAAAACAAAATACTAATAAATATTTCTGAAAAATTGAAATCAGATAATATCTAACATAGATCCACGATGAATATTACTCTCAGTGCATTTTTTTTAAAAAGCCCTTCGAATATCCTCAAACATCTTAGAAGACATCTTTTCAATCCAACAAGCCGTTTTCCAGTTAGATTTTTTTTGCAGAAGAAAATAAGGTTTTTTACGCGTCATTTTCAAGAGCTAGGCGAAAAAAATGGTAATGTTTTAATACAAAAGTAAATGATTCGTGAAATCCAGTGCATGAACAACAATCATCTTCAAATTTTACAAAATATCGAGTCAAAAATCGCATTTTCTTTTTCATGTTCTGGGTTGGGAATGCTCTATAAGAAAATTGTTTATAGAGAACTATTCCCTAATAAATCTCTCCAAGGATTTGGCCAGGAATGTTTATTAGATATTTCTTTAGAAAATTCTCTAGGGATTCCTTTTTAAAATAATTCATGGACTTCTTCGTGGGGTTTTCAAGAAAGTACTCAAATAAGCCCCAGAAATTCTTCCAGATATTTCTTGGAGAATTTTCTAAGGATTTTTCGAGAAATTTCTGCACGCAATTTTTCAAAAAATCAAATAAATTGTTCAAGGGTTGCTTTAGAAATTCCTCTATAAATTCCTTCAGAAATACCACTAAAAATATTCCAGAAATTTCGCAAAGAAGTTTTTAAAAAAATTGCATGGATTGCTTCAGACATTTCTCCATGATGTTTATCAGAAATGACCCCAGAGATTCCTTCAAAATTCTTCCAGAGATTCGACAACAAATGTCATAAAAAATCCTTTGAAAATCTCTCAGAAATTCCTCCAGAGGTTCTTTGAAAAATAAAATCATGAACATCTTGTGAAAAACCACAAGAAATTTCGCCAAGAATTTCTTTAGAAAACCTACAGTAAAAATCCTCAGTAATTCTTTTATGGATTCCTTAAGAAAATTCTGCATAGATTCCTTCAAAAATTCTTCCAGTGATTTTTGAAGAAGTTTTTTCCGGCGTTCTATTAGGAATTCCTCTAATGATTCCTTTAAAAATTCTTTCAGAGATTTTCCACAAACATCATAAACGCCCATATTGACAGCTGGAACTAGTTCCAGTTCACGGTGTATATTTGCTTGTTGTCATATTTGCCTTTGTTTGTTCACGTCCATCAGAACAGTTTTCTGAGCGTAAGTGTGAGTTCGATTGGTGCTCCCGTCGGTGAAAACTTTTCATGTTAGTGATCGTTCAGTCTGTACATCCTCTGGTTGAAGATGGTGTAGTGTCTATTTCTATAAGGATTCATTAAGAAAATCTTCCACGGATTCCTCCAACAATATTTCCAGAGACTTTCCATTAATAGCTTCAAAAAGTTTCTCCATTAATTCCTTCACAAATTGAGGGAATTTGCCGTAGACTTTATCAGAATTCTTCATGAGTTTATTCAGAAATGCCTTGATGGATTCTTTATAAAAATATTCCAAAAACTTCTTCAGAAAATCTCTCAGCGATTTTTTGAGAAAACTAAAAATGTAGCATTCCTTCAATATGATTCCAAAGTTCCCCGCAGGATATTTTTCGTCATCCAGGGATTCCAGGGAATCTTCAATAAAATCCTTAAGTTGAATATATTGATAAACTCCCTTAGGATTATTTTTTTTTTTTCAATAATTTTTTTTCAAAATTGCTCCTTGGATTCCCTTCTGGAATTTCTCTAGAGATTCTTTCCAAAAATATTCCATGGATTTCGCCGGAAAATTACCCATGAGTTCTTCCACAAAACTTTACAAGAATTCTTTCAGAAATTCCTCCAGGGTTTCCTTCAAATATTCCTTCAATAATTTCTTCGAATTTTCCCCCATGGATACCTTTGGAAAATCTTTCTTCTCCGAACATTCTTTTAGAAATTCTTCCGCAAATTCGTTCAGTGATTACTCCGGGAGGTCCTTCATAAAATCATCCTGGGAGTCTTTCAATAATTTCAGATATTTCTTTGTGAATGTCTCCAATGAATAATTTACAAATATCTTCAGGGATTTCTTCAGAAAGTTTTCCAAGAATTCTTTCAGAAACAACTACAGAGTTTTTTTTAGAAATTATTCCAAGGGTTTCTCAAGAAATTCTATCTCTTCCAGCGATTCCTCCAAAAATTTCTCAAGGAATTCTACTGCAAATTCGCAAAGGAATGTTTGCAGGAATTTCTACAGAAATCCTACAAAAATTTTAATATTTTCTTAATATATTTTTTAAGAAATTTCTTTCTATGCATTTTCTCAGAAATTCCGTCAAAATTTTCTTCTAAGAACACCTGGGAATTTCTGTATGGATTCTATCATAACTTTTTAAAGACATTTTTCCAGAAACATTTCTTAAGATTTTCTACAGGATTTGTTGCAATTTTTCAGATTTAGTTTAAGTTATAGTTACTTGAAAGCATGTATCCGGGTCCGTTTAAGCCATCGGCTCAGAAGAGGGTCAGTGTCAGCTGACGTAGGAAAGAGCAACTGATGGAAGTGCCGGGGTTTGGATCGAACCCGAGCAGAAAAGAATAACAACTGAATAACATCCCAAGTAACAATTTTGATTTTATCAAAGTTTTTTAGCGATTCAAAAACCCTAACCATAAAACCATTGATGCCGACTTGAAAATACTCTCGAGCTCCTTTATGCCTCCAAAAGTCCACGATCTGGCTAGTTGGCCCAGCCTTATTATGATCTACAGGACTTCGTATGCAAACCGGCTTAGGATTTCAGGTTGTATCATAGTTTTATAAACCTTCTAAATATAACCATGTTCTGACTTGTCAAATATTTGTTTTGATTATTTTTCACTATCAATGTTCGATCGTCAGAGTAAATTATGCTTGGTTATTTATCCAGCCATCAATTGGAAAGATGCCGGTCTGGAATTCAGGTTTGTTTTCCCATTTAAATACGTGTCAGGAGACATGCAACGGGAAATTTGTGGTGAATGTGACAGTGATAATGACAAAAAATAAGTGCGCCACACAAACTGTGAATTAATAGGAAGTTAAATGCATTTAATTTACTCGGTGGAATTGGGCGTAAGAAGGGTTTTTTCAACATAGCGGAGTTTCAAAAACATTGTGTAATCTATCTGAAAATAATATGATGGAAACGTGTTGAATCGTTAAGTTTGATCTTAAGCGCTGTACGTGAAATCATAAAATTGAGTAATGATTTTTCTGTATTTACATGAATTATCCCGGCTAGGCGACATATTTTTCTGATAAAACTCTGCGTTCCTGATGATTTCTCCAATACGGCTAACCCTCCTAAGCTGGTCATAACTGAGCTTATGATAGAACTAACGGTCTTATCACAGCATTTCATACGGCCACGAAATCTTTTGTTGGTTCTAAGCGTTGCCTCACAGTTTTGTTTATTTGTTTACAAAAAGAAATATCTCCGACAACAACCGCAAATGCAAGTTTTATTGAAATGGCATATAATTAGTGATAAAACCAATTCATGACCACTTGAAAGTCTTAAAATGACGATGTTTATAGCAGAAGTTATATGATAGTTTTATGGAATGCCAAAGGTGCAAAGTGAAAAACTACCACATAAAACTAGTATAGAACAACTAGCTTTTTCACATGCTCGTATAAAACCAGGATAAAACATGAATAAATCTTCAAGGCATGCTGATTGTTACTTGGGATATCATGGTATTAATCTTAAATACCATTATACCTCGATATGCCCTTCATTAGGCTGTAATAAGAGGCAAAATAACAAAATCGAATACCATAATTTAATATAAAGAACACCTAGAAAATAACAAGTCTTTTTATTTCGATAATGAATGCAAACCTAAAATTTCAAGTCCAGGTTTTGTTATTCAAAAGGTATTGAATAACAAAGTAATAACATTTCTTGCTATTTTATTGAACATTTTTAGATAGCTCCACGATGTAATAGCAAAACTTATTCTTCGGTCATTTTCATTGCTAAATAAACCAATACCGCATCAATACCAAACTCTGCTCAAATACCTCGAATTGTTATTATGGTATTCTCATAAAATTTCGTAGAATAACATAACAATTACTATTTTTGGTATTAGAGCACAGGTTGCTCTTTGCATGGTATTTGGAAGGTATTCCCCTCTGCTCGGGAACCCATGACCATCTGCGTATAAAGCAAACGTGTGACCAATTGCGCCACGGGCCCCGGCGATCTCGTTGAATTTCTCGAACGATCTCCAAGCAAATCCTAGAGACAAGCAAAGTTTAGAGTTCCACTGGAAAGATTCTCTAAAATATATTCAAAATTGAGTGACGTATTGCACCAGAAAAGCCATCATGATTTCCTTTGGAGATGGTAGCAGGTATACCTAAATATAAATACCTATAATATATTTCCGCACTTACACTTCACAAAATTTTACGAGAATTTTTGCGTTTTTTTGACTGTAAACACCATGAAGAAATCCGACTGTTGGCGCGAGTTTTCTCCGGATCGAAACACATATTGAAAGCAACTTTTTACGGTAGCTTCAATGCTATATTAAATATAAATTATTCAAATAACTTTACATTGCATTTTCACTAAAATTTACTTACATGATAGTTTCCTATTTTTCACCGGTAGAGGAACAAACTCGCCAACTCGACGTGTATCTTACTACTAAATCTTCAAGCGATCCCAGTACATTTAATTGATTCCTATTAGATAATAGCGTTACCAGTTTCACCAAACACCAAATTGCTGCCGCAACACTGACTATGAATTAAAAACAAAATGTTCTTATCGAGTAAAAAACAACTTCTTTCCTACATAGTTTCTACGAAAACTAATCACAAAAGTTTGCCAGAAAGTTTCCCTCAAAGAAATTCCAATATTTGCAACTTCTCAAGAGATTTTAGAACTTGCGGATTCCCAGGTAATACCGTCGTTTTGTCAGAAAATGTCCATGAAACATAAGACAATTTCCAAGTATGTTTTGAGGGATTTTAGAAAATCCTTAAGAAAATCCATTCTTGAGCGGGTCACGTGGCAGTCACGTAGATACCAGGAAAGTCAAAGAAGTTTTCATTACCAAAATTTCCTGGACCAACCGGGAATCGAACCCGTCACGCTTAGCATGATCGAGCTGAATTTCCTCACGTTTACCGCTTCGGCTAGAGTAGTCCTACAGTAACAGCAAATTACAACAAACTTTATCAAATTGAATTACCCGATAATGCAATAGTTGTCGATTGCCAGCCTGCTGGCTGGCCTGCCTGATCGATTGCGGCGTGAGAGGCATTTACTAGCGCGTGACGTGGCGCGAGATAGCGAGAAACATTGCGAAGTGGCTGATGGATCTCCGACTTCGCTGCAGTAGCAATCGATGATTGATTTTGACGAAACAGCCTGCTGGCTGCTGGCTGGTCCGATTGAACCAGATTCTGTGGTCACTTCTCTTGACGACAGACGGACGATTGACTCATCCATCCACTTATTGGAAAGATCGAGTACGCGAACTGAAAAGATTCAATGAGCAAATATGACGACGCGATGATGGTCGGGGTTGGAGAAATAATGAGCAATGTTGTTGCACCGATGCGATGATGATCGACTGCGATCGATTGACCGATCGGCGCAGAAAAGTGCAGCAAGCCGGGCACCATCATCATCAATCAGTGCAGTGGGAATCACCATCATTTCGAACGCGCAATAATTAGGGAATTTGTTGGTTTTGTCTGCGACTGACTGCGAGAGCGTACCGTATGGTTTCACGGCTTTTGCACGGATTATTTCACAATGAAAAGGCAGTTGACGAGATGCGCGGTATTCTGGGTCAGCAGCAGGGGCAATATGGAATTCCGCGAAGACCGTGATGATTGCGTACTGAGAATGGGGACAATCAATTGTAAAGTATAGTCGGATTGTGATACATTGAGGTGGAAGTGGCGCAGCTTGTCTGGAGGACCTGTTGCTGCATTGGAGAAATATGGACGCGTATTTTGAATGGATTAGCAACATAATATGCACATTATCAATTTATCCGAAGAGATAGTCTAAGATTTTATATACATAGCCAAGTTACTGGGGCTGAAATATTTGCAATATTCAAATATTCCATACTGACAAGCACCTTCAAGCGAAAGACAAAAAGAACTCGCAGCAACATAAACTTTATGGTATTCTTGAAGACAAACCATTTAATCCCTGTCTGTCAAAGTATAAATCTAAATGAGCGCATTTAGTTATGCATAATTAAATTGAAGTATCAAAAATTGCGTCTGGTCAGTTACGAAGACTCTTATCCGAAACATCAGCGCTTGCGCGAATAGCATAATAAAAACAGTATCAAAAATTTTACGCAGTTCTTTCACCAACAAACCAGACTGACGATCATCATTCATATCACGATCACATTCGATTCAGTTGCTTGGCACAGGCAGAGTAATACACAATGACAATTTTTCCTACCAACACCCGACGCACACCGCCCAACATACATACATCGACCAGCAAATTCTGTTCGCGGGAGACAATGCATTTCTTTGTGAAATACTCTGGCCTGGTCTGGGTCTGCTGCATCACGATCATTTAGATGACCCTTTTCCTCCGCCACTCCTCTCGCACAAAATGAACATGTGGTGTGATCGAATCCAATCAGATCGCAGTCAGTCACTATCGTGGTCGTTGTCGTCGTTGAGGCCAACCACCACCACACCGTTCCGCCATGTACCACGCTGACATCACACTTCGGTGGACGCACTGCGAAAAAAGATCAACCCACTCTCTGCTCCCAGCCAGCAACCACCATTGCCCTGAACCTGAAAGGCTAACCCAGTGCCTAGTATAGACCTGAATCGCGAGCGTCTCCTGATTCACAGTGGGCACGCTGCATATACGAATGGTCCAAAAATCTCAGGAATTCTGGAGAATTCCGCTCAGGATTTCTGGAGAATTCCGCTCAGGAATTCTGGAGAATTCCACTCAGGAATTCTGGAGAATTCCTCTCAGGAATTCTGGAGACTTCCTCTCAGGAATTCTGGAGAATTCCTCTCAGGAATTCTGGAGAATTCCTCTCAGGAATTCTGGAGAATTCCTCTCAGGAATTCTGGAGAATTCCTCTCAGGAATTCTGGAGAATTCCTCTCAGGAATTTTGGAGAATTCCTCTCAGGAATTCTGGAGAATTCCTCTCAGGAATTCTGGAGAATTCCTCTCGGGAATTCTAGAGAATTCCTCTCAGGAATTCTGGAGAATTCCTCTCAGGAATTCTGGAGAATTCCTCTCAGGAATTCTGGAGAATTCCTCTCAGGAATTCTGGAGAATTCCTCTCAGGAATTCTGGAGAATTCCTCTCAGGAATTCTGGAGAATTCCTCTCAGGAATTCTGGAGAATTCCTCTCAGGAATTCTGGAGAATTCCTCTCAGGAATTCTGGAGAATTCCTCTCAGGAATTCTGGAGAATTCCTCTCAGGAGTTCTGGAGAATTCCTCTCAAGAATTCTGGTGAAGTCCTCTCAGGAATTCTGGAGAAATCCTCTCAGGAATTCTGGAGAAATCCTCTCAGGAATTCTGGAGAAATCCTCTCAGGAATTCTGGAGAATTCCTCTCAGGAATTCTGGAGAATTCCTCTCAGGAATTCTGGAGAATTCCTCTCAGGAATTCTGGAGAATTCCTCTCAGGAATTCTGGAGAATTCCTCTCAGGAATTCTGGAGAATTCCTCTCAGGAATTCTGGAGAATTCCTCTCAGGAATTCTGGAGAATTCCTCTCAGGAATTCTGGAGAACTCCTCTCAGGAATTCTGGAGAATTCCTCTCAGGAATTCTGGAGAATTCCTCTCAGGAATTCTGGAGAATTCCTCTCAGGAATTCTGGAGAATTCCTCTCAGGAATTCTGGAGAATTCCTCTCAGGAATTCTGGAGAATTCCTCTCAGGAATTCTGGAGAATTCCTCTCAGGAATTCTGGAGAATTTCTCTAAGGAAATCTGGAGAATTCCTCTCAGGAATTCTGGAGAATTCCTCTCAGGAATTCTGGAGAATTCCTCCCTGGAGAATTCCTCTCAGGAATTCTGGAGAATTACTCTCACGAATTCTGGAGAATTACTCTCACGAATTCTGGAGAATTACTCTCACGAATTCTGGAGAATTCCTCTCAGGAATTCTGGAGAATTCCTCTCAGGAATTCTGGAGAATTCCTCTCAGGAATTCTGGAGAATTCCTCTCAAGAATTCTGGAGAATTCCTCTCAGGAATTCTTGAGAATTCCTCCCAGGAATTCTGGAGAGTTACTCTCACGAATTCTGGAGAATTCCTCTCAGGAATTCTGGAGAATTCCTCTCAGGAATTCAAGAGAATTCCTCTCAGGAATTCTGGAGAATTCCTCTCAGGAATTCTGGAGAATTCCTCTCAGGAATTCTGGAGAATTTCTCTCAGCAATGCTGGAGAATTTCTCTCAGGAATTCTGGAGAATTCCTCTCAGGAATTCTGGAGAATTCCTCTCAGGAATTCTGGAGAATTCCTCTCAGGAATTCTGGAGAATTCCTCTCAGGAATTCTGGAGAATTCCTCTCACGAATTCTGGAGAATTCCATTCAGGAGTTCTGGAAAATTCCACTGAGGAATTCTGTAGAATTCCTCTCAGGAATTCTGGAGAATTCCTCTCAGGAATTCTGGAGAATTCCTCTCAGGAATTCTGGAGAATTACTCTCAGGAATTCTGAAGAATTACTCTCAGGAATTTTGAAGAATTACTCTCAGGAATTCTGGAGAATTACTCTCAGGAATTCTGGAGAATTACTCTCAGGAATTCTGGAGAATTACTCTCAGGAACTCTGAAGAATTACTCTCAGGAACTCTGAAGAATTCCTCTCAGGAATTCTGAAGAATTCCTCTCAGGAATTCTGAAGAATTCCTCTCAGGAATTCTGAAGAATTTCTCTCATGAATTCAGAAAAAAATGCTCTCAGGAATTCAGGAGAATACCTCTCAGGAATTCTAGAGAATTTCTCTCAGGAATTCTGGAGAATTCCTTTCAGGAGCTCTGGAGAATTCCTCTCAGGAATTCTGGAGAGTTACTCTCAGGAAATCTGGAGAATTCCTCTCAGGAATTCTGGAGAATTCCTCTCACGAATTCTGGAGAATTCCTCTCAAGAATTCTGGAGAATTCCTCTCAGGAATTCTTGAGAATTCCTCTCAGGAATTCTGGAGAGTTACTCTCAGGAAATCTGGAGAATTCCTCTCAGGAATTCTGGAGAATTACTCTCAGGAATTCTGGAGAGTTCCTCTCAGGAATTCTGGAGAATTCCTCTCAAGAATTCTGGAGAATTCCTCTCAGGAATTCTGGAGAATTCCTCTCAGGAATTCTGGAGAATTCCTCTCAGGAATTCTGGAGAATTCCTCTCAGGAATTCTGGAGAATTCCTCTCAGGAATTCTTTAGAATTCCTCTCAGGAATTCTTTAGAATTACTCTCAGGAATTCTGGAGAATTCCTCTCAGGAATTCTGGAGAATTCCTCTCAGGAATTCTGGAGAATTCCTCTCAGGAATTCTGGAGAATTCCTCTCAGGAATTCTGAAGAATTCCTCTCAGGAATTCTGGAGAATTCCTCTCAGGAATTCTGGAGAATTACTCTCAGGAATTCTGGAGAATTCCTCTCAGGAATTCTGGAGAATTCCTCTCAGGAATTCTGGAGAATTCCTCTCAGGAATTCTGGAGAATTCCTCTCAGGAATTCTGGAGAATTCCTCTCAGGAATTCTGGAGAATTCCTCTCAGGAATTCTGGAGAATTCCTCTCAGGAATTCTGGAGAATTCCTCTCAGGAGTTCTGGAGAATTTCTTTCAGGAATTCTGGAGAATTCCTTCCAGGAATTCTGGAGAATTCCTTCCAGGAATTCTGGAGAATTCCTCTCAGGAATTCTGGAGAATTCCTCTCAGGAATTCTGGAGAATTCCTCCCAGGAATTCTGGAGGATTCCTCTCGGGAATTGTGCAGAAAGTCTCTTACAAATTCTGGACGATTTCTCTAAGGAATTGTGGACAATTCTTCTCAGGAATTGTGAAGAACTACGCTAGAGAATTTATTCTCCATAATTCTCTAGCGAAATTGTGGAGAAATTCTCTCAAACATTTGAAGAGTATTCCTCTCAGGAATTGTGGAGAAATACTCTTAGGAATTGTGGAGAATTCCTCTCAGGAATTGTGGAGAATTTCACTCAGAAATTGTGAAGAATACCGCTAAGGAATTGTGGAGAAATCCTCTTAGGAATTCTGGAGAATTCCCCTCGAGAATTCTGGAGATTTCTTCTCGGGAATTGTGGAGACTTCCTCTTAGGAATTGTGGAGAATTCCTTTCAGGAATTGTGCGAAATTCTCTCACAAATTCTGGACAATTCCTCTCCGGAATTGTGGAGAATTCTTCTCAGGAATTTTGGAGAATTACGCTAGAGAATTCCTTTCAGGAATTGTGGAGAAATTCTCTCAAAAGTTGTGGAGAATTGCTTTTTGGAATTGTGGAGAATTCCTCTCAGGATTGTGGAGAACTTCTCTCAAAAGTTGATGAGAATTCCTCTCAAGAATTGTGAAGAATTCCTCCCAGGAATTGTGGAGAAACTCTCTCAAGAGTTGTGGAGAATTCCTCTCAGGAATTGTGGGGAAGGGAGAGTGGACCGTCGACGTATAAATGTGTTGCAAAAACTATGAATACATAATAGCTTGAAACACTTTGGTTAAATCTTCTGAAACAGGCGTTGAAAGAACTTTTCAAGGAGGCTTCATAGATAAATTTAGGAAGTCATTACAAACAGCGATGCTCTTATTACGAAGAATCTCCATTTTGATCTTTTGTCCAGCCTCCGGTCTTTGCGCATCATTATCCTTCGGGCTTAGCTCTGAGCAGAATCGAATCAAGCTACCCCGCCCGAATGGAAGACTCGCGCGGAAGAAGAACACCGACCGTCCGTCGTTCGTCGCGCACAGCACACCACACCGCGACCGCGACGAAGAAGATAACGAAACACAAAAAAAAATCGACGACAGCCGCGCGCGCGGACCCGGCAAAAACCGAAAAAAGTAGGTCGCCGCCACACTTTCACTTATTACATGAGCGACGAAATAAAACAAAACATACCGCGCTCGCGCGCACACCTCTTCCGACGCATTTACCTCGCGGCTGCCCCATCGCAAGCTCACAGCGACTATACGCGACTCGTGGGCTATTGCTGCAATACGACGCGACGACGACGCTACGATGATTGGTGGGTACCACCAACACAGTCAGCGAGACGCAGACGCAGGGCGGATTCACGCATTCGGCATTTTGGCAATCGCTTCAACTTTAACTGGTGGCTGCTGCGGGAGGCGTGGGGCCCACGAAAAAAAAAATGCGAATTTTTCGTGCGTGGAGATGAAGAGGCGGACAAAATTTACGCAAAATTGGAACCGACGCAGCACAACGCAACGCAGCGGAGGCGAATGACGGCGTCAGTGGCGGCGATGGAGTTGCGATTGCGCGCAGCATTGTCAATGGCAAACGACGCACGGGTGTTGGTTGGTTGGTTTGTTCGTTCGTGGTTGGTAATTGAGGTTGATATTTGATGCGTTCGGCTGATGGCGAGCAGAACTAGGTTGTTGAGATGAGATGCTTTATTTTTGAGCCAAATGTCAGCTGAAAAAATGCTGAAAATGATCTGCGACCAAGTAGCTAGCGGTGCAGATGGGGGATGATAATGTGCGAATGTTGATTTGTGCGTCATGTGACCCGCTTGAAAGTAGGTTTCCGACGCGTCAGCTTATGCAACTTGGAATATCAGAATTCAAATGTTGAGGAAGCGAGATTGGTACTAAAAAAACAAAATTTAGGACTAAACCCTAAACTAAATTAGTACACATACATGTATGTTATTAACACACTTTAAAAGATTTTTATGATTCCTCCAGGAGTTCCTCAAACAATTCCTCCATTAAAAACCCCACTTGGGATTTTCCAGTAAAATCCTCGTTGATTTCTCCAGGAATTCCCTCCAAAACTTCCATTAAGAATTCCGCAAGGAAATGTTCCATGGATTCCACCATGAATTTTTTTTCGAAGATTTCTTTTGGAATTCTTCTACAGATCTCTAAAGGGATTTCTAATTTCTCTTGAGTTTCCGCAAAAGATCACACCAAACATTTTCCCAGGTATTTTTATCTGGGAATCCTCAAGCGATACTTCCAGAAATTCCTAAATGAAAAATCGCACCAATGATTCTCCGAGGAAGTTCTCCAGAGATTTATTCTGGAACTACTTTTGGGATTTTTCCAGTGATTTCTCTGAGAATTCATTCTGGAATTGATTCAAGGATTGTGATTTCCGCCGGTTCTGCATAACGAAAACTTACAATAATATCAGATCAAATCAGGTATTCAACTAAACTGCGGTAGGGCCCATATAGCCGAGGCGGTAAACGCACGGGTATTCAGCATGACCATGCTGAGGGTGACGGGTTCGATTCCCGGTCGGTCCAGGATCTTTTCGTAAAGGAAATTTCCTTGACTTCCTTGGGCATAGAGTATCTTCGTGCCTGCCACACGATATACACATGCAAAATGGTCATTGGCAGAGGAATAACTGTGGAAGTGCTCATAGAACACTAAGCTGAGAAGCAGGCTTTGTCCCAGTGAGGACGTTACGCCAAGAAGAGGAGAGAGAGGAACTAAACTGCTCTGACACCTAACACTAACATCAGAATGCCACAGGAATACATATATACATTTATTTGTTCAACATCACATTTAAGACACGACATAATCATCAATAGTACACCACAATACTCGGTTTGTGGCTGCCGCTCTCCATCCTCGGTCGCGCCCCCCAATGCTCGCCAAGTCACGCTCCACCTGGTCCGCACATCATGCTCTCTGCACTCCACGCCTTCTTGTGCCAACCGGATCAGTAGCAAACACCAGCTTTGTAGGGTTGTTGTCCGGCATTCTTGCAACATGCCCTGCCCACCGTATCCTTCCGGCTTTGGTCACCTTCTGGATGCTGGGTTCGCCGTAGAGTGCAGCGAGCTCGTGATTCATCCTTCTCCGCCACACACCGTTCTCCTGCACGCCGCCGAAGATCGTCCTTAGCACCCGTCGCTCGAAAACTCCGAGTGCTTGCAGGTCCTCCTCGAGCATGGTCCATGTCTCGTGTCCCTAGAGGACCACCGGTCTTATCAGCGTCTTGTACATGGTGCATTTGGTGCGTGGGTGAATCTTTTTCGACCGCAGTTTCTTGTGGTCGTCAGTAAGGATCCGAGGTAGACGAATTCCTCCACTACCTCTAAAATATCCCCGTCCATCGTAACATAACTACCCAGACGGATCCGGTCGTGTTCGGTTCCGCCTACCAGCATGTACTTTGTTTTTGAGGCATTCACCACCAGTCCGACCTTTGCTGCTTCTCGTTTCAGGCGGGTGTACAGCTCTGCCACCGTTCCAAATGTTCTAGCGATAATGTCCATGTCGTCCGCAAAGCACACAAATTGACCGGATTTTGTGAAAATCGTTCCCCGGCTGTTGAGCCCGGCTCGTCGCATCACACCTTCCAGCGCGATGTTGAAAAGTAGACATGAGAGTCCGTCAACTTGTCGCAGTCCCCGGCGAGATACGAATGAACTGGATAGTTCACCCGAAACCCTTACGCAGTTTTGCACACCGTCCATCGTTGCTTTAATCAGTCTAGTCAGCTTCCCAGGAAAGCCGTTTTCGTCCATGATTCTCCATAGCTCTGCGCGGTCGATACTACCGTATGCCGCTTTGAAGTCGATGAACAGGTGATGCGTTGGGACCTGGTATTCACGGCATTTCTGGAGGATTTGCCGTACGGTAAAGATCTGGTCCGTTGTTGACCGGCCGTCGATGAAGCCGGCTTGATAACTTCCCACGAACTCATTTGTTTTAGGTGACAGACTGCGGAAGATGATCTGGGATAGCACTTTGTAGGCAGCATTCAAAATAGTGATCCAAATGGTCGCCTTTCTTGTGAATGGGGCAGGTTACCCCTTCCTTCCACTCCTCCGGTAGCTGTTCAGTTTCCCAGATCCTGACTATCAACCGATGCAGACAGGTGGCCAACTTTTCTGGGCCATCTTGATGAGTTCAGCTGCGATACCATCCTTACCAGCTGCTTTGTTGGTTTTGAGCTGGTGAATGGCATCCTTAACTTCCCTCAGCGTGGGAGTTGGTTCATTTCCGTCCTCCGCTGCACTGGCGTCGTCGTTTCCTCCGTTGCCGTGGGCTCCGGTGCCTACGTTCTCCACGCCGTACAGGTGCTGATCGAAGTGCTGCTTCCGCCTTTCGATCACCTCACGTCCGTCCGTCAAGAGGCCTCCGTCTTTACCCTGCATATTTCTGCTCGCGGCACGAAGCCGTTGCGGGATGCGTTGAGCTTCTGATAGAACTTCCATGTTTCTTGGGAACGGTACAGCAGTTCTAATTCTTCACACTCCTCTTCTTCCAGGTGGCGCTTTTCCTCCCGAAAGAGGCGGGTCTGATGTTTCCGCTTCTGTTGGTAACGTTCTGCACTCTTCGTCGAACCATTCGTTCCGTCGACTCCGTTCCACGTACCCGATGGTGCTTTCGGCTGCGTCGTTGATGGCTGCTTTCACTGTACTTCAGCAGTCCTCTAGAAGGACCTCATCGAGCTCGCCCTCGTCTGACAACGCGGCCTCGAGATTCTGCGCGTATGCTGAGGCGACATCCGGTTGCTTCAGTCGCTCTAGGTTGTACCGTGGCGGTCGCCGGTACCGTACATTGTTGATGACGTAGAGATTTGGGCGCAGTTTGACCATCTCCAGATAGTGGTGGGAGTCGATGTTGGCGCCACGATAGGTCCTGACGTCGAAAATGTCGGATAAGTGCCGTCCGTCAATCAGAACGTGGTTGATTTGAGATTCCGTCTGCTGTGGTGATCTCCAGGTGTAACGATAAGGGAGGCTGTGTTGGAAAAAGGTGCTACGTATGGCCATATTTTAAGAGGTGGCGAAGTCAATGAGTCGTAGGCCGTTTTCGTTCGTTTGCTGGTGGACGCTGAACTTACCAATCGTCGGTCTGAATTCCTCCTCCTGGCCTACCTGAGCGTTCAAATCTCCTATGATGATCTTGACGTCGTGGCTTGGGCAGCGATCGTACTCGCGTTCGAGCTGCGCGTAAAATGCATCCTTGTCATCATCAGTGCTTCTGGTGTGTGGGCTGTGCACGTTTATTATGCTGAAGTTGAAGAATCGGCCCTTGATCCTCAACCTGTACATTCTTTCGTCGATCGGCCACCAACCGATCACGCGCCTCTGCATATCACCCATCACGATGAAAGCTGTTCCCAGCTCGCGTGTGTTGCCGCAGCTCTGGTAGATGGTATGATCACCTCTAAACGTTCGCACCATGGATCCTGTTCAACACACCTCCTGCAGCGCTACGATGCCGAACCCGCGGTCCTTCAGTAGATCGGCGAGTATGCGGGTGCTCCCAATGAAGTTGAGAGATCGGCAGTTCCACGTACCGAGTTTCCAATCACAAGTCCTTTTTGTTCGCTGGGGTCGTTGCCGTTGGTCTCGATTCGTATTATTCTGTTGCTGATTTTCTGTTACAATTGTTTTTTACGGCTGGCTCGTAGGGCCTGACACCAACCCCCTACTTTCCGGAGGACCATAGTGCACAGTTGAGCTTAGAATCCTTCCCTGGCACTCGGACCTAGATCAGCCGCTCCTAACATGGGGGTCAGACGCTGTTATGAGCCGCTCCTCCTGGAGAACAGACGCTCAGGTTTGCCGAAGCAAACCCCCCCCCCCCCTTCCCTGTCAGCCAACGACCAAAATTCCCACCAGGGTTGGTTACCCGATCTTCCCTAAGGCTGCCGGCCGGTACCGCGAGGAAGTAGGGATAGGAGTTGCTGGGCAGAGGCTAGTGGATCACAATGGGATCTGAATTGCGCGGCATACCCAGCCTTTACCGTGCCTTGTCTAAATCAATCTAAATCCCATATCGTATCAGATTGCTTGAAGCTTCCTCTTCTTTGTTGCATCTCAAATCCTCTGAATAAATGCCAAAATAATAAAGAAAGTACAAACAAATAAAATAAAATCCTGAATCCTGGAGCTGGAACTTTTCCAAGAGCTCTCCAGGGATTTCTCCAGAAATTTTTGCAAGTGTTTTTGCCGTAATTTCTCCGCGAATTCTTCCAGGAATTCTTCTAGTAATTAGAGATTTGCTTGGATATCCCTTCAGTGATTTCACTTGGAATTTCTCTAATTCTCTACGAACCTCTTAAGAGAGTTCTCTTGGTATTTCCTAATAGATTACTCAATTTTTTCGAAGTTTTCCTAGTAATCCTCCAGGTATGCCTCTTTAGTTTTTTTCCAGTGACTTCTCTAGAAAATTTTCAAGGTATCATGTCTCCATGTCGCTATGGATTACACCAGGATTCTTCTAGAGATTTCTTCAGGAATAACTGTAAGGTTTATTTAGAAATTTCCTTAACTTTTATGGATTCTTTTAGAGAATTCTTCAGAAATTAACCCAGAAATCCTTTCGGAGATGCCTCCAAAAGCTCAATCGGCGAACCTAATGGGACATAACCTGCATGAGTGTTTTAAGAACACATCCAGAGTTACAAAATGAAAACTTTCTCTTCAGTGGAGCGGACCTGGTGTGATGGTTAGAACACTTGACTATAACGCCGAAGATCTGGGATCGAATCCCATTCCCGACAAACTCGCAAAATGCGAGTTCTTCCTTCGGAAGGGAATTAAAGCGTGTGTCCCGAGATGAACTAGCCTAGGGCTAAAAATCTCGTTAATACAGATAATAAGCTTACTCTGCCAACGAGAATGTTGCATATAAAGTGTGGTACCGTAAAACGGGGTATCATTGATCAGCGGGGTAACATTGATCGGCTTGACCGACCTCATGAAATGTTCAAACAAGCATTTTACATTGAATCAGTTTCTGCTATCGAATGGTATATCGTAATCTGCTATTATTTAGCTATTAAATAGAATGTAATTTATGAAAATTGAATTTCATAAACATTGAAATAAATCGAGTTTTCCACAACTGTGTTTCGTAACGCAATGAGATACATTGACAAACATTCATGCATTGCATGAATACTAGGTACAATATGAAGTTCGAAATCACTGTATTACTTCAATATGATATCCTAGAGTTGGATTTAATAACCAAAACTTCTATGAAAATGCTACTTTTCAATAAAATATACGATTTATTAAAAGTAGGCTAGCAATTCCTTAAGCCATTGCCTACTTTAAGGCGTTATTCGCGATTTGGAGGATTTTAATCCTAAAATATCTAAAAAACTACATAACTTGTAAGAATTTGGACAACATATTCGAAATCAGCGACCCCGAATTTAGTAAGGAAGGATATTTTCAACACAAACGAACATTGATCACTGACATGATCAATGTTACCCCAAATCAACAAAATCAAAAATTAGATTAAAAAACCTATTTAAACATGTTTTAAAGTTTTGCAATACTTTTTCGAGTAGATTAACACATACTCAGGGGGTCAGTACTTGTTTTAAAAATATAAAACATGCAACGTTTGCTTTAACAAGAGAATTATTCAAGAAAGATTGAGAATTCTGATCAATGTTACCCCGGATTACGGTATACAGAAATTCTTCAAGCACAAACGCAACCGCAGCATACCAATAATGCGCAGGCTCAAGAGTTCATTGTTTTGATTTATTATCTCTCTTCGTCATTCTCCATGTCCTCGAGGAGTTCTGGCAAAAAATCATGGAGAAATTCATTATTGAATCCCAATATAATATTCAGAAAATATCTCTGTAGAGAATTCAAGACACTCCATAATGTAAAAGAATGCTCAGAGGAATTTCAGAATTAATCTATGAAAGATTTTTTAAAGAGTATCCGGAGAATTTCCGGACTGAAACTTTGAAAAAATCTAAACATAAATCCTGGAGATCTGGAAGAAATCCTGGCAGGAATATTTGAAGTAGTTCCTAAACGAATCTTTAAGAGAACCCTGAGAGCAGCGGAGAAACCCAAGGAGGAATTGCAAAAGGAATCTCTGGAGAAATCTATGATGAATTTTTGGGAGGAAAATGCTTAAGAATATTTGAAAAGAAAAATCAAGATGAATTCGCTGGACTGAATCCTGGATGAATACCTATAGCAGATTTCTAAGGAATCATAGAACAAATCACGAGAGTAATGCTGGAAACATTCCTGGCAAACCTCCACCAGGAGGAATTCATAGATTAATTATTGAATGCCTTCATGATAAATTCCTGGCAAAGCTAGTAGAAAACTCATAGACGCATCTGTAGAAATCTCGGGAGAAATTATTGGAGATATTACCATTAGTTCATCCTGAAAACCCCGGTAAGGATCTCCAGGTTAGATTCTCTAAATAAGTTCCAAAAAGAATCCTGGAAGGAATCCGGATAGTATCCTCCTGGATGAAATATCATAAAGAATATCATACGATTCTTTCTCGAAATTTCTGGAGGAACCTGCGAAAAAAATCGGAGAAAAAAACTATACATCTGGAAGAATGCCAGATATAGCAGAAGCAAGCAAGATCATGCTGAAGGTGCGATGCCCGGCCGGTCCAAGAACTCTTCATGGAGGAAATTTCCTTGACTGTACCTGTCACATGAGAGGAAGCTCTCAGTTAAAAATTGTGAAAGTGACATAAAAAGTGTGGAACCGAAGATCAAGTTTTGTATCAGTGGGGATGTTAGGACAAGAAGATGAAAAAGATCATCTGGAAAAATCACGAATATAATCTATAGAGAAATCAGTGAGAAAATCCCTGCTGTAATCGTTAGTCCAGGAGGAATCTCTGTAAAATAAACAGCTAGTCGCACATATTATCGGGAGTGTCTGTAAATTACGTCACGCATTTGGAGAAACTGTAAGGGATGCGTTCATGACAGCATGACGATCCATATAAACATTTTAAGGCTCTATACAAAAAGTATAACTTGTAGTAGGGGAATAAAATTTTGAATTTTTGGGTTTCGTAATTTATGAACGTCCCCAGGACAAAAACATCTGTTACACAAAACACCTCCATTGTTGAGTTAAATACTGTTTTGAATTGAAAAAAACTGGGGTCTCCAGTTAGCCTAGTGGTTAAGGCTATGGATCGCCAATCCAGAGACGGCGGGTTCGATTCCCGTTCCGGTCGGGCATAGTGTATCATTGTACTTGCTTCACAATATACAAATTCATGCAATGGCAGGCAAATAAAGTCCTTCAATCAATAACTGTGGAAGTGCTCAAAGAACACTTGAAGCGAGGCCGGCCAAGTTCCAGTGAGAACGTATAGCCATAAAGATTTTATCACTGCCTCTGTTTTATGAGATGACGGTCTAAAATCCAAGATGGCGGCTGTTTAATGAAATTTCAGTCTCTAAAACCATGCAATATGGGTATACTTGGTATGGGAAAAAAGTCTGGAGTCCAAAAATGGCGACCAAAATTTCCAAGATGGCGAACTTAAACTGTGGCTTCCAAGATGGCGAACATTTTGCGGCTCAAATTTCAAGATAGTAGCTTTTTTTAAAGAGTTTAAGGCTCAAACATCAAAAGCCAGATAAACGATATGATTTCTGGTAATATGAAATGAATTTTTGTTAAACTATGAAAGTGCGATATTCATCAACATTTCACTTAAGTTTTGTTAAAATAGGTTTTCGAAGAAACGAGAAAGGCGCCATCAACGCTAGGTGGATTAATTAGAGTTTCATATGAATCCACTTGCGTGCGCAGCCTTTTCTTTTTTCTCGCTCGTTCATTTTGCTGAACGCAAAAAAAAGAGCGAGAAAAAAAAGGGGGCGAAGTGCCCCCTCTATTATCTGTTTCTTTCGCATGTTTGTTTATGAGAGTGTGTGAGAAAAAAGAAAAAGCTGCGCACGCTAGAGATTGAATCACAACAATTAAAACACATATTGCTTGAATAATACATTTCGAAAATCTTTTTGGTTGGTATCATGAGACATGAAACATACTTTATTTTCAATTTTTAATATAACTTTTTCGATTTTCTGTGGCATATTTGGACTAATGTTTTTTTTTTAAACAAATATAATGTATGTTGAAAAACTGTTGAAAGAATAAACAGTTAAAGCGTTCTGAACACAAGAATAGCATTTTTCTGGATTAATCTATTGTCTTACTATTTTCACATATCCACCATCGAGTGGATTCCTCATTGTCCTGCCCTCGAGAAGCCGACAGATAATGATTACAAACTCATCCCCATCTGTCTACCGAGACAATGTCGTGTTTACTCTTCCGAAATCTTGTTAACACCTACAGGGAACGTCCTCCGTCGTCCAACCGGGAGAATCTGCTACCCGCGCGGGCGGGGTGCTTAGTTTGTTTGTTTTCGCTGCGTAAGCTAGGAAAACAATTTGAAACTCAAAATATTGATGCAGCCTCACAGTAGGAGACTGCTGCATCGGCGCAAAAATCTACAACTTTTACCTGCCCTCTTCGCTTGATGCCTCCGACTTTTACACTACACACACACTTATTCGAAAACCCAAGTGCATCGGACCGAAAAGGCATATTTACATAATTTCACTGCCTAATTGATCCCACAGGGGATCTTCCACACTACTGGGAGATGTTCCATTCCGCCGACTAGGCAAAGGATAATTGTGGTCGACGGATGGATGGATGGTGCTTTGCTTGGGAACACGGGTAGCAGAAAATTACCTCGTCGTCCCTTTCGTATCCGTGCATACATATATCCGAAGCAAATGGAAGAAGAGCCCCTGAGTTTACCGGTCCAGGCTAATAAACCAATAAAAGCGTGTTTATTGATCAATTTCTCCATTCTTCGAAGAGAAAGCGTTACCGAGAAAGCGAGATGGAGAACAACTCAAGCCATCAAAGGATCCCACCATAAAGAAAGCAGCGAGAAGAACGATCTCACCGCTGCTATGGCTGCTACGCCGCCGCCCGGTTGTTCCAAAATGCAAGATGCATGCTGCTTGCTGGATGCTAGTAGCTGAGAATGAATCTTTCAACACGGGGATCGGCTTTCTCTGGTCTGTAATTTCTAGATTTCATGTGTTCTCACTCCAAACAGAACTCTGTGATGGGTTTTATTGCATGTCATCGTCTTCCTCTGGCAAGAAGGTTTTACTGCTTATGGTCCGGGTTTCGGGCGAAAGGGTCCACAAAGTTGCCTTATCACTTCTGGACGTTCCTCTCGTTTCCACGGTACGGGATATTTTGGTTTCATTACCAAGGGTCGGATTGTTTGTTTCCAATAAATTTGACTTTTCTTGAATAGTTAACTTGTAATGAAAGCGGAGGATAGGATTCAATTGAAAAAGGGTAGATCATTTGACTGGGCGAAGCTACTAAATTCCTTATATTATGTAAAAGCTGCGTTCAAACTTTATTTTTCCATGACTCCTAGGTTTAGTTGTGAGCATTCCTACAGTCTTGTACCATTAATAGAAAGGAAGCAATTATTTTCATCAGCTACAACTTAAACTGTGGCCAAATTTATGTAAATACGTTTTGAAAACTGATGTTCACGATTTCTAAACTTCTGTCTTTTTGTCAAAGCCAAAATCAATGCTTCTATCTAAAAAAAGTTTTTCATGTTCTTTGTTTTGCAATATCCTTCACCTAACTTTTGAAAAAAACTGAATAAAATAACTTAATTATCTTCTTCTTCGAAATATATATATTACTCAAAAAGGTTTTTGGATGAAATGATATCTTCGTAGATGTTTCAGGATGTTCAACGAGCTCTTAGTCAAAATACACTCCTAATAATATTCATCGCAAATCTATATTAAATGTCAAATAATGCCAATTTTTCATAAGACTTTTCCCTTCGATTTTTTTATTATTTTTATCTAGAAAGCTGACCAGCCTCAAAATTTGCGAAGCAGTTCAGGAAGGTCAAGTACTTTTCACTATTTATTTTTTTAACAAGCAAAACAAGCAAACGAACACAATTTTTTAGATTTTTTTTTTATTTTTCTACATCCAACCCTACTTAAGTTACAGTAAATTGCAAAAAATCAAAAAGCTCTAGAACAAAATTAAGACTTTGTTAAATCTTATTCGAGACGGTTAAAAAACTCACGAAATTTTAGTAATAATTGATCCGTTTTTTTATAAAAAAAAAGTGAAAAAAATCTCGAATAACATTTTACAATGTACCATACATTCTTATCTTTTTTTATTTTATTTTTCATTTCTCTGTAACTTAAGTAAAATGATACAGTTTTTTTTAATTAAAAGTTGTGAGTAGAATCTTTTTTCTCAAAAGTTGGTTGCTTTTACATGTTTTTAAAAACGATAAAAGAAAAATTTTAGAAAAAAAATCATTAGAATCACTGACTAGTTGACATTAGGGCTTTTTTTTATTATCGTACAAATTGGGCCGAAGGGTCTCAGATTTTCATGAAACTTTTTCCACAGGCAGGGCTCATGGATATATGAACAAAAAAAAATTGAGGAAAATTCAGGGTCGCCTATTTTCCCGGAAAACTCTGGTGGAATTTTTTTTGTTTTCCCCTGACACTACTTACTTTGAAAAATTTTCTCAGAAATCCAAAAAAACATGATCTGGAAAAAGTTTCCCACAAAATTTTCCACAGTTGAGAAAATTCGTAAAGAAAAGCCGGAAAAACTATGCCCGAACTCGTGGAAAATTTTCGAAAAAAATATTTTTGAGAAGGTTATTTCATAAGCTTTAATCGCTGAAATTTTTGGAATGCACTTTTTTTTCGTTTTTGAGTTATGGCCAATTTCGTTGAAAAATGTCCAAATGTGCATTTTCTTTGAAAAATCATAACTCAAGAACAAAGCATCGTAGAAACAAAGTTTTTTAATAAAAATGAAAGCTAATTTTCTCAGGAATCCATTTTTTGGATTCCTGAGAAAATTAACTTGTGGAAAAAGTTTTCCACAAAATTTTTCACCGTTGAGAAAATTCATAAATTAAAGCCGGAAAAACTTTTTGGGAATGTATTTTTATAAGCTTTGATCGCTGAAATTTTTGGAATATACTTTTTTCTCGTTACTGAGCTATCGTGTATTATGTGAAAATGACCATGTAAGCCTATTTTATATGGTCATTTTTTACAAAATTTGCCATAACTCAGGAACGAACGAAAATTAAGTGCATTCCAAAAATATGAAGATTTTTGGGAAATTGAATTTCCCACGATGAATATTACTCTCAGTGTTTTTTAGGAAGAAAATTAGGTTGTTTACGTAGGCCCTTTTCAAAAGTTAGGTACGAAAGAATGGTAATGTGTTAATGCAAAAATTATCAATTCAAGAAATCTGGAGCAGATTAAATTCCTAAAATAATCTCTTGGAAAAAATTTGGAAGCATTGATGGCTAAATTCTTACAAAATTCCTAAAGCCTATTTTAGAAATACGTGTACTGTGAAGATTCATAAACATATACTTTGGAGAAATGCCTGAAATATTAATCGTTGAGAAATACCTACCAGCATCGTGGACTAATTCCGAGAAATTACATGAATGAATGAATACCCTGAGGAACTTTTGGAAGTTATATCTGAATGAATGTCTTCAGGAATTAGCGAAGAAATTTCCACTAAAATCACTAAAAGATATCATGCAATAATCGCTGGAGACATCCCTACAAAAAATTTTGAAGAAATTCTTTGGAAATTTCTGAGCAATTTTTTCATCGGTCCCTCTTAAAAAATCTAGTAAATTTAAAAAATATTAAATAATTCCTAGAAGAGTTCCTGAAGAAATGCTTTTGAGCATTCCTAAAAGAATTCATTGAATAATTTCTATGGGAATTTCTGGAAGACTCTTTTAATGATTTTCAGAGAGAATTCTTGGAGATATTTTTACGAAATGACTAGACAAATTTCCAAAGGAAGTTATATGAGATTTTTAGGAATAATCTCCGACGGAATTTCTACAACAATCCTTAGAGGAATTTCTGAGTAAATCAATGAAAGGCTTTCTAGAGGAATCCTTCAGAAAAGTTCTGGAGGAGTCTCTAATGGAATTTCTGAAGCAAATCATAGAAGATTGTCTAAAAATATCCCCAGAGAAATTTTTGTAGCGATCCGTTGCAGATTTTCTGAAAGGAGTTCATTTATGGTTTTCTAGAAATATTCATGGTGCAATTTTGGAAAGAATCCGTGGAAGATTTTCCAAAGAAGTTCTTATAAAACATTTGTAGAGTAATCTTTAGAGGAATTACTGAAAGCTTTCATGGACAAATTTCTAAAGAGATCCCCAGAAGGTTTTTTTTTTATTTCTGAAAGAGTTTTTGAAGGAATTTTCATAGGATTGACCGAATCGCTAGAGAATTTTTTGAAAGAGTCCGTGTAAGATTTCCAAAAAAAATGAAATTGCTGGAATGGTTTTTGAATGAATTTTTTAAGGGTTTTCTAAAGGAATTTTTAGATAAATTATTCATAAAATCAATGTACTTTAAAGATCAATGCATAAAAAAATTCTTAAAAATAATGCCACGTTATTTTTTTTAATCAACTCTAAGTGGACTTAGTAAATTTCCTGGAGAAAATTACCAATTGAATCACTGAAAGATTTATTTAAGAAACCACATAAACAATCCAACGGAAATATTGGAGCACTATCTGTAGAAATCCTTAGACTAATTACTGAAGAAATCCCGGCAAAGCTTCCTAAAAGTCCTTTAGAGGAATTTCCAAAGAAATCCATGCAAGTTTTCCAAAAAAATACTTCGAAAACTTTCTGGAGAAATCTCTATAAGAATTTCTGAAGAAGTCCAACGAGGCATTAATGAAGAAAACTTTGGAAGAATCTCAAGAGCAATCTTTGGAAAAAATATCAAGAGTACCCCGTGGAATAATTTCTTAAATGATCTTTATACGATTTGCTGTAGAAATTGCGAGAGAAACTTCTGAAGGAACCCGTGGAAGATTTTCTGGAGAGATTTCTTATAGGATCTTTATTAAAAAGAAAAAAAATAATGACAACGATACCATTTGAAGGTTTTCCAAAGTACATGGAAAAATTTCGAAACAAATCTCTAAAGGAAATTTTGGCGAAGGTTCTAGATGAATTTTAATTGAATTTAAAGGAGCAAGTTCTGCAGCAATCTATGAAATATTTTCTCAAAGAAACCCCTAAAAAATTCCTGAATATTTTTTTATATGAATTTCTGATGGAATCCTACGAAGATTTTGTGAAAAAATCCCGGCGGCAATTGGGAATCAATGAAAGATTATTTAGTTGAATTGACGGAGAAATTGTCAGACTAATTTCTGAAGAAATCACTGGAAACATTTCTGAAAGCCTCTCTTGACAAACAGCTTTCCACGTTCTGCACGTTGTTGCATCGCCATGAATACGGAGCCTATTTGTCATTTACCTGAGGGAGAATAAGGGATGGGATAGGGAAAGGGACGGTAAGAGAATAAAATCGACATAACCGCATAAGCGTACCACAACGAGTTCAAATAGCGCCCTGAAAAGGGCACTGTAAAAATCGCAAAAGCGTAAAGTAAGCCTACAGCTACTTGCCACAACGGGTTCAGAACAACAGAACATCCTGAAGATTCAGGCTTTTTAGGTCAGTTTCACGTAATCAAGCACGTTGCGTAAAAACTGGATAGTTACATATCAAATGATTCAAAGTTCCACAGTTAAATTCTCATAGTTAAGATATACAAATGAAGCAGCCTATTGAGGCTTGTGATGGACAAAATCATAAGAATTTCCTAATCGCTGCTTGACGTAATGCGGAGAAGAAATGTCGGTTTTTAAGCATTTGGTAAATCCAATTGGAAATCATTGAAAGATAAACAGGAAAATTCGTGCGGCTTCCAATATGGAATCGAAAGGTACGTGTTCAAAAGTATCCTGGAAATCCAAGAAAACACCCAAACAAAATTACTTTTGAATGAATGCTTTTTCGATATCGTAAACAACATTGTGTAAATAAATCACAGTGGACTTCCATTTTGGTAAGCTTGTAGGAGAGGCATGTTTGCCAGAGAAACATCACGGATGTGATGCTCGACAAAGCGTTCTAATCATTTCAGAAGAAAGAGGTGAAACAGATGGGTCTTTGATTCAATCGTTGTCTACATATCAGGATCATCCAAAGATGTAATATCCACACATCCGGGGAAGTGTGTATCGAGTAAGCATTCCAGGAAATCATCATCAGAGGAAGTTATTTACCGCTCGAGACATGACACGCGAGATTGATATTTCATTTTTATTGAAAGTAGCAAACATCCAGTCAAACGCAAAATGCGGAACCATATAGGTGTTAATGAAAGCATTACATCTACATAGAAATCCTCCCTATGAAAGTTTTGGAAGGTTCTTGGAACAAAGCTGTTATTTTATGCAGAAGATTGATCTGAGCTGTCAGGCGCAGTAAGGGCAGAATATTGTGGAGGGCGCCCTGGCGTGGATATGTTGGTCCCATCCACAACTGGTACTCTACAGGTCCTGAATCATCAGTAGTTTTCCGTAGAACGTGAAGACGGATAACAATCCTAACAAGTTGAAAAAAAAAATAACTCATTACGTAGCTCAGCAAGATCCTTTTGGTCGGCAGCTTCTCACCCGATGGTGGAAACCATGATCCCCAGTACTCGGTATGATCCGGACTCCGTATTCCCGATAAAACATACATACTGATTACTGACCCTCTTTTCGCTCTCCCAGAGCCACCTCCTTCGTTCGCTTCACAGCTTCCTCAGACATATCAGCCGCTTCACGACCATAGGCTAGCTGTCGGGAAACTCGGTGTTGTCGTCCTTCCTCAGCAGACCCTCATTCTCGTCGTCTTCAGAATCTGCTTCACTCTTCGGTTTTCTTCCGGCTCCGGAAGCAAGGCGAGGTAAATGCTGGACTTCTCCAGGAAGTTGCGCAGCTTCTGCATTTCACTCTTTAAGCTTCCCGGTCTCGTCGGCCTGTATACGGTTCACCCTAGGTTTGACCACACTCCAATTGGTTAATCTTGTCGGTCCCAATCGCAAATAAAGTGCCAATATCTTTTAACCCGATCAGAATCTGAGGAGCCAGCATACCGGACATCGGTAGATGCGTGGATATGTAGATACGCGTTTTGTCTCACCCCTTCTGAAACAGATACCGTGTGCTGTGGAAGCTTCAAGTTCTATACTGCCCTCACTCGCATAACAGTCCCATCTTTGCTGGGTTTCCTATTCATATGGGACTGTTATGCGAGTGGGGGCAGTATACTGTATGGTCACTCTTTATCTGGAAATGTTGAGCGGATCCTTTCGCCGAGAACAATCAACTCACACACTGGAAACCTTTCTTGATCCGGGAAACAAGTCGGACGTAGGACGCAGTTTCTGTATCTCGCCTCCAACTCCTAGTTGTTTCATTAGTGCCTTTTCGACCACGCCTGATTACCTTAGGGTCTGTCCATAAACTACGTAGACTCTTAGGGGGAGACGGGGGGGTCTGGCGAAAGTCTACGCTCCTTACAAATTTCAAAAATTTTGTCTACGGAGGGGGAGGCGGGGTCTGAGATGGCCGAAAATGAGTCTACGTAGTTTACAGGGCCCATATAGCCGAGGCCATTGTGAATATCATTTGCATTTTTCGAAGGTAGTTCGTGACATTTACCTTAAATATTTGAAAAATAACTGTTTTTCTGTGACTTTCTTGCAGAACTGGTCTAGCCGCACAAGTTTTTCATATATTGCTGTGTGCATTCAAAATGCAAATATTAAATGCGGGAGCACCAAATGCGGTAAGATTTTCTAACAAGTAACCCGATGTCAGTGGGAGCTTTCGAATCCTAGGTTGGCGGTGATATTGGCTATGGTTGCTACGTTGCCTTTGGTAACATGTGTTACCGCGTTTGAAGCGCATTTGGGCACCGTTTTGGCACCGTTTGCATCTTGAACGCACACAGCAATACCATCTTCTCAGGTTCAGCTTCTAAAATGAGCTGTAGGGCAGTGCATAAAATTATCTCCTTCTCTTTCACTCTTACAGAAATTTTGTAAACAACAAGGCCACGAAACGTTAAAATCCCATACAAAATCAAAACAGTGCAGTGCCCTGTAGGTGATTGAATTTAGATATGACGAAATGAATTTTTCAGCACTGCTCCGAAACTTTTCACAGTTCTGGATTTGGTGATCCACTTTGACGCAAATCTGGTAGGGCTTCTTCTCTCTACTACTCTGTGCGCTTTGCTTCTTGAACTTTGGTCCGGATTCTCCGGAACGGAGGATACCGTCCCCATACGCAACAGCATCGCTGGCGTCCTTCTTGACATAAAGATGAATAACGTTCGCAGCGTTAGAATGAAATTAGCCCGGCTACTTCTAGGTGATCTTCGACAACAGCACAAGCAGACTGCTCCTTCGGACTTCAGGGCCTCTCTTAACAAGCAATCCAGTAGTAGCCGTGCCAAGTTTTCCACGTCGGAAAAACCGCACGTCTTCGTTGATATCTCGTAGCTGCTGATAAATATCGGCTAATCTTCCAACTTGCAAGGAAACGTTGACAACTTCCTGGACAGGACTTGCCGATCGAACATCTGCGCCTACGTCGGTTCTCGCTGCCGATTCTTGTCTTTTCCACTTTTCTGATAAGACTTCTCTTGCTTCTCTTCTTCGGAATTCTCCGAACTTTCTTCTTCATTTTTCGACTCAACAGCTTCCATAACTTTCATTGCGTTCCTGCTTTTCTTCCATCTTCTCAAGCTCTGGTCGCCCGAATGGTATCGAATCTCCGCCGCGCCCGATTGGAAAACTCTCCGGCAGACTCGATGAACCTCCAACCGGCTCCAGTGTAAGCTTGCAAGAAACTTTCAGGTTCTTGTTCGTTCCATTATTTTTTACTTGATTCTACATACCACATTTTATGGGCCTGCTTGTCGTATTGGTTGATCTCACCTCAGTGTGTCAAAACCGCAACATCCAGCGCTCCAACTCTTTTCTTGTACCTATGTAGTTCCACCATCATATCCGATCTACGGATCTACCCAGTCATCAACCAAGCGCAG